>NC_045451.1:16775683-16820731 GCF_002776525.5 Piliocolobus tephrosceles | reverse complement strand
GCTAATTTTTTGTATTTTTAGTAGAGATAGGGTTTCATTGTGTTAGTCAGGATGGTCTTGATCTCCTGACCTCGTGATCCACCCGCCTCGGCCTCCCAAAGTGCTGGGATTACAGGTGTGAGCTACCGCGCCCCGCGAACATGGTACTATTGTACCTTTTTTTTATTTGAGATGGAGTCTTGCTCTGTTGCCTGGGTTGGAGTGCAATGACGGGATCTCAGCTCACTGCAACTTCCACCTCCCAGGTTCAAGCCATTCTCCTGCTTCAGCCTCCTGAGTAGCTGAGACTACAGGCGTGCACCACCACGCCCAGCTAATTGTTTGTATTTTTAGTAGAGATGGTGTTTCACCATGTTGGCTAGGCTGGTCTCAAATTCCTGACCTCAGGTGATCCACCTGCCTCAGCCTCCCAAAGTGCTGGGATTACAGGCATGAGCCACCATGCCCAGCCTATTGTACCTTTTAAAATCCTTTTACTACCAGCGAATCCTAGAAATTATGTTTGGAGGAACTATCACATGATAAATACCATGTTAAGTCCAGGGCTCACAATTTTGCCAAGAAGCAGACCCAACGTGTACCCCAGTAATGCAGAGTATGCACTACTCTGATGCAATTTACATGAAAGGGGACCACCATGCCCACTGGAGAATAGGGAAAGGCGAGAGTGTGAATGAGGGAATCTGAGGAACTGAAACCTTGAAGCTGGGACAGGACTTCAAGAAAGATGCAAGGAGTGTCCCAGAGAAAACACAGGCAAGATCCATGCTCTAGCGGGGAATTCAGGACACATCCCAGCCGTGGCTGGTTCACAGGGAAGAGACACTCATATCGCTGCTTTGACACACACAGTGAGTACTCAATAACTGATACCAAGTGAATGAATGAATGAACAAATGCACTCAGGATGACTGACAAAGAGAGGAAACAGAGAACAGGGGGAGGAGTTCCAAGGACCTGAATGAGGGCAGTGGAAGTAGAAATAAAAGCAGAAAAGAGGGTCAAAAATGTGCAGTAGGAGAATTGACAGGAGCATAGAGGTGTGAGGATGGTTTTAAGGTTGAAAACCTGAGAAACTGGGAAAATAGAATTGTGGCTAAAATTGTCTGAGAAGCAGCCGTTGGTGGTTATTTCATCACGGGTGCATAGCTAACCTCTCGATTCACTCATAAAATAAAGTGAAAGAAATGTAAACACACAAACATTTATTACAAGATGCCAATTTGGCTACATGGGACCAGGGGAAAATGAGAAGACAGAAAAAAGTATCTCTAAGGTAAATGACTAGAGTTGCTCAGGAACAACGGAGAGGAATTATATTCTAAGGAAATAAAGGGGTCCCAGGAGAACTTAAACATTCATAAATTATATGGAGACACAACCGTATTGCCACCTGGCAGAGCTGTTTCTTTGTCTTCTCTCTGTTGTCATGGGCTACCAATCCTGAAGGGAAAACTAGCTCTGAAACAACTGATTAAATAAATTTAATTAACTTGGAAAATATAAATGCAGCCTTGTGGGACTTCTTTTTGTTTCTGCCAGCTTTTAAGATACTATCACGTGACTCTCGGCTTTCGGCCCTGACTGAGACACTCTGATTTTTGCATGAGTTTCCTTTAAACGTGTGTATGCAGTCCTAAAATACACATTGTTGTGTGTCTAGTGAAGTCTTATTCAGTCAAGGGGGAGTTCTTTTTTTTTGAGATTTAGTCTCACTGTGTCACCCAGGCTGGAGTGCAGTGGCGCAATCTCGGCTTACAACAACCTCTGCCTCCCGGGTTCAAGCAATTCTTAGCCTCCTGAGTAGCTGGGATTACAGGTGCCCGCCCGCCACCACACCCGGCTAATTTTTGTATGTATGTATGTATGTATGTATGTATGTATGTATTTTTCTCCTGAGGCAGGAGAATCGCTTGAACCTAGGAGGCAGAAGTTACAGGGAGCCAAGATCACGCCATTGCACTCCAGCCTGGGCAACAAGAGTGAAACTCCATCTCAAAAACAAACAAACAAATGTGAGATCTGGGTGGCGATACAGATCCAAACCATGTCGACGGCCATCCTAATAGGCATGAGGTGATATTTCATGGTTTTGATTTGTGTTTCCCTTATGATTAGTGATGTTGGGCATCTTTTTCTCTACCTGTTGGCTATTTGTATGTCTTCTTTGGAGAAATATCTATTCAAGTCCTTTGCCTGTTTTTGAATTGGGTTATTTAATTTTTTGTTATTGAGTTGTAGGAGTTCCTTATATATTTTTGGATATTAACTCCTATTAGATATATGGCTTGCAAATATTTTCTCACATTCTGTAGGTTGCCTTTTCACTCTGCTGATGGTTTTCTTTGCTGTGCAGAAACTCTTCTGTTTGGTGTAGTCCCACTTGTCTATTTTTACTTTTGTTTCCTGTGCTTTTGCTGTCACATCCAAGAAATCATTGCCAAGATCATTTGGTTTCTTAACAGTATTAAGAGCATGTTATTTTTCCTGTAGTGCAGTGCTCCTCCAAAATTTGCACTTCTATTATCCCTGCAAAAAAAGAGAAAATCCTTTTAATTTGGCATCAGTTTTTAATTTTAGCCAGTTTTTAAAGCTGAGTTTACAATACAGTTAGCAATGATGTCAGACATTTCACCTTTGGCAGAATGAACCTCCATATATTGATTCCAGGAATTAATTGTATGAAAGAAAAAAAAGGACCATTACTGGACTGAACTGCTTTTCTTTTTGAAACATCTGATGACATTATCAAACTACTGTCATTAACCATTTGCTAAGTTCTGCTGCTGCTAATGGAGCCAATACAAACAGCTATCAGCAGGGCACAGTGGCTCATGCCTGTAATCCCAGCAATTTGGGAGGCCTAAATGGAAGGATCACTTGAAGCCAGGAATTTGAGACCAGCCTGGGCAACATAGCAAGACCCCCTCCCCAACCCCATTCCCTACAAAATGTTTTAAAAAATTAGCCTGGCATGGTGCCCCATGCCTGTAGCCCTAGCTACTTAGGAGGCTGAGGTAGGAGAATTGCTTGAGCACAGGAGTTCAAGGTTACAATGAGTTATGGTGTCACCACTGCACTCCAGCCTGGGCAACAGAGTGAGACCCTGTCTCTAAAAATAAAATAAAATACAAAACGGCTATTGCTTGATTTCTTGTATCTGCAGGAAAACTTAAAATAAAAAAAAACAAAATTAACTTAGGCGAACAGTTATTTGGTATAAACAAAAAGTCGGCCGGGCTTGGTGGCTCACACCTATAATCCCAACACTTTGGGAGGCTGGGGTGGGAGGATCGCTTGAGTTCAGGAGTTCGAGTCTACAGCAAGCCATTTTCATGCCACTGCACTTCTGCCTGGGCAACACAGTGAGACCCTGTCTCCAAAAAAGGTCAAACTTCATGGAATGAGAAGTAAATGACAGTTGCAAAACTCAAATTGTTGTCTTTGGGAATAACTACTTAAAATAACTTCCTAAAATAAGTCCTAACTTCTGAAAGAGATGCTGATGTTTCGTCAGCAGGTCTGTGCCTTCTGGGTTTTACATGGCTAGTGATAGGATGACAGCTCCCAGGGTGGATGGTAAATGTCAAGAAGCAATTTCACCAAACTACACATTAATCCACAACTTTCCTGATGTGTAGAAATTTACTACCTAATGGAGAATTCTAGGATGAAAATTTTCCTCAGGTTCTGAAGTTACAGCAGGTCCTCAAAGAACATGGTTTTGTTCAACATCATCTCATTATAACATTTATTTATTTATTTTTGTTTTTTTGAGACAGAGTCTTGCTCTGTTGCCCAGGTTGGAGTGCAGTGGTGCAATCTTGGCTCACTGCAACCTCCGCTTCCTGGCTTCAAGCAATTCTCCTGCCTCAGCCTCCCGAGTAGCTGGGATTACAGGTGCCCGCCACCATGCCCAGCTAATTTTTGTATTTTTGGTAAAGAAGGGGTTTATCATGTTGGCCAGGCTGGTCTCAAACCCCTGACCTCAGGTGATCTGCCCGCCTCAGCCTCCCAAAGTGCTGGAGTTATAGGCGTGAGCCACCATGCCCAGCCACGTTATAACATTTATAAGGAAAAAAATAGATTCCTGGCTGAGGTCACTGTCTGTGTGGAGTTTTGAATTCTCCCCCATGTCCGTGTGGGTTTTCTCCAGGTACTCCGAATTCCTCCCACATGGCAAGAATGTACCCATTAGATTAAGCAATGTGTCTATATGGCCCTAGGATGAGTGTGTGTGTGGGGGGGGGGGGGGGGGGGGGGTGCGTGCGCGCGCACGCACATACGGGAATGGGATGGCGTCCAGTCCAGAGCTGGTTCCTGCCTTGTGTCCTAAGCAGCCAGGAGTGGCTTCGGCCACCCTTGATCCTCAACTGGAATCAATGACTTAGATGATAAATAAATGAATGTGTCTTAGTCTACTTTGTGTTTTTATAAAGGAATCTCTGAGGCTGGGTAATTTTAGAGAAAATAGATTTGTTTAGCTCACAGTTCCGTGTGCTGCATAGGATGCATGGTGCTGGACTCTGCGCGGCTTCTGGTGAGGGCTTCTGTGCTCTGTCAAAACACAGCAGAGAGGGTCAAAGAGCAAGCAGGCACATGTGAAGAGGGATTCATACCTGGGGGTGTGCTGACTTTATATCAACCCTCTCTCATCAGAACCAATCCAGCCCGCTGAAAACCAATTCAGTCTCATGAGAGCCAGAACTCACTCACTACCCTGAAACCAGCCCACGCCATTCATGAGGGTTCCGCCCCATGACCCCCACACCTCCCCCCAGATCCCTCCTCCACCACCACCACGCTGGGGATCAAGTTTTAACATGAGATTTGGTGGGGGCAAACAAATCATTTCCAATCATTTCCAGGATGGATACAAATCATTGTCAAAGAGAACTTGTAAAGTCTGTGATAATCATACAAATGCACAGCAGTAAACAAATAAACAGGCACGGTGGCTCACGCCGGTAATCCCAGCACTTTGGGAGGCCAAGGCTAGTGGATTACCTGAGGTGAGGAGTTCAAGACCAGCCTCGCCAACATAATGAAACCTCGTCTCTACTAAAAATACAAAAAAATTAGCGGGGTGTGGCGGCGGACGCTTGCAATCCCAGTTACTGGGGAGGCTGAGGCAGAAGAATGGCTTAAATCTGGGAGGCAGAGGCGGGGATGAGCCGAGATCACACCATGGCCCTCGAGCCTGGGCAACAGAGTGAGACTCTATCTCAAAAATAAATAAATAAATAAAAATTAAAATTAAAAAATTAGCTGGGCGTTGTGACAGGCGCCTGTAGTCCCAGCTACTCGGGAGGCTTAGGCAGGAGAATCGCTTGAACCCAGGAGGTGGAGGATGCAGTGAGCCGCTATCGTGCCACTGCACTCCAGCCTGGGCAACAAAGTGAGACTGTCTCCAAATAAATAAACAATCAAACAAATAAATAACGTGGTACAAAAGTACTCACAGAACCCGTGGAATTTGTTCTTGCTTGTTTCTGAGCTACGTGGTGGCAGGAGGTGCTCCTGACAATTTCCACTTTGCAAATAGGTATTCCTTGATTTAACCCACCACCACCACAACCATCGTCCCTCACTGATTCACCTGAAAGTGGGGAAATAATTATCTTCCTTGTTTTTATTCATCCTTCTTAAATGTATATACAGATCACATTTATTTCAATGTTTAATATTAGAAGTGTTTGGGGTCTTTATTTAGAAGTCTGGTGATATCTAGGGGGCCAGAAATATGCCACAGGAGCTTAATTCTTGTTTACATCAATTAGCTTATGGCACAATTAGTTAGGTTATACGTTGTTCTGCTTCAAGTCCCAGTTTCAGAGACCCTATGGAAGATGTTAAGTGATTACTTACTATACTGCTGATAGTGGCTGGTGTTGCTATTGAGAGGAATGAGTACTGATTCTGGATCCTTGTATGTGGCCTGCTTGTTCTCTCTGAAAGCTTTTAGGATTAAAAAAAAAAAAAAATCTATGTGTGTTGGTTTGTTTTGAGACAGTCACCAAGGTTTGGAGTGCAGTTGTGCAATCATGGCTCGCTGCAGCTTTGACTTCCCAGGCTCAAATGATCCTCCCACCTTAGCCTCCTGAGTAGCTGGGACTACAGACATGCACCACCACATGCAGCTAATTGGGGTGTTTTTTTTGTAGGGACAGGGTGTCACTATGTTGTCCAGGCTAGTCTCTAACTCAAGCCATCCTCCTGCCTCGGCCTCCCAAAGTGCTAGTATTACAGAAGTGAGCTACTGCAACCGGCCTGGTGTTCTTAAATTTTACAAGGTTATGACTTATTGTGGATCTTTTTTCATTCTTTGTTCTAGGTGCTCAGTGGGCCCTTTAAATCTGGGGCCATCTTCTAGTTCTTGGGAAACTGTTTATTTCTGTAGTTGAGATCTCTAATTGTCTACTGAATACATCTTTCCTTCTTTCTTAGTAACAGCATATCTCTATGCAGGATGGCAATGTGCCTCACAGCTATCTTGTTGGTAGATGAAGTCATGTGATGCAGTTCTGTCCAATGAGATGTAAGTTGAAGTTACAGTAGACACAAATTTTCCCATCTTTTTCCTGCTTGAAACATATTTGCAATGCCTGAGATGGGGAGAGAATGGGCAGAACCGTTTTGTGTGAGGATGAGAGCAAAACTAATGATGTCTAAGCTCAAAGATAGAAATAATCTGGTTCTCTGTTGACAACATAGAGACCCTGTATCTGCTAACCACCCATTATGTGATAAAAATAAAACCAATTATATACCTAAACCACTATTATTTGGGTTTGGGGTTCCATACAGTCAAACTCAAGTTCTGAGTAACACAATTTATTTGATAATATTCCCCGTTAATTTTCTTTGTTCTCCCATTCTGGGGTTCCTACTAGTCAAAGGTTAAACCTTCTGAATTGACCATCTAACTTTCTTTTGTTTTTCATCTTTTGTCTTTTTATTCTAATTGTCTCTTTATCAGAATCCTCTGTTAAAATTTTTTATTTCTCTTATCCTATTCTTTGTAATTTTTTTGAATGGCTTTATTGAGATATAATTTACCTACCGTACAATTCACCCATTTAAAGTATAAAATTTGGCCAGGCACAGTGGCTCACGCCTATAATCCCAGCACATTGGGAGGCTGACGTAGGAGGATCACTTGAGGCCAGAGTTCAAGACCAGCCTGGCCAATATGGCGAAACCCCATCTTTACTAAAAATGCCCTCAAAAAATTAGCTGGGTGTGGTGGCATGCACCTGTAATCCCAGCTATTTGGGAGCTGAGGCACTAGAATCGCTTGAACCCAGTAGGCAGAGGTTGCAATGAGCTGAGATCATGCCCCTGCACTCCAGCCTGGGTGGCAGCGTGAGACTGTATCTGAAAATTAAAAAAAAAAAGAAGTATAAAATGCAATGGCTTGTAATATATTCACAGAGTTGTACAACTGTTCCCACACTCAGTTTTAGAATATTTTCATCACCCTAAAGAAAACCCATACCCTGTATTTACCACCTTCCAATCTCCCAATTTCCCCCAGCCCAAAACAACACTAATCTTTCCATCTCTATGGACTGGCCTTATTGTGAACATTTCATGTAAATGTAATTAAATTAGACAACATATGTTCCTTTGTGGCTGGCTTCTTTCATTGAGTACCATGTTTTCAAGGCTCATTTGTGTTTTAGCACAAATCAGTACTTCATTCTTTTTATACCTGAGTAATATTCCATTGTGTGGATAATACTACATCCTATTCTTAATTTTTAAGAATTCTTTCATATGCTCTGAATTTTTTCCTTTTCATAGAATGCTGTAATTGTGTCATGGATACAGTTCTCTTCTCTTTCTGAAGATATTAATAATTGTTTTTCTGAAGTCATCTTCTTCTTGCACCGTCTGTTTTTTCTGGGCTCTTTTTCCTCTTTTGTTTTGATCTCTGGCCTTCTACATATTAGAAGCTTTCCTTAAATTTCTGGTGATCCTTGACCGTTCACCAAATTACTGATCAGAAGTTCAGTGTATGTGCACGAGGCTTAGCAACTGGTAGCCTCACCATGAGATGACAAAGGGAGTACCGGCTTTTTGTCTTGAGCTAACCATTCCCCCAGGTGATACAGGGAGCACCCTTGACCTTGCAGTTTATGGAATGATGGTTCCCTAGAGTTCTGCAATACTGTCACCCTGCACAGAAAAAGCAGTGAGATAGTGTGCCATCTCGGGTGTGGAGTGGGGACAATGGCCCGTCATATGTGACTTCTGAGAGTCTTACTCATTTCAGAAATGCCTTGTTTTCTTGCCCTCTGTGATGCCTCACATCTCCTGGATCAGGACATCTCTGGTTTGCCGTCTTCAGAGAGCAAATCTTCTGTCACCTGCTGGGTGGTAGTGGAGTGACAGCCTCTGGCTGTGTGGAGTGAGGAGGAAGATCTGAGGTCCAGCTCCTTCTTACACAGACATTGAATGAATTCTCTCGTTTTCAGCCCCATCCTGATCCCCTGAATTCAGAGATGTCTAGTGCTTCCAGTTTCTGAGACTTTTGAGGATTCATAGTGGATTCAATTCATTTATTTATTTATTATTTATTTGTATTTATTTTTTTGAGATGGAGTCTTGCTCCATCGCCCAGGCTGGAGTGCTGTGGCGCCATTTTGGCTCATTGCAACCTCTAACTCCCGGATTCAAGTGATTCTCCTGCCTCAGCCTCCCGAGAAGCTGGGATTACAGGTGCCCACCACCACACCAGTCCAGTTTTTTTGTATGTTTAGTAGAGATGGAGTTTCACCATGTTGGCCAGGCTGGTTTCAAACTCCTGACCTGAAGTGATCTGCCCGCCTCGGCCTCCCAAAGTGCTAGGATTACAGGGGTGAGCCACCACCCCAGGCCGGATTCAATTTATCTTTTATTGGCTTCTTCAGGTATAGACCCTCAGCAGAATGGAGAAAGCTGACGTTAAATTCGATGTCTTTTGTGCAAACAACTTATGTCTTCCAAAATATTGTTGACACTTTTTGCATCTCCACTGCTATTTGCTTCTTCCTATTTTATTCCTTCATGGCTGAGTGGGTTTGAAGAGGGAGTGGAGCGGATGGCATGTATTCAACCTATAGAGTTAACTGCGAGTCGACAGCTCCCAGGGAGAAGGCAAGTGCAGGTGCGCCCTTAGTAGCATGTATCAGGAGAATCCTCAGACTGGAGACCACAGCGGCTGTGAACTTAAAAAAATAGAATATCAAATTATGAAGAAAATCATTCATCTACTTCACAGTTTTATCTAGTGATGACTCAGCCAAAAGAAACAAATATTTAAAACAATTACCAAGTTTCCTCTTGAGTGACCAGTAAAGCAGCTGCATGTAATTACAACAATACAAGACATCCCCCATCCACTTAGACCTATCAGATTCCCAGGCTACTGTCTTTCCAGACCACTGTCTTTCTGTTAGGCTATGCTGCTGCTGCTGATTGCCGACACTTACTTAGCGCTTTGTACGTCCAAGCACTATACATTTTTTAACACTTTAATCCTCACAATCATCGTTTTCTACAGTTACTATTATTATAGGAGGATAATATAGTTGGCCCTCTCTGTGCGTTCTGCATCTGTGGACTCAACCAAACTCAGATTGGAAATATTCAGGAAAAAATCTGCATCTGTACTAAACATGTACAGATTTTATTCCTTGTCATTATTCCGTAGACAATACAGTATAGCAACTATTTACGTAGTATATGCATTGTTTTCGATATCGTAAGTAATCTAGAGATGATTTAAAGTATAGGAGTATAGTAAGTTACATGCAAGTTCTATACCGTTTTATCAGGAACTTGAACATCCATGGGTTTTGGTTTCTGCAGGGGGTTCTGGAAACAATCCCCCACAGATACTGAGGGACAACTGTTGTATGGCATAAAGCACTTATGTAACCTGCTCAAGTTCACACAGCTAGAACAGTTCAAATAGAATGAATGGTTAATAGTGCAAATAGAATAGAATGGGTCAAAGCCAGGATTTGAACCAAGGATGACCTTCTCTAGTCTTTGCTCCTATAAACGCACTATAGCACTTTGAAAGGCCGAAGTCGGCGGATCACCTGAGGTTAGGAATTCAAGACCAGCCTGGACAACATGGTAAAACCCCCCTTTCTACTAAAAATACAAAAATTAGCTGGGCCTGTTGGCACGCACCTGTAATCCCAGCTACTCAGGAGGTTGAGGCAGGATAATTGCTTAAGCTCGGGAGGCAGAGGTTGCAGTGAGCCAAGATTGTGCCACTGCACTCCAGCCTGGGCAAAAGAGCAAGACTTCATCTCAAATAAATAAATAAATAAATGCAATGTAGATAACAATAATTGAATTTATTTATCACCTTACAATTTCAAGAGCATTTCACCTGATCTCATTGATTTTATAGTCCCATTTTACTGTTGAGAACACTGAAAGTCCATTTGACTTATCCGAGATCTGCAGTTTACCTTACTGTTTTACCTAGCGATAACACTGATGCCCTTTGTTTTTAAGGTTTATAGTACTTTGCAGCCCTAAGCTCAGCCCTTTCACTGGTTCATTTTGATGATTATGAAAATTCATTTCCATAGGATGCCAAGAAGAGGAGGTATTATAAAGGCAATAGACATATTCAAGAGCAGATTGTGAGTTGTTGGTTAAAACTCAGAAGGTATTTTCCCATAGAAATAATGTGAGTCATGGTCAGTAGGTGTGTAGGCTAGCCCACAAATGCTAGGATGTGCCTTACTGTTACCACAGTAACCGCAGCTCTCCAGGGCCTGGGGTGGAGAGGAACTCAGGTACGGAGGGAGGACCCAGTGGTGGCGGCAGCCCCTCGCACTGGAGGTGGAGGGAGCCTGGGAGGGGCTGCGGAATGGTCAAGGATAAGCTGAGTGTTTGTAAAGTGTGGACCTGCCGGCATGTTTTTTTTTTCTTCTTCTTCTTCTTTTTTTGAGACGGGCTCTCACTCTGTCACCAGGCTGGAGTGCAGTGGCACAATCTCGGCTCACTGCAACCTCCGCCTCCCAGGTTCAAGCGATTCTCCTGCCTCAGCCTCCCAAGTAGCTGGGACTACAGGCACGCATCACCACGCCCAGCTAATTTGTGTATTTTTAGTAGAGACGGGGTTTCACCATGTTGTCCAGGATGATCTCGATCTCTTGACCTCGTGATCCGCCTACCTCGGCCTCCCAAAGTGCTGGGATTACAGGCGTAAGCCACCACGTGTGGCACATTTGCCATTTAATCAAAGAGACTTCCTGGAATAAAAGACACTCCACATCTAAGGAACATGATGGGAACCTTAGATTCTACACTTAACGAGGTGGAGAGAGTTGAATAGCAGGCCCAAGGCCAGCTGAGAGCCATTTGCAGAGGGAACATCATGTCTAAATAAAGCCGATTTCCCCAAGGAGTACAGAGCCTTTCCCTCCAGTCATTAGGTCCCTAGCTTCACTGTTTTGTTTTTGTTTTGTTTGTTTGTTTTTTGAGAGGGAGTCTCACTCTGTGGCCCAGGCTGGAGTGCAGTAGTGTGATCTCAGCTCACTGCAACTTCCACCTCTGGCGTTCAAGCGATTCTCCTGCCTTAGCCTCCAGAGTAGCTAGGATTACAGGCATGCGCCACCACACCCAGCTAAATTTTTTTGTATTTTTAGTAGAGATGGGGTTTCATCATATTGGCCAGGCTGGTCTCAAACTCCTGACCTCAAGCGATCCGCCTGCCTCAGCCTCCCAACGTCCTGGGACTACAGGCATGAGCCACTGTGCCTGGCCCCCTGGCTTTACTTACAGACTTTGTGCAGTTAGAGGCTTTCTCTATCCCAGAGTGACATTAGAATCTCATATTTGGAGTAAACGGAATCAGTAATTTGTAATAAAGACTTCTGAGTTTTACATGCTTCCAAAATTGGGATCTTGCCGGCTAGACCCAGGATGGAAGCTGGGCGTGATCATGTTTACATTGATTAATTATAATAATTAAACCCATTTTAATCGCTCATTTAGTCATTCATCTATCTCCTCTACTCATTCTAAAAATTAGGAGGTGACTGAAAGTGTTTTTGTTTGTTGGTTTTTTTATTTGGAGTCCATGATTTCTACAATTTCTGGATGTTCTACAATTGTAGAAGAGTAAAGATTTCTAGCTAGAAAGCTGGTTTTTCTTGTTGCCAGTACTCAGAATTTGTTTTGTTTTCTGTTGTATTTTTTCCTGAGAGAAATTAAACAGGCCTTACAACCCAACCTGTCTTCTGGCCACAAGGCATCCCGCCTGTATATTCACAGAGAGGATCTGATAAGGGAGCTGCCATCTTAAATTCTAGAAGTTTCTTGATGACTTGAACAGAAGCCAAGCCAGGGCCTGCGGTTCAGCACAGCCTTCAGGGCCTTGAAGCTGCCATGTGGGGAGACTGGAGTACCTTTTAAAGTTTTTGAATAAGCAAAACCCACTGGAGAGATTTTTCTTATTTTGAGCTTAAAATAAACAGAAAAGCAGTTGCAGTTTGAATCATCTGTGCCCTGCTCAGCAGCCAGTTTAACTGAAGGCTCCATGGAGCTGCCCCAAGGGCAGAAGCCTCTCCCTCAAGATAAGACTACTCAGTGATGAGTCATTTTGGGGCCCAGGACATTCATCAGTCATCAAAATGACACTATAAGTAATAGCTGTATGCCTGCCCAGAGTGAGATAACTTCTTGGGACCAGATGCCTTGCTCAAGCATCTTGCAGGGACTGGGAGGTGGGATGCAGGGTGTTATTAAGGACAGGAAAGCCTGCTGTCTCCTGCCTGGAGGGTGAACTGAGCCTGAGCCCTTGGACTGCCAGGATGTGGCCAGCCGCACAGTGCATGAGGCTGACGGCTAGGTCCTTTCGGCAGGGCCATTCCTGGTCCTTCTTTCCTGTGTTCATTAGTGCAGATGAGAATCTGTATTAGTTCCTATTGCTGCTGTGACAATTTACTGTGAACTTCGTGACTTAAAGCCACACACATTTATCATCTTGCATTCCCGGAGTTCGCAGGTTGGACCTGGGAGTCATGGGACTAAAACTCAACGTGCTGGCAGGGCTGTGCTCCTTCTGGATGTTCTCAGGAGAATTTCTTCCTTGACTTTTCCAGCCTCTATAGGCCGCCTGCCTTCCCTGGCCTGGCAAAGCTGTCACTCACATCACTCCAGCCTCTGCTTTCTGTCCTCCCTCCTTCTCTGGCTCTCCTGCCCCTTTCTTTCTCTTAGAAGGACCCTTCTGATTATATATAGAGGAACCCAAGATAATCCTCCCACCTCAAGGCCCTCAGCTTTATCAAGCAACATATTCATAGGTTACAGGGATTGGGATGGACATCTTTGGGAGCCATTATTCTGCCCACCAGATAATTTATTTTTGCCAACGCTTCTCTACTTTATTAAGGTTTACGCACATAGTCAACACTCAGGTGCCACATAACGATGAGCATACGTTCGGAGAGATGTGTCATTAGGTGATTTTGTTGTGTAAACAACACAGCGAGCACGTATACAAGGCTAGATGGCATAGCCTACTATGCACTCAGGCTGGATGGTCTAGTCTATTGCTCTGAGGTAACAAGCTTCTATAGCATGTCATTGAGTACTGTAGGCAACTGTAAGGCAATGCTAAGTATTTGTGTGTCTGAATACAGGAAAAGTACAGTAAAAATAGAGTATTAAAATTTTCTGGGACCACTGTTATATATTCAGTTCATCATTGATTGAAATTTTATGTGGCACATAATGTTTAGATTTCTTTATCTAAACATTTAGTTTTTATTATTTTTTTAATTAATTTATTTTTTTTCTCGAGATGAAGTTTCACTCTGTTGCCCAGGCTGGAGTGCAGTGGCACAATCTCGGATCACTGCAACCTCTGCCTCCCAGGTTCAAGTGACTCTCCTGCTTTAGCCTCCCAAGTAGCTGGGATTACAGGTACATGCCACCACATCCGGCATATTTTTGTATTTTTGTAGAGATGGGGTTTCACCATGTTGGCCAGGCTGGTCTTGAACTCCTGACCTCAGGTGATCCACCTGCCTTGGCCTCCCAAAGTGCTGGGATTACAGGCATGAGCCACTGCGCCTGGCCCTAAACATTTTTATACAATAGTATACCCTCCTCTAGAAATGTTTTTATCAGGATTTTGAGTTGGAAAATCTTTTTTTCCTCACTCCCCTAAACCATCACAATTATTTTCCATCAAGATGCCTAACACTGATTCAATGAGGCCTCTGCAACTCAGGAAATTACTGAAATTATAAAAGAACTGTAACACACACCAGAATTAACCTGCCTTCAAGAAATTATTCTTAAAATGTGCATAACTTTGATAGTCCAAACTGTACAATAAGCTGAATATGGTATGGAAATATTAAAGTATACAGAGTTGGCCATGTGTGGTGGTTCATGTCTGAAACCCCAGCACTTTGGGAGGCCGAGGCAGGCAGATCACCTGAGGTCAGGAGTTCGAGACCAGCCTGGCCAATATGGTGAAACCCCCATTTCTACTAAAAATACAAAAATTAGCTGGGCAGGGCGGCGGGCGCCTATATTCCCAGCTACTCAGGAGGCTGAGGCAGGTGAATTGCCAGAACCCAGGAGCCTGGGCAACAGAACGAGACTCCATCTCAAGCAAAAAGAAAAAGAAAATAATTAAAGTATACAGAGTTTTTGAACAGATGAAATTCTTTCTTCTAATAAATATGTGAAACAAGGCCACTTACTGGGTGTTGGAAGTTAGAAGTTCTCTTTCACTGATTTTTTGTTTTGTTTTGTTTTGTTTTGTTTTTGAGACAGAATCTTGCTCTTGTCGCCCCAGCTGGAGTGCAGTAGCACGATCTCAGCTCACTGCAACCTCCACCTCCCAGGTTCCAGTGATTCTCCTGCCTCAGCTTCCAGAGTAGCTGGGATTATAGGCATGTGCCACCACGCCCTGCTAATCTTTATATTTTTAGTGGAGACGTGGTCTCACCATGTTGGCCAGGCTGGTCTCAAACTCCTCAGGTGATCTGCCTGCCTTGGCCTCCCAAAGTGTTGGTATTACAGGTGTGAGCCACTGCACCCAGCCTCTTTCACTGATTTTTTTTAAAACCAATGTATTAGTCCAGTCTTGCATTGTTGTAAAGAAATACCTGCGACTGGGTAATTTATAAAGAAAAACGGTTTAACTGGCTTACAGTTCCACAGGCTGTACAGGAAACATGATGCTTGTATGTGCTTGGCTTCTGGGGAGGCCTCAGGAAACTTAGAAACATGGCAGAAGGCACAGGGGGAGAGAACACTTTACATAGCTGCAGTGGGAGGGAGGAAAAGGTGCCACACGTTTTAAACCACCAGATTTCACAAGAACTCACTCACTCACTGTCATGAGAATGATACTGAAAGGTACTAAACCATTCACAAGAAACCACTCCCACGATCCAGTCACCTCCTACCAGACCCCACATCCAACATTGGGAATTACAATTTGACATGAGATTTGGGCAGGGATACAGATACAAACCATATCAACCAACAAAAACCAACCAAACAAAAAGGAACCATATGTGAAGAAAGTTCTGTCTTTTTGTACTTCTGATATAGAACTGACCAAGTCAAAATATCAAAGATAATACAGATAGCGACACTACGGGACATTTTGCAGAAATGCGTGGCAGAATTGTTTTGCAAAACAAAAATGTTAGCAAGTTAAGCATAACCAGTCACCACCATTCCCTCTCCCTTCTAATAATTCATGAATTTGCAGCTGTTCTGTTGGCAGCACCTAGCTCCTGTGAAACAAATATTGTTTCACTCTTTGGAATAGGTATCAGTACATGCTTAATCTGATCCTCGGTTTCTGTATTTGAGTCCTTGTATTGCTGTAACAAATTACCACAAACTGGATGGCTTAAAACAACAGAAATTTATTTCTCTCACAGTTCTGGAGGCCAGAAGTATGAAATCAAGGTGTAGAGAGAGTCAGTTCCTTCTGGAGGCTCTAAGAGAAAATTTGTTCGATGACTTCCTCCAATACCTGATATTTCTTGGCTTGTAGCTACATCATTCCAACCTCTGTCTTCGTCTTCATACAACCTTCTTCCCTGTGTCTCTGTGTCTCAAATCTCATCTCTCAGATAGGACACTAGTCATTGAATGTAGAGTTTATTCTAAATGCAGGATGGGCTGGGAGTGGTGGCTCACGCCTGTATTCCTAGCACACTGGGAGGCTGAGGTGGGTGGATCACCTGAGGTCAAGAGTTAGAGACCAGCCTGGCCAACATGAGGAAACCTTGTCTTTACTAAAAATAGAAAAGTTAGCCTGGCATGGTGGCATGCACCTGTAATCCCAGCTACTCAGGAGGCTGAGACAGGAGAATTGCTTGAATCTGGGAGGCAGAGGTTGCAGTGAGCCAAGATTGTGCCACTACACTCCAGCCTGGATGACAGAGCAAAAACTCTGTCTGAAAATAAATAAATAAATGCAGGATGATGTCATCTCCAGATTGTTAACTTAGTTACAACTACAGAAACCTAATTTTCAAATAAGATCATATTTGAGTTAGCACTTGAACCTCGGTTTTGTGGGGCCACCATTCAATCCATGACAGGGAACAAGACAGCATCTTGCTTTTCCTTGTGCTGCGCAGTTTACAATCTCAGCACCCTTCTGCGGTGCTCATCTGCCTTCGTGTATCTAGACCAGAGCCTTCCAATTGTTTTGGTCTGTTCTCTCATAGGAGTCACTCTGTGACACGTTGTTGAGCCTTGGAACTACTTCGCTTATCATTTGTCTCCCCAAGATTAGAAGAATGCCTTTTCTGGAGAGGAAAGCTCAGCATGACAAAGCACACGGTGGCTCACAGCTCTGTTGAAAATAGAGTTGGAAAGACGTTTAGTAAATTCGTGCTTTCAGAAGATTCTAATAAAGCAAAGCAAACCAAGTTAATGCTAGGGCAGCAGAGTCTTCTATTGCCTTCAGCCTTCCCTGAAGAATTAGATTTCTTCAGGGAATTGAAGTTGTAAACCAAAAAGAGCATCCTATCTGCTAAAGTGTTAGTTAAGGATTATTCAACCTGGGCACTTTCCAGTTTGAGCAAATAAACCCAGATTCTTCCCTGATGTTTAATAGAAGGGCCTTAAGAGTAGAGTCAGGCAGATGTGGGCTGGAATCTAGGCTCTGCCACTGTATAACCTGAAAAATGTTACTTAATCTCACCTAGTCTCATTTTCTTTATCTATAAATTGCAGCTGATAACAGAATTATTACTTCATAGAATCATTGACATAGTTAAATGAGATAATGCAGATAATATACTAAGCAGAGTGTGTGGCATATAGTCAAGTTCTTTGTAATCCTGTCTTCTACCATACCCACGCAGTGACTTTATTTCTGTATTTATTTATTGACACAGAGTCTTGCTTTGTTGCCCAGGGTGGAGTCCAATGGCGCGATCTCGGCTCACTACAACCTCCGCCTCCTGGGCTCAAGTAATCCTCCTGCCTCAGCCTCCTGGGTAGCTAGGATTACAGGCACCTGCCGCCATGCTCAGCTAATTTTTTGTATTTTTAGTAGAGATGGGTTTTCACCAGGTTGGCCAGGCTGATCTCAAACTCCTGACCTCAAGTGATTCACCTGTCTCGGCCTCCCAAAGTGTTGGGATTACAGGTGTGAGACACCACACCCAATCGTGATTTCTTAAAGCACAAATTTACTAAACATCTTTCCAACTTATTTTCAAGAGCACTTTATCCTATAATATTATTTTTGTTGTTATTAATATTACTATCAGTTCTATGATTATTATAGCAGGAGTGAGACTTTATGGTAACACAAGTACACCAACCAACTTTTTTTTTGAGATAAGTGTCACTCTGTCGCCCAGGCCAGAGTGCAGTGGCACAATCATGGCTCACTGCAGCCTCAACCAATCAAATGATCCCTCCACCTCAGCCTCCCTAGTAGCTGGGACCACAGGGATGTGCCTCTATCCCCAGCTAATTTTTTCTTGATTTTTTATAAAGATGAAGTCTCATTATATTGCCCAGGCTGGTCTTAAACTCACGGGCTCAAGCAATCCTTCCACCTCAGCCTCTCAAAGTGCTGGGATTACAGGCACGAGCCACCACTCTCGGTCTAATAAACTAATTTTTGTCTACACCTTTTGTCAGAGGTTGGAAGTGACTTGTTCGCATTATTTTTGGTCTCCACTGCAATGATCCCACCATCATCTTATAAAAATCTCTGTCCCTTTGTGACTTATGCCATTAAGCCATTTATCCTTCTCATCTCTGCCTTGCACTGACAACCTGGCCACTCCTCAATAGTCATTGAAAACTGTGGCAGCTGATTCCATCCAAATCCTTTCGTAATTTTGGCTACCTTCAAGGTTTATATGGTTGCCCAATCCAATGTGCTAGCTTCACAGGTCTTGTGTGTGTGTGTGTGTGTGTGTGTGTGTGTGTGTGTGTGTGTGTGTATGTGTTTAGAGACAGGATCTCACTATGTTACCCAGGCTGGTTTTGAACTCCAGGTCTCAAGCTACCCTCCTGCCTCAGAGCCTCCCAAGTCTTAGCCTTCTCAGGCCCAAGGACTTCCCCTCAGCCACCTATTCCTATGGCCACACCCTGGCTCTATCCTCACTAGGAAATACCCCTGTCTGAAATGAATCATAAACTTCAACATCCAGCTTTTGGCCATAACCTTCTCTTTTTCCAGACTTCTTCCACCTTCATTCCTTCCATGCCTGGTTATCAACCTCACAAAGCCCACAGTCGAATCTGTTGATCTCCTCCTGGCCTCCTGTCAAGTTTTTTGTACTCCTATCTTCTACCAAACCCACTCAGTGAAAATGCAAACACAAGTCAATCATTCTGATAAGTTTCTCCTCTCCTACTCTCAGAAGACTGAGTGCTGCCACAGAAAAATCACACCACTAGGCAGGTTCACATGCACCTTGGTAGGCACGCAGTCACACCTTGCTGATGAATGTGCGAAGGCATCAACTGGATCCTCAGCTTTTATCATCACCCCTGTTATTTGACCTTGACTGGCTTCTTCTCTGATTCTTTTCTACCACTTCTAACCCAATCTAGGTTCAACCATTTGGCCTCAAGAGTGGAGGTATCAAGGAACAAAGTTTGATACAACCAGATCTGGAGTCAGACTGCAAAGTTTAAATGCTGACTTTGACCCTGACTAATTATATAACCTTAAACCAGTCACTTAGTTCCTCAAAGTCAATCCCTTATCTATTAAATGGGAAAAACAAGTGCACCTGCCTTACTAGGTTGTTATGATAGTTAAGGGATATCATACATCTGTACCTGACACACTGTAATAGTCCAATAAATGTGGCTCTTCTTTTTACTCCATTGAGAAAATTGAGGCCATTGTCAAAAATCGTTTCCTTCAATTTCTCACCCTTCCCTACTACACAGTGTTCTAAAATCTATCCTGTCTTCTCCCTTTTTGGTTTAAGGTCAACTTTTCTACCTATGTTCTGACCTATTTTTTCAGCACCTGCCAGATTTTTTAAAAATTGAAGTTGAATTAATATAACATAAAAATGAACTATTTTTAAGTTAAAAATTTAAACTGGGTGCAGTGGCTCTCACCTGTAGTCCCAGGACTTTGACAGGCTGAGGTGGGCATTATCACTTGAGACCAGTTGTTCAAGACCAGCCTGGCTAACATGACAAAACCTTGTCTCTACTAAAAATACAAAAATTAGCCAGGAACGGTGGTGTATACCTATAGTCCCAGCTACTTAGGAGGCTGAGGCATGAGAATAGCTTGAATCCACAGGCAGAGGTTGCAGTGAGCCGAGATCATACCACTCTAGCCTGGATAACAGAGTGAGACTCTGTCTCAAAAAAAAAATAAAATAAAAATAAATAAAGTCAACAATTCAGTAGTATTTAACACACTAACAATGTTGTACAACAGCCACCTCTATCTAGTTTCAATATTTTCATCACCCGCAAATAAAATCCCATACCTATTTATTTATGAGATGGAGTCTCCCTCTGTCACCCAGGCTGGATCATACGGTAATTCTATGTTTAACTTACTGAGAAACCACCAAAATATTTTCAACAGTGGCTGAACCATTTATGTTCAGGCAACGTACAAGGGTTTCAATTTTTCCACATCCTCACCAACAGTGGTAGTAATATACCCAGCTTCACTTTTAATTTTAGTTATGTGCATCTTCTACTTTTTTAGTCAGTCTAGCAAAAGGTTTGTCAGTTTTGTTGATCTTTTTGAAGAATCAACTTCTAGTTTCATTGATTCTGTTATTTTCCTATTGTCTATTTCAATGATCTCTGCTATAATTACTCCTTCTGTTGGTTTTGGATTTGGTTTGCTTTCTTCTTCTAGTACCTTAAAGGTTATAGATTTGAGATTTCTCTTTTCTTTTTTTAATGTAGGCATTTATACTTAAACATTTCCCTCTGGATGCTGCTTTTTCTGTATAAGAATTGGGGATTTTTCCCATTTATTGTAAAGTATTCTTATTTCTCTTGCTATTTATCCTTTGACCCCTTCGTTGTTTAAGAGTGTATTGTTTATTTTTCATTTATTTGCACATTTTTTTTCAGTTTTCCTCCTATAGTTGATTTCTAACAATGTTCTGTTGTGATCTGAGAAGGTACTTTCTATTATTTCAATCTTTGAAAATTTATTGAGACTGTTTTTTTGTGGCCTAACATATGGTCTGGCCTAGAGAAGAATGTATATTCTGCTGTATTTGATAGAATGGTCTATATATGTCTGTTAGGCCTAATTGTTTATAGTGTTATGCAAGTCCTCTGTTTCCTTACGGATTTTCTGTTTAGATGTTCTATTTATTATTGAAGGTAGGGGCATTGAAGTCTTCAACTATTACTGTCGAACTGCCTATTTCTTCCTTCAATTCTGTCAAGGTATGTAGTACATATTTTGGAGCTCTGTTATTAGGAGGGTATATATTTATAGTTGTTATAGCTTCTTGATGAATTGACCCTTTTATCAATATGTAATGACCTTTTTTGGTCTTTTAACCATTTTTGACTTAAAGCCTCTTTTGCTTCATATTAGTATAGCTACCCCAGCTCATCTTCAGTTACCATTTGCATAGAATCTCTTTTTACATCCTTTCACTTTCAACCTTATAGATCTAAAGTGAGTCACTTATAAAGAGCATACAGTTGAAACATTTTTAAATTAATAGACTTTACTTTTTTAGAGAAGTTTTAGGTTTATAGAAAAGTTGAGCAGAAAGTACAGAGAGTTTCTATATACCTACTGCTGCCCCTGCACACCATTTCTCCTATTGTTAACATCTTAAGTTAATGTAGTACACTAGGCTTCACTCTTTGTGTTGTACATTCTATGAGTTTTAACAATTGTATAATGACATGTATCCACCATTAAAGTATTGCACTGAATAGTTTCACTGGCAGTCTGCCAGTCTGTGTATTTTAACGAGTGAGTTTAATCCATTTATATTTAAAGTTATATTATTTAATATATTTATATTAATTTACATAATTATATGTTAAATCTATGTTGTACATTAAATTACTGAATCATTATATTACTTCTTCCATTTTGCCATTTATTCTCTAAATGTCAGATCTTTTTTGTTCCTCATTTTCTTTTTTTTTTTTTTTTGAGACGGAGTCTTGCTCTGTCGCCCAGGCTGCAGTGCAGTGGCCGGATCTCAGCTCACTGCAAGCTCCGCCTCCCGGGTTTATGCCATTCTCCTGCCTCAGCCTCCTGAGTAGCTGGGACTACAGGCACCCGCCACCTAGCCCGGCTAGTTTTTTGTATTTTTTAGTAGAGATGGGGTTTCACCCGGTTAGCCAGGATGGTCTCGATCTCCTGACCTTGTGATCCGCCCATCTCGGCCTCCCAAAGTGCTGGGATTACAGGCTTGAGCCACCGCACCCGGCCCTTTTGTTCCTCATTTTCTTCAATACTATCTTCTTCTGTGTTTGATTTTTTTCTAGTGGACTATTTTTACTTTATCCATGTTTCCTTTTATGTAATTTTAAAAGTTATTTAAAAATGGTTACCATGGAGATTTCATTTAGCATCCTAAATTTATAACACCATTGCTTGTTTGAATTGATCCAAACTTAGCTTCTATAGCATATAAAATTTATCCTATACAGCTTTGTACCCACCTTATATTGCTATTGTCACAAATTCCATCTTTATACACTATGTGCCTACTGCATAGATTTATAATTATTGTTTGATGCATTGTATTTTGAATCATAAGAATCAAAAAGAGGAAGTATAAACTAGAAATACAATAATACTGGCTTTTATATTTACCTATGTAGCTGTCTTTACTGGAGTTCTTTATTTCTTCAGATGACTTCAACTTCAACTCACTGTCTAGTGTCCTTTCATTGCTACCCAAAGGACTCCCTTTAGCATTTCCTACAGGGTAAGTCTAGTGGCAACAAATTCCCTTAGCTTTTGTTTACCTGGGAATGTTTTAATATCTTCCTTTTTTTTTTTTTTTTCTTGAGTCAGAGTTTCACTCTGTTGCCCAGGCTGAAGTACAGTGGCACGATCTTGGCTCACTGTGACCTCTGCCTCCTGGGTTCAAGTGATTCTCCTGCCTCAGCCTCCCAAGTAGCTGGGACTACACGCATCTATCACCATGCCTGGCTGATTTTTGCATTTTTTAAAATAGAGACGGGGTTTCACCATGTTGGCCAGGCTGGTCTTGAACTGACTTCAAGTGATTCACCCGCCTAGGCCTCCCAAAGTGCTGGGATTACTTACAGGCATGAGCCACCATGCCCAGCCTATATCTTCCTAATTTTTGAAGAACAATTTTGCTTGATATAGAATTCTTACTAGACAGTTTTTTAAATTATTATTTCAGCACTTGAATATGTCATTTTACTGCCTTCTGACTGTCATTGTTTCTGATGCTTATTAGATTAACAGTCTTATTAAGGGTATATATTGAATAACCTGTGCATAATGAGTCACTTATCTCTTGCTGTTTTTAAGATTCTCCCTTTGTCTTTGGATGTTGACAGTGTGATTATAAATGTGATTGATTGTGATAGTGTGGATCTCTTTGTGATTATCCTACTTGGAGTTAATTGAACTTCTTGGATGTATAGACAGATATCTTTCATCAAATTGGGACTTTTGGGCCATTCAAATGTCTTTCTACCTCTTTTTCATGTTTGTATTCTTGATGGTATCTCACAAGTCTCTTAAGCTCTGTTCATTTTTCATTCTTTTTTCTTTTTGCCCATCAAACTGGATAATTTCAATTATTTTATCTTCAGGTTCACTGATTCTTTCTTTTGCCTGTTCTAATATACTACTGAACTCCTCTAGTAAATTTTGGTATTTTTTTTAGCTATTGAACTTCCAGCTCCAGTTGTTTAAAATTTGGTTTCTTTTACAATTTCTATTTCTTTATTGATAACCTTTACTTGTTCGTCCATTGGTTTCCTTTAGGTCTTTGAGCAAATTTAAGGTGGTTGATATTTAAAGTTATATTGTTTAATATGTTGTATGTGTATATTTAAACTATTTCTCTAGTCATTCCAATGTCTGGCTTCCTCTAGCATGGTTTTTGTGTATTATTTTTTCTGTGGATGGGCCATACTTTCCTGTTTCTTTGTATGCCTGCATTTTTTGTTGTTGCAAACTGGACATTTTGAATACTATGCTGTGGTAACTCTAGATAGCATACTTTCTGTTCTCCCCAGGGTTTGCTGTTGTTGATTGTTGAGGACTGCAGTAGTCTGTCTGTTTAGTGACTTTTCCAAACTATTTTTGTAAAGACCATGTTCCTTGTTTGTGTAGTCACTGAAGTCTCTGTTCTATTATTTCAGTGGTCAGCCAGCTACCTGACAGAGGTTTCCTTGAATGCCTGGAGCCAAAAAGAAAAATAAAAGCAGCTCCATTGGTCTTTGCATATTGGCTGGGGTGCTCCTTCAACTGTGCCTTAGCCTTTACCTCCTGCTTGTGTGGAGCCCAAAGAACGGCCAGAGGTGCAAGTGTATGATTTTATTCTGAGCCTAAATCTGGCTTGAGCTTGTGTGTTGCACTCTACATTCTGTAGTATGCAAGGCAGCCCTTCAGAGCATTTATTTCTCCTTGTCACTCCTCCCCCAAGACTCTTCCTCCTCAGCTTTCTCCTTCTGAGGCTTTTGAGTCTGTTTTCTGCTTGCCTGCTCCTACATCCTTTGTTCCAGGCAGCTATGGTTAATGCACGTCTTTACTTGCTTTCACCATTTCTGTGGCACCACTCCTCCTCCTGCTAGATTTTGCTCTGGCCCTTTATTTCTCTGATTTTCATCATTTCCCTCTCATGAGTATCTTGCTTTAGATGACAAATTATTCTAGTCTGACTCATCTAAAAAGAAAATAATCTCTGCCCAGCTTCTCTCTTCTCCTAAGAGTTGTCTACATTCTCTCTCTCCCCTTGAACTTCCTTTTGCCCCACAAACCCCTGCATTCTTTTTTCTACTAAAATTATGCTCCTTAAAGACAAACAATGACTTCCTAATTGCTCTGTGCAGTGAATGTTTTTCAGCCAACTTCTTGTATCTTTTGGAGGCATTGTTCATTGCTAACCTGTCCTTCCTTCCTGAAACATTTGTTCCTTTTGACTTCTGTGACATTTACTGGTTTACATTTCCTGATATTTATGAATCTTTTGATTCTGCCTGACATTTATCATTCTCTCTTTTATGGGCTTATCTCCTTCCACTCACTCCTTAACTCCTTAAACTCCAAGGTCCCCCAAGGCTTAATCCCCCACCCCAGTCTTTGTTACATTTTCTCTGGGTGATGTTTTCCCTACTCACTCATTGTTTCAACATTATCTCTACATTGATAATTCCCAAATCTGTTACTCTAAAACTTTTACTTTCCTCCTTAAGAAGAGAATTCATATATCCTATTTCCTACTAGATATATAGATAAAACATCTCACATGGACCAAAACAGAACCTAAACTATCTTTTCCTCCAGTATTCTCAATCTCCAATGGAAATACCACCTGTCACTAGATTAGAAATTGGGTTTCATTCTAAACTCCTTCCTGTCCTTTATTATCAACACCCAAGGAATCACTCAGTTTTGCTCGTTTAGCCTCTTGGGTATTTCTCAAGTTAGTCCAGTTTTCTCTATCCTCATTACCAATGTCCCAATCCAAGTCTGTGTCATTCTCTCTTGGACCAGTGTGTCAGCATCCTCATCCTCAGCAGTCTCTCTTGCTCAGTGCTATCATACCAGGAGAACCCGTTCCTGATGTCTAACGTGGGTTCTTTTCTATTTCCTAAGTGTCTCAGCTGGGTTGAGAAATAAAGGGAAAGAGCACAAGAGAGAGAAATTTGAAGCTGGGTATCCGGGGGAGACATCACATATCGGCAGGATCCGTGATGTTCCCCAGGCCGTAAAACCAGCAAGTTTTTATTACCGATTTTCAAAAGGGGAGGGAGTGCACGAATAGGGTGTGGGTCACAGAGATCACATGCTTTACAAGGTAATAAAATATTACAAAGCAAATGGAGGCAGAGGGAGATCACAGGACCACCAGATGAGGAGAAATTAAAATTGCTAATGAAGTTTCGGGCACGCATTGTCATTGATAACATCTTATCAGGAAACAGGGTTTGAGAGCAGATAACCTGTCTGACCACAATTTATTAGGTGGGAATTTTCCTCCACCTGATAAGCCTGGGAGCACTATAGGAGACCCCGGCTTATTTCATCCCTACGGCTTCGACCATAAAAGGCAGGATGCCTTAAAAAGGGGCCATCTATAGGCCTACCTTCAGGGCGCATTCTCTTTCTCAGGGATGTTCCTTGCTGAGAAAAAGAATTCAGCGATATTTCTCCTATTTGCTTATGAAAGAGGAGAAATATAGCTCTGTTCCATCTGGCTCACCGGCGGCCAGTTCAAAGTTACCTCTCTTGTTCCCTGAACATCGCTGTTATCCTGTTCTTTTTTAAAGATGCCCAGATTTCATATAGTTCAAACACACATGCTCTACAAACAACTTGTGCAGCTGATACAATCACAGGGTCCTGAGGCGACATTCATCCTCCTCAGTTTACAAAGAAGATGACGGGATTAAGAGATTAAAGTAAAGACAGGCACAGGAAATCACAAGGATATTCATTGGGGAAGTGATAAGTGTCCATGAAATCTTCACAATTTATGTTCAGAGATTACAGTAAAGACAGGTGTAAGACATTATAAAAGTATTAATTTGGGGAACTAATAAATGTCCATGAAATCTTCACAATTTATGTTCTTCTGCTGCGGCTTCAGCTGGTCCCTCCGTTCGGGGTCCCTGGCTTTCCGCAACACTATCATTCCCTAATTTCTTCTTTTTGTTTTTGTTTTTGTTTTTTTGTACAGAGTCTTGCTCTGTTGTCCAGGCTGGAGTGCAGTGGCATGATCTCGGCTCACTGTAACCTCCGCCTGTTCGGTTCAAGCGATTCTCATGCCTCAGCCTCACGGGTAGCTGAGATTACAGGTATGTACCACCATGCCCAGCTACTTTTTGGATTTTTTTTTTAGTAGAGACGGGGTTGTGCCATGTTGCCCAAGCTGGTATTGAACTCCTGAGCTCAGGCAATCCGCTCGCCTCGGCCTCCCAGAGTGCTAGGATTACAGGCGTGAGCCATCATGCCCAGACCCCTAATTTCTTCCTCAGCTGCTGAAGAGGAAATCCTTCAGTGCAAATATAATCATATCCTTTCTGCTTTTAGTTCTTCAGTGGCAGCCCATCTTCTTCAGCTCCTTCATCAATCAGGTCCCTACACACCTCACTATTGACACCTCTTACTTCTGACTTTATGTTGCAGCACCTTTGGACTGCAGCCATTTATCTGCATTTGTCAGGCCTTTTCTCACCTCTGTGCCTTCTCTCCCTATCCCACTCCATTACACTTGCTCACATCATCCATGAAGGCTTCCCTGGCTCCATCTTCAGGGTCACTGCTCTGAGCACCAGGGACACACTGGGCCTATTCTAGTGGTTGCATTCATACACTGTTCTGTAGTGATCTCTCTCCATGTCTTTCCCTTTTACTGGGTTGGAAGCTGCTTGTATAACCATCACCTATTGCATTCCTGCCACATTGTTGTTGTTGTTGTTTTTTAATTATACTTTAAGTTCTAGGGTACATATGCGCAATGTTCAGGTTTGATACATAGGTATACATGTGCCATATTGGTTTGCTGCACCCATCAACTCATCATATACATTAGGTATTACTCCTATTGCTATCCCTCCCCCAGTCTCCCACCCCCCTGACAGACTCCAGTGTGTGATGTTCCCCGCCCTGTGTCTAAGTGATCTCATTGTTCAATTCCCACCTATGAGTGAGAACATGCGGTGTTTGGTTTTCTGTCCTTGTGACAGTTTGCTCAGAATGATGGTTTCCAGCTGCATCCATGTCCCTGCAAAGGACATGAACTCATCCTTTTTTATGGCTCCATAGTATTCCATGGTGTATATGTGCCACATTTTCTTAATCCAGTCTATCATCAATGGACATGTGGGTTGGTTCCAAGTCTTTGCTATTGTGAATAGTGCCACAATAAACATACATGTGCATGTGTCTTTATAGTAGCATGATTTATAATCCTTTGGGTTTGCTGTAATGGGATGGCTGGGTCAAATGATAATTCTAGTTCTAGATCCTTGAGGAATCACCACACTGTCTTCCACAATGGTTGAACCAATTTACACTCCCACCAACAATGTAAAAGTGTTCCTATTTCTCCATATCCTCTCCAGCATCTGTTGTTTCCTGACTTTTTAATGATTGCCATTCTAACTGGTGTGAGATGGTATCTCATTGTGGTTTTGATTTGCATTTCTCTGATGGCCAGTGATGATGAGCATTTTTTCGCATGTCTGTTGGCTACATAGATGTCTTCTTTTGAGAAGTGTTTGTTCATATCCTTTGCCCATTTTTTGATGGGGTTGGTTTTTTTTTCTTATAAATTTGTTTTGAGTTCTTTGTAGATTCTGGATATTAGCCCTTTGTCAGATGGGTAGATTGCAAAAATTTTCTCCTATTCTGTAGGTTACCTGCTCACTCTGATGGTAGTTTCTTTTGCTGTGCCGAAACTCTTTAGTTTAATTAGATCCCAATTGTCTACTTTGACTTTTGTTGCCATTGCTTTTTGTGTTTTAGTCATGAAGTCCTTGCCCATGCCTATGTCCTGAATGGTATTGCCTAGGTTTTCTTCTAGGGTTTTTATGGTTTTAGGTCTAACATTTAAGTCTTTAATCCATCTTGACTTAATTTTTGTATAAGGTGTAAGGAAGGGATCCAGTTTCAGCTTTCTACGTATGGCTAGCCAGTTTTCCCAGCACCATTTATTAAATAGGGAATCCTTTCCCCATTGCTTCTTTTTGTCAGGTTTGTCAAAGATCAGATGGTTGTAGATGTGTGGCATTATTTCTGAGGGCTCTGTTCTGTTCCATTGATCTATATATCTGTTTTGGTACCAGCACCATGCTGTTTTGGTTATTGTAGCCTTGTAGTATAGTTTGAAGTCAGGTAACATGATGCCTCCAGCTTTGTACTTTTTGCTTAGGATTGTCTTGGCAATGCAGGCTCTTTTTTGGTTCCATATGAACTTTAAAGTAGTTTTTTCCAATTTTGTGAAGAAAATCATTGGTATCTTGATGGGGATGGCATTGAATCTATAAATTACTTGGGGCAGTATGGCCATTTTCACGATATTGACTCTTCCTATCCATGAGCATGGAATATTCTTCCATTTGTTTGTGTCCTCCTTTATTTCATTGAGCAGTGGTTTGTAGTTCTCCTTGAAGATGTCCTTCACGTCCCTTTAAGTTGGATTCCTATTTTATTCTCTTTGTAGCAATTGTGAATGAGAGTTCACTCATGATTTGACTCTCTGTTTGTCTGTTAATAGTGTATAGGAATGCTTGTGATTTTATTTATTTATTTATTTATTTTTTGAGACAGAGTCTCGCTGTGTTGCCCAGGTTGGAGTGTGGTGTCACGGTCTCCGTTCACTGCAAGCTCCGCCTCCCAGGTTCACACCATTCTCCTGCCTCAGCCTCCCAAGTACCTGGAGCTACAGGTGCCTACCATCATGCCTGGCTAATTTTTTGTATTTTTCAGTAGAGATGGGGTTTCACCATGTTTGCCAGGATGGTCTCAATCTCCTGACCTCGTGATCTGCCTATCTTGGCCTCCCAAAGTGCTGGGATTACAGGCGTTGAGCCACCACACCCAGCCTGAAATGCTTGTGATTTTTGCACATTGATTTTGTATCCTGAGACTTTGCTGAAGTTGCTTATCAGCTGAAGGAGATTTTGGGCTGAGACAATGGGGTTTTCCAAATATACAATCATGTCATCTGCAAACAGGGACAGTTTGGCTTCCTCTTTTCTTACCTTTCTTTCTTTCTCTTGCCTGATTGCCCTGGCCAGAACTTCCAACACTATATTGAATAGGAGTGGTGAGAAAGGGCATCCTTGTCTTGTGCCAGTTTTCAAAGGGAATGCTGCCAGTTTTTGCCCATTCAGTATGATATTTGCTATGGACTTGTCATAAATAGCTCTTATTATTTTGAGATACGTTCCATCAATACCTAGTTGACTGAGAGTTTTTAGCATGAAGGGCTGTTGAATTTTGTTGAAGGCCTTTTCTGCATCTCCTGCCACATTGTTAATCCTCAGCCAAAGTTAACAGAATGAACGCATGAATAAATGAACAAATGATGTACAGATTTTTTTCCCTTCTTGTGGGAAACAGTTGGCAAAAGAGAAATTAGAAGGAGTAACTGGAAATGATCATGAGAAATCTTTCAAACAGAAAACATTACACTGCTGGTTAATCTGGTTTTTTAAAGTCATCATATTTAAAGGGATTTTTAGAGTAGCATTTGAACTTCATGGAATTCTAAATTGGGAGAGATTATAAGAGGTCATCTGTCTCAAACTCTAGTTTCTGAAGTACAATAATTAAAAAGAAAAAAAAATGCTCATTTTAAAAGATGCCCTTTAAAAGTAGTTTCACGTATCCTGAACCACCCCTGGACAATGAACCTTACAATATCTGCACCTGCTGAACTAAAACTGTTCAACCGAATACTAAAATAAGCTCAAAGGAAAAGAGTGGAGAGGCTTGGTGTGGAGAAGAGGTGGTGTTGCCTAGTAACCTACAGGCAGCGCCTGCAATAGCCTTGCTCTTGCCTGACATCCCAGATAGCCAGGAGAAGGAACCTTAGTTTTCAAGTTACTGATACCTCCTTCTCTGTCTCTTTGAAGAGCACTACCCTTACACACACTGGTGAACGTCATTAAATCCTAGTCTTTCTGTTTCTAGCCAGTGGTTCTCAATCTATAGAGTATGTAAGAATCACTTGGAGGCTTGTTAAACCATAGATTACTTTGTCCAGTCCCAGAGTTTCCAATTCACATGTCTGGGTTGGGGTCCAAGAATTTGCATTGCCCACAAGTGCTTCCCAGATGATGCCGGTGATTCTGGTCTGGGGACCATATTTTGAGAACCGCTGTTCCATGCTGTCTCTGAGAATGGCCACGATGACTCACATGATGATCTTCAGGATGCAATTAAATGGGATTTAAGGTTATGCTTTTATGCTTCTCAAATACTCAAATAAATGTTAACATTGCAAGATATAAACCATCACCTTGTTTGGGCTGCTTTCTAAAATAATTTGCTTTTAGGTTAGTAGTTTTGCTTCTCTGGCCTTGGATCCTTTGAAGAGAGGTCACTGGATTATTGTGCATTATAGTCAATGAAATAATCACAAATGTGTAATGCTAAGTCATGGGGCAAGTTTCCAAGCTTCAGACAGGGCCTCTGTATGCATTGTGACTAGTTGTCTAGGAACTGTTGTACTTTTTAACAAGCACATTAAAAAAGAAAAAAGACTGAATCTTCTAAAGTGATATAACTTTTTTTTTTTTTTTAACTTGGAGTCTCACTTTGTTGCCCAGGCTTGAAATATAGTGGTGCAATTTTGGCTCACTGCAACCTCCATCTCCTGGGTTCAAGCAATTCTGCTACCTCAGCCTCCGGAGTAGCTGGGATTACAGGTATGCGCCACCACACCCAGTTAATTTTTGTATTTTTATTAGAGACGGGGTTTCACCATGTTGGCCAGGCTGGTCCTGAACCCCTAACCTCAGGTGATCTGCCTCGGCCTCCCAAAGTGCTAGGATTACAGGCGTGAACCACCAAGTCCGGCCTAAGGTGATATAATTTTTAAAATGAGAAATCTGTTTTTATATTTTTGTTTCCTTTCTTGTTTGTTTGTTTAATCTTTTTGTTTGTTCTTACATTTTTTTTTAAGGAAAAAGAAGACAATAAAAAGATGAGTGTTCAAAGTGCTGATAGAGAGCAGTGTGACTCCCAAATGTCACAGGGGCTCAGATGCCACATAGACCCGGATATGGTTGTGTAGAGGCACCCTTTGTTCATGCTTCAAACGAGCTTCAAAGCAGGACTCTGTTCTTCCCTTTGTTCCCCAAAGAGAAGATGCCAACCTGAGGCAGGAGTGAACAATGTGCAATGTACAGACTGTGAGAGGGTTTCCATTGCGTATCACTCAGCATTTCACCCCCCGATTCTCCGTTACTTATCTGTTACAAGTTTCTCTTCTGGGGAGCCCTGCTCTCTCTTCATTCACTCTCCCTGGCTGCAGCCAAGTGGAAGCCATTGCCGCCTTTTCCTTTGCAATGCTAAGCAGTTTAGCTCAGTCCCAGCTCTCTCAAGTCCAGTCACCAGCTGTCCCAGGCTCAAAAAAGACTCACGAAAGCACATTATCAAAGCAGGTCACCTGCAGAGGGATTTTATCAGTAAGGGTCCTGGCAGGAACAGATGGAGCACTCCAATGGGTAATTTGAGGAGAATTTAATTGAGGGACCATTTAAAGGCATAGGCCAGCTTTAGGGAAAACAATTCAAGGGCTAGGAACAGCAGACTCACCCCTCTGTTCTAGGCAGAATTCTAAGAAGACTTCCAATGTGTCACACCCTCGTATAATCTGCCCTTAAATATGGGTGGAACTTGGCCGGGTGTGGTGGCTCACGCCTGTAATCCTAACGCTTTGGAAGGCCAAGGTGGGTGGATCACCTGAGGTCAGGGGTTTCAGACCAGCCTGGCCAACATGGCGAAACCCCGTCTCTACTACAAACACAAAAATTAGCTAGACATGGTGGCCAGGTGCCTGTAGTCCCAGCTACTCAGAAGTCTGAGGCAGGAGAATCACTTGAACCTGGGAGGTAGAGGTTGCAGTGATCCAAGATTGAGCCACTGCACTGCAGCCTGGGCAACAGAGTGAGACTCTGTCTCAAAAAAAAAAAGAAAAAAAAGAAAAAGAAAAACAAAATGGGTGGAACTTGTAATTTGTGTCTAGTCAATAGAATATGACACAGATGATGGGATATCAGTCCTGTGATTAAGTTCCATTGTGGAAGACTCTGTCTCAGCTGACTAGAGTGAGAGATTCTCCTGTTGGCCTTGGAGAAATAAGCCACCATGTTGTAAGGGAGTCATCTGGCGTGGAACCATGGGTAACTTCTGAGAGCTGGGAGTGGTCCTTAGTTGAAAGCCAGCAACAAGAAAGCAGGGTTCTCAGTCCCATGACGATGAGGAATCGAATTCTGCCAATTATCATGTGAGCTTAGAAGAGAAATTCAAGCTCCAGAAAGGAATGTGGTGTGGCCAACAACTAAGTGATAGCCTTGTGAGAGCCCAGCAGAGGACCCAGCTAAGCCAGGCTCAGACTCCTGATCCACAGAGACTGTGAGATAATGAATGTGTGTTGTTTTAAGCCACTAAGTTTGTGGTAATTTGTTATGCAGCAATAGAAAGCTATTATATACCCCTGAGACCCCAAGTCTGATGAGATAGCGGGAGGGAGCAGTTACCAGAACCCAAAGGATAGGCAGTCTGGCCAGAGTCATCGCCTTTGGTAGACATAGCCAACCTGTGGCAGCTTGAGCGGGAGGGAGCAGGGGAAGGAGGACTCTGGCCTCACCCTCACCCTATTCTCTGGGCCCCTGCCAGTGCTCCCACTAGAAAACCCAGACAGACGAAGCAGAGAAGGGAGTGGTTCCTAGAGTCCCATGCGGCAGCTTCTCAGTACATAGCGTAGGGTGCAGATGGGTGGACCGCGGATTTGGAGGGGCAAATGAAATACACATCTAGTATTTGTGTATTCTCAGACCAGATACAAGAAAGACAAGCTTTCCTTCAAATAAATTCAATGTTTGATAGCAGAGTAGAACGATTATACTTAATAAAAATGTATTGTACTTGGGTGATGTACAGCATGAATACTCTGACTAGATCAGTATGCATTATATACGTGCAATAAAATTTCACACGTATCCACAGTGAGTTGGTACAAATTATTTATTTCTTTTCTTTTCTTTCCTTCCCTCCCTCCCTCCCTCCCTCCCTCCCTCCCTCCTTCCTTCCTTCCTTCCTTCCTTCCTTCCTTCCTTCCTTGACTCAGAGTCTCGCTCTATTGCAAAGGCCCAGGCTAGAGTGCAGTGGCGTGATCTCGGCTCACTGCAACCTATGCCTTCTGGGTTCAACCGATTCTCGTGCCTCAGCCTCAGGAGTAGATGGGACTATAGGTGTGCACCACCATGGCCGGCTACTGTTTGTATTTTTAGTAGAGACGGGGTTTCACCATGTTGGCCAGGCTGTCTTGAACTCCTGACTTCAAGTGATCCACCCACCTAGGCCTCCCAAAGTGCTGAGATTACAGGTGTGAGCCACCACGCTCGGCCCGTAAGTTTGTACAAATATCTTGTTACCTACATAAATGGACAGCAAAAAGGAAAAGAAATTATAACTGAGGTTTGGGTTTCCACAGTGGAACTAAATAAAAGTATCCTACAAACTAAAATGACTTAAATCTTGACTTTCTCCCTTGATAAGTAGACTAATCAAAGCATATCTGGCCATAAGTTGCTTTACTCCAGAGGCCCCTGTACTATAATTATACTTTAGGCCTCAGCATTTTTCAACATCTAGAGAAAGACAATTCATATACTAAGGCTGGCCATAAATCAGACAGCACTATAATTACTGGGTAGATGAGATGATCTCTAGAGAACAGTTTTGCTGTTAGTTTTTCCTAGTTATTCCTTAAAAGATACAATTTATTCACTGCTATGATAAGAAATGGATTTGTTTGAATACCTGTGTCTTCTTTTATAGCTATACAGTGAAAGATCTGTATTTGTTTGCTCTGGCTGCTTTACCACAGTACCACCAACTGGGTGGCTTACACAATAGAAATGTATTGTCTCATAGTTCTGGAGGCTGGAAGTCCAAGATCAAGGTGTCAGCATGATTGGGGTTGTTTGTTTGCTTTTGAGACAGGATCTTGCTCTGTTGCCCAGGCTGGAGTTCAATGACACAGACACGGCTCACTGCAACCCTGACTTCCCGGGCTCAAGCAATGCTCCCATCTCAGGCTCATGGGTAGCTGAGACCAGGGACCACAGGCACGTATCACCACATCAGGCAATTTTTAAATTTTTTTAAACTGATTTTTAAATGTTTTGTAGAAACAGTCTTGCTTTATTGCCCAAGCTGGTCTCAAACTCCTAGGCTCAAGCATTCCTCCTTCCTTGGCCTTCCAAAGTGCTGAGATTACAGGTGTGAGCCACCACACTGACCAGGGTTGGTTTTGTTTTCCTGGTTGGTTTGTTTGTTTGTTTTGTTTTTTGAGACAGGGTCTTACTCTGTTGCTCAGGCTGGAGTGCAGTGGCACAGTCATAGCTCACCGCAGCCTTGACCTCCCAGGATTAAGCAATCCTCCTATCTCAGCCTCCTGAGTAGCTGGGACCACAGATGAGTACCCCCTACGCCTGGCTAATTTTTTAAATTTTTTGTAGAGACAGTCTTCCTGTGTTACCCAGGCTGGTTTTTAATTCCTGGGCTCAAGCAATCCTCCCTCCTCAGCATCCCATGGTGAGCCACCATGCCAGCCCCATTTTACATTTATAGGATATAAAATGTGTCTTCAACCCATGTTAAATAGACCAAACTTCATTTTTATGTACAGATATGGAACCATATCCAAGATAAAGAGATAAGTGAAAAGAAAATAAGGATTGGGACAGTATGTATTTGCTGGTATATGCATAGAAATGTTTCTGGAACGTAACACAAAAACCTGTTAACTGGTTTTCCCTGGAGATTGGAAATAAGATGGGGACTTTCCCTGTAAATTCTTTCGTATCTTTTGAATTTGGTTCCATGTGTATGTACTACATCTTTGAAAACATGGGTGATTAAACGTTTTCAAAGGTGTCTGTACTCTATAAACCAAAATATACACTCAGCATTGGAGATGACCTTCCAGAAAATAAAAATAATGAATTTTCCCCCAATAGACAAGATTGTCACTTAATAAGCTGTCCTTCCATATCTGATATTTATCCTCATGTGCTAAGAATAATTTATTCACCTCCACCAACAAGCTAGTTTCCATGAGGGGTACAGAGTTTTTAATTATGTAGCCATGTACAAAATCAGAAATTTTCTGTCTTTCTGGTTTGTCTACCTGCTTTACACAGGGAAATTGGGGAACATTCTTCCATGCAAACTGTTGCAGGGAAAAGGACCACATAAACATTAAACCATTAAAACAATAACTGTGATTGGGAGGTGAGTATGGAGGCCATATTCATATATTTATACTATTTTTTAAGTACTTGGTGGGCCATACATAGTTAAAGGGGAAACTATCCTACATTATTTGCTTTTCTTTTTAACAATTAGGTGGTTATATAGGATGTTTCTGTTACTTTTCTTATTTTTTTGAGAAAGAAGACAAAGTGTGTCACCCAGGCTGGAGTACAGTGGCATGATCTTGGCTCACTGTAAACCTCCATCTCCTGGGTTCAAGCCATCCTCTCACCTCAGCCTTCCAAGTAGTGCACACCACTATGCCCAGCTAATTTTTTGTATTTTTAGTAGAGATGAGGTTTTGCCATGTTGATCAGGCTGGTCTCCAACTCCTGAGCTCAAGTAACCCTCCCACTTCGGCCTCCCAAAGTGCTGGGATTATAGGCGTGAGCCACCATGCCCAGCCTCTGTTACTATTTATTGATCTCTCTGTTCCCTTTGGCATTGTTCTAGTGGTGTCATGCAAATTGAGGCTAAAGTAGTTTTTTTCTAACTCAACAAAATGGCATCATAGAAGAGATTCCTATAATCAAGCAGTTATTTTCTTTAGAAACTTAGTTCTTTTTTAGAATACTTTAGAGACCCAGAATATATCAGTTATTAATTCTTTCCTCTCCTTTCTATCAGGCTGTGTGTGGCCCTGGTTACTGTAGGCTCTTGTGTAAAATGAGCTCTTTGCAGTTAAGCACTTCTGTTGAAATTATACTCTGTAATTGCTCAGCCCTCACAAAGAGAAAACTCACAAGCATCGCATTGAGGAAACTGTCATGCCAGGTCCAGATCCTCATCTCATCTGCTCAGTCAGCCAAGCAGACAGTCTCAGGGCTTTCGAGACTTTGCACGCAGCTGCTGTATGTATTAATGGAGATTTTTTGGTTGGCTTGAGAGTGGGGTAGGGGAAGGTGGTTATTATTTCCTCAAAAATATATGTCTTCAATTTAGTGATTTCAAAATGACATTGTTATTCAAATAAGTTGTAGCCAAAGGAAAGGAAGTAAAGAAAAGCATTCATTAATGATAAGGTTTCCTGCTGTTCTCAAGCAAGGCTCTCTCCAGAGCAGGCTGCATAAAAATTGATCCAGCCTCACTGTGCCCCGGTGCATTTACTAGGGCATTATTAATTTGCTAAACGATGAGCTGTCACACAATTTTTATATGCAGCCCCCTAAAAGCAAACATGCTATAACTTCCAATTCTAACTATGCTTTCAACTTCATATCAGGGAACATGAAAACAATGGGAGGTAGTTGATGTGGACATCTTATTAAGGTGTGTCCTCAAAACTTCTTTTGAAGCAGCTTTCAACCTCTTTGAATTCATGCTAAAATTAAATGTTCCTCTGAATAAATGGATGTATCTGAATACATAAATGTGCATGTGTGTGAATTGAATCACCTACTTTTCCATAAAATAAAACATGTTGGTGGCTCACATTACCTGCTGAAATAACCTGGCAACATTGTTTTAAAGTAAATTCCTCCCCAAGCTTTTTGTCTAATACTTTCTGCTCTGATTATATTTGATTACTGGTTTCTAGCCTTTATCCCAACAATGTAGAATTCTTAGCAGCATCCAACATAGAGAAACGGGGAGGCGGGAGGGGGACAGTTTCATCAAAGGAAACATTAGATCCACATCTATGATTTTCTTGTTCTCTGACTTCCAATCTTACTTTTTTTTTTTTTTTTTTTGAGGTGGAGTCTCATTCTGTCACTCAGGCTGTAGTACGTGGCATAATCTCGGCTCACTGGGAAACCTCCACCTCTCAGACGCAAGCATTTCTCCTTCCCCAGCCTCCCAAGTAGGTGGGATTACAGGCGCCAGCCACCATGCCTGGCTAATTTTTTGTATTTTTAGTAGAGAAGGGGTTTCACCATGTTGGCTAGGCTGGTCTCGAACTCCTGACCTCAAGTGATCTGCCTGCCTTGGCCTCCCAAAGTGCTGGGATTACAGGCGTGAGCCACTGTGCCCAACCCATTTTTTACTCTAATATAACTCTTTTTCTTCAGCTGAGTTCAGAGTAATACCACCAAGGAAGAAAATGAGACTTCAATCTGATTCATATTTATAACAGAAAATTATAATGTGTAATATAATAATACATAATAATAAATTATAAATGGTTTTAGATAATAATAGTGAACAATTTCATGCTTAGAATATATCAGTATATCAGTTGAGAAAATTCTTCTAAGCCCCAAAGTAATATTCAAAGCTGCCATAGCTCTTATAAACCAAAAATAAAATTCTAAGTCCCCCAACTGGCTGAATGAACTGCGTTTCGTGGAATCCACCAAAGGGATTCCAAGAAACCTGAAAAACTAGTTAAGGCCATGATGGGAAGGGGGGGGTCAGACATGCCTCATTACACCTTCTCCCTTCTGGAGTTTAGACTCAACCGACCAACATTAACATTAGCATACAGATCCCAGACTGACAGAACAGACTCTTTGCAGCAATAAGATACCGATAACATCACATGACAGATAACAGGCCCTAAAGGAAATCAAAGTATTTTACCCTAACATATATTTATTTGACATATTTTTTAATGGCCCTTCAAAGCCATCTCTTGTGGGGAAAATTTACATTCTGTAGACAGCCTCCTTCTCTTTCCAGGTCCACAAGAGATTTCACTAAGAGCCTGACAACTTTTTTTTTTTGAGATGGAGTTTCGCTCTTGTCACCCAGGCTGGAGTGCAGTGGAGCGATCTTGGCTCACTGCAACCTCTGCCTCCCGGGTTCCAATGATTCTCCTGCCTCAGCCTCCTGAGTAGCTGGAATTACAGGTGTGTGCCACCACACCCAGCTAATTTTTGTATTTTTAGTAGAGACAGGGTTTCACCATGTTGGCCAAGCTGGTCTTAAACTCCTGACCTGATGTGATCTACCAGCCTTGGCCTCCCAAAGTGCTGGGATTACAGGCATGAGCCACTGTGCCCGGCCCCTGATAGCTTTTAAGCTCTGATAAGAGACATTGACCACCTCTCTCTGAAGCCTACGTAATAGATCCTTGGCTTCCACAACCCCCTTTATCTTAGCCCCAAGCATTTCTTTCTGCTGATTTCAACTCTTTAGGCAAAGCTTAACTCTTTCAACCAATTGCCAATCAGGAAATCTTTGAGTCCACCTATGTCTTGGAAGCCACCTCCCCCTGCCCTTCAAGATGTCCCCTTTCCAGGCCAAACCAATGCAGAACTTACACGTACAGATTTACGTCTCTGCCTGTAACTTCTGTTTCCTCAAAAAGTATAAAATGAAGCAGTGCAACCCAACCACCCTGGGCACATGTTCTCAGGACCACCTGATGCTGTGTCACAAGTCATGGTCTTCACATTTGCTCTCCAAATACTTTAAACCTCTCCAAATATTTTAGAGTTGGTTTTTTTCCATCTATACTCTTTACAATTTACAAAGCATGTTCACATGTTTGCTCATTTGATTCACTCAATAACCATTTAAATACAGCATTCCCATTTCACAGACGAGGGCAATACGGCTCAAGAAGTTTCCATAAATTGCCCAGAATTACCCAGCTAGTAACTGGCAAGGTCATGCCTGAATGCGCTTCTGAAGCAAAACGTGTTTTAGCTCCTTACCCCGCTTTCTTCTCCCTCTATCTGAAAAAGGCATTCACACTCAGATGTCAGTTCCTGATTGTGACATAGTGTCCAATCCCTGCCAGGGTATTTTGGTTTTAAAAGAAGATTAAGTCAATAACCCAAATGAATTCTCTGTAACAGTGGACTTTGAGGCACTGGATTAAATAGTGATTGAAAAATAATGATAGTAACAGTTACTATTTTTTGAGTGTTTTCCTATAGACGAAGTGTTGGTTATTGACTCCTTATAGTCTCTCCTAGGTAGCGGTTATAACGGCCACTTTTCAAATGCAGGGGCTGAGGGGCTTAAGGAGGTAAGTCCCTTTCTCAAGGTCCCACTGCTGGTACAGGAGAAAGAGCGAGAACTCCCCTAAGTGTGTCTGATTCTAAAGCCTCAGCTCTTTCAAATGAAATAGCCAGGTCCAAGGCTGCCTCCCCAGTTTTGAGGAGATGTGCTTGTTGGTTTACTTTTCCTTTGTCATCAGCAATGATACATGGTGTAGAAGATCATTAAATCTGGAATCAGGGGCCTTGGATAAGAATCCCAGATTTCTGCTCATTCAGTTTTCCTGCAGAAGGTGGAGCTGCTCTTCCTCTGCCCAAGCTCCCAACTTCTTTAATAACAAGGACTCCTCTCGCCACTTCTCTGTAACTGGGTGGGGAGTTGAGGGGACTCATTTAAAAATATTTTTAAAAAATATTCTAGCAAACCACTCTACCATTATTTAATATTTTGCATTTCTTTTGGCAAGCATGCTGAATTTTTCTCTTTGGTATCCCTCCCCCTCTTCTTTTAGTAGATCCCCATGTAAGGATATTATTAAGGAGTTTCTATGTCAGGAAGGAAGAAAATGTTCCATCCCATGATCTTTATTCATGGCTTTACGTTACTTTTTCAAAGTTATTTTATTTTCAAGAGTTTCAGAGAACACTGAATTCTATTATTGGAAATTTGTTGGCACTCAGCTCTTAAATGGATGCAGAGGCATTAGCATTTATAATCTTTTCCTTTGCTGCTAATCAGTAACGTCCTATTTGCAACTTAGGTCTACAGGTCAGCGGTATCAGTGGGCACATAGTTGACCCTTCCCTTGGCCCTAGGTTATGGGAGAGCTCAACCAGGGGACAGAAAGAGAGCAAAAAACACATTGTAGGTAAAAATGCATATTAGTTTCCTATTTTTGTGACAATAAATTATCACTAATTTTCTGGCTTTAATACGAATCTCTTCTTCTACATTGGGAGGTCAGAAGTCCCAGTGTCAAGACGTGGGCAGGGCTGCATTTCCGGAGGCTCTAGGGGATAATCCCGTTCCTTCCCTTTCTCGGCTTCTGGAGGACTGCCTGAATGCCTGTTCTTCCATCTCCAAAGCTAGCAATGGCTTAATGATCTAGGCACTAGAAGCACAACAATGAACAAGAACAACAAAGCCCTGTCTTAAAGACTGTATGTCTGGCTCATGCCTGTAATCCCAGCACTTTGGGAGGCCAAGAAAAGTGGATGATTTGAGGTCAGGAGTTCAAGACCAGCCCGGCTAACATGACAAATCCCCGTCTCTACTGAAAATACAAAAATTAGCTGGCCGTGGTGGCATGCGCCTGTAATCCTAGCAACTTGGGAGGCTGAGGCAGAAGAATTGCTTAAGCTTGCAGTGAGTTGAGATCATGCCACTGCACTCCAGCCTGAGTGACAGAGCAAGACTCTGACTCAGAAAAAAGAAAAAAAAAAAAAGTGTATATCCCTGTGTGGAAAGAGAGATGAACTAACCGATAAAAAATATATATATATATATATATATAGGACCAGGCACAGTGGCGTACGCCTGTAATCCCAGCACTTTAAGAGGCTGAAGCAGGTGGATCACCTGAGGTCAGGAGTTCGAGAGCAACCTGACCAACATGGTGAAATCCTGTCTCTAATAAATGCAAAAAATTAACCAGTTGTTGTGGCACGTGCCTGTAATCCCAGTTACTTGGGGGGCTGAGGCAAGAGAATCACTTGAACCTGGGAGGCGGAGGCTGCAGTGAGCCCAGATTGTACCATTGCACTCCAGCTTGGGCAACAAGAGTGAAAACTCTGTCTAAAAAAAAAAAAAAAAAAGTGTGTGTGTGTGTATATACATATATATATATATATAGAGAGAGAGAGAGATACATATATGCATCTATATATGTATATATAGACACATATACGTATCTATATATATATACACATATGTATCTATATATATACACATATGTATCTATCTATCTATATATGTCAGGTAGTGACGAATGCTGTATTCGTTTCTTGGGGTTAGTGTAACAAAGTACTGCAAACTTGGGTGACTTAAAACAACAGAAATTTATTCTCTCACGGTTCATGGTTCTGGAGGCCAGCAATCTGACATGAATGTGTCAGCAGGGTCATATGTCCTCCGAAGCCTCCCTAGAAGAATCCTTCCTTGCCTCTTCCTGGCTTCTGGGGACTGTCTGCAGCCCTTGGCATTCCCTGGCTTGCAACTGCATCACTCCAGTCTCTGCATCCTGGTCACATGGCCTTCTTCCTGTGTGTGTCTCTTTGTGTCCTCTCTTCTTCTTGTAAAGATGCCAGTCATATTGAATCTAGGGCCTACCTTCATCCAATATGACTTCATCTTAACTAATTACATCTCTGAAGACCCTATTTCCAAACAAGGTCACATTCTGAGGTTCTGGGTGGACATGAATTCTGGAGGGACATTATTCAACCCAGCATATATGCTGTGCAGAAAAATAAAGCAGCGTGGGGGAAAGAGCATGGGGGTGGTGCCATTTAAATAAGGAGGTGTCATTTGCAAGGAGGTCTAAATGAAAGCAGTGAGAGACCCAGTCACAAATCTGGGGGCAGAATACCCAGGCAGGGGCACAGCACCACAGCAGAATCACAGCAGAGCCGGCAGGGTGAGGACGTTAGAGGGGAGGTGTCCAGAAGGGTCCCTGTTGCCTTGTAGACCGAGGTGGGGATTTTAGAGTTAACCATCTTGCAGGAAATTTGTGAGTGTGAAGTGAGTTAAGCACTTCAGAATACCCAGCTTAAACTAGGCACACGGGAAGTATGAGTTCTCTTCCTCCTTGCTCATCATCCCAGCTCTAACACAGCATGTTAAAACATTTTTCTCTGGCTTTGGTTTGTCCAAGTTCAACTGAGAATTTCTTCTCTTCCTAACTGGTCACCCCACACAGGATCTGACATTTTCCATTGCTTCAGGGACTGCATTTCAAGACGTGCAGGAGATCAGCTGCATCAAGATACCTTCACTAAGGCTGAGCGCCTGCTCAACCAGCTGCAGTGCAAGTGCGGTCGGAGAGGAATCCCTTTTCCTCCACTCCGTCCTCACCCCTGCTCGTCTCTGCAGACTCTCAGTGGACACTGGAGAGGAACACGGCTACATTTTAGAAGAGTCTCTCCTGTCTTCTATTTCCAGAGTGGCCCTATTACGGAACTAAGCTAAGGGACTTCGAAGGTTCATGTATCATTTACAACTGATCTCATTGTACTCTTTGTTTGAAAAGTATTTTAATGAATGAAAGAAGTGTAAGATGATGGTATGTATGAATACATTCCCATAGGTGAAAGCTCATTCTACCCCTGGGACTGTTTATCAAGCATCACAAAAGTTTGCAAATTTCTAATTAACCTGTGTCATTCTCATCACCCCTCATTGTCTTTAAAATACGCATTTTAGAATGACATTTCAGCTATTCACTACTTTACAGAAGTTCCTATAATTTGTTTGGGAAAGTAGGCATGTAGCAGTAGTGTTGTGGGAATAGGCATGTAGCATGGTGTTGTGAGAACAGCCGTGTAGCATGGTGTTGTGGGAACAGGCATGTATGCAGTATGGTCCTGTGGGTAGGCATGTAGCAGTGGTGTCATAGGAACAGGCAAGTAGCATAGTGTTGCGGGAACAGGTGGGTAGCAGCGGTGTCGCGGGAACAGGTGCGTAACAGTGGTGTCACGGGAACAGGCAGGTAGCATGGTGTTGCGGAAACAGGCGGGTAGCAGTGGTGGTGTGGCATGCTCATGTGCTGTGCTCCTTTAACTCTGACCGGGGGGACTCAGGAAATCCTGAAGACTATCCATTTAGTTAACACTTAAGGAAAAAACTGATTAATATACTGGCACTAAAAATGTTTGCCACCCAGGCTCTTTGGGGCGTTACTAATGGACTTGTGTAAACTTTTTGAACTACAAATTAATACAGTTCTTCTATTTTGCCTCTGATGTGCCTGAGATGGAAATGTCTGGATGGCAGCGGAAACTTACACAGGCAAATGGGGAAATTCAGTCGTAGAGTGTTGTGGTGGGCTTTTAAAAAATACAAAACTAGACTTTTCTGTTCATCTTACATCTGCCTGGAGAGTGTGGAAGTGTGGAGTGCAATCTATGCTAGAAAGAGAAAATGAGAAAATAGCTTGCGCAGAGATTAGGGAACATTTGCTAGCAATTATGGCTTTCAGTCCTGAAGCCAAGCCTTGAATTCGACTCAGCAAAATGAAATAATGAATCTTTCACCAAGTGTGCTTTCATCTCAGCTGAGATTTAATATAACATTTGGTATTTTGAATGTAGCTTTTGACACTCCAGGAAGGGAAAGCAGCTCTGAGTTGTTTGTTTTCCTGAGCTTCCGTCTTGTTTGGGGTGTCAGTAACACCAGAGCCTATGACAGGCAGCTGATCGCTGGGGAAGTGCAGCCAAAAGGAAGATCCCAGCCAAGCCATGAACTTTCCTTCAAATGCTCATCTCTGGCAGACAATGCCATCCCTTGTGTGGATGAAAAATAGGGACAGAGCTTTGTATGGGAATGGTAATGACAATATGCCCTAAGATTCACTTTCTTATTAATGCAGGGTTTGTGCTACCGCACCATGAAAGACAACTGTGTATTTACTGAAAACAGGGTCATATTCATTGTGTAGTGTCCTGGAAAAATACAAGATCTTTCCAAAACTCAAAATCTTCTCTAAAATTTAATGCCCGTTAAAGGGTGTGAGCTTAATCCTCAGATTAGAAAACCCTGTTTAGAAATTTTTCATTGTTTACTCCAATGATCTGGGCCTTTTTGACCTCCTGAGCCCTTGACATGAATCATCACTCCCTACTCCCTTAATGAAACTCCCATTTTCCTTGGGGTTTCTTGGCTGTTCTCTCAATGGAAGTTCCCTCTCTCTCGACACTGTAAATGGCACTTATAAAATGTTTGCCTTCAAGCCCTCTTCTTTTGTTTCTCAACACCGTTTTTCTTATAGAGTGAATTCTCTTCCAGTTTAAATAATTACAAAATCTATTCCAAACCTTGTTTTGCCTCCTGAGCTCTGCTTTTCTATTCTTTCTTTCTTTCTTTTGTTGTTGTTGTTTTTTTAAATGGGGTCTTGCTCTGTCACCCAGGCTAGAGCGCAATGGCATGATCTTGGCTCACTACAACCTCCGCCTCCTGGGTTCAAGGATTCTCCTGCTTCAGCCTCCTGAGTAGCTGGGACTACAAGCACGCACCTCCATGCCCGGCTAATTTTTGTATTTTTAGTAGAGACGAGGTTTCACTATTTTGACAAGGCTGATCTCGAACTACTGACCTCAAGTGATCTGCCTGCCTTGGCCTCCCAACATGCTGGGATTACAGGCATGAGTCACTATACCTGGCCTGATATTCTTTTCTTTTTCTTTTTCTTTTTTTTTTCTTTCTTTTCTTTTCTTTTCTTTCTTTTTTTTTTTTTTTTT
>NC_045451.1:16768407-16775583 GCF_002776525.5 Piliocolobus tephrosceles | reverse complement strand
TTTTTTTTTTTGAGACAGAGTCTCACTCTGTTGCCCAGGCTGGAGTGCAATGGCATGATCTTGGCTCACTGCAACCTCCGCCTCCTGGGTTCAAGAGATTCTCCCACCTCAGCCTCCTGAGTAGCTGGGATTACAGGCACCTGCCATCATGCCTGGCTAATTTTTTGTATTTTTGTAGAGATGGGGTTTCACCATGTTGACCAGGCTGATCTTGAACTCCTGACCTCCTTGACCAAAGTGATCTACTTGCCTTGGCCTCCCAAAGTGCTGGGATTTTAGGCGTGAGCCACTGCACCTGGCTTCTTTTCTATTTTTATCCTACTTCCTCAACTTTTCTCCCAAGCTTTCTATTGAAGTTTCCACATCTACTATCCTGTTTTAATTTCAAAAAGCTCTTTCTTATTCTGTGTTATATATATATCTTCTTCTTGTTTCATGCAGGTAATATTTCTCATTTCTGAAGACACGGATGAGTAGTTTTTAAAAGTCTATTTCCTTCCAATTGCCTTTTTCAGCTCATTTCTGTTTTCTTGATAAAGGTTTCCTCAGATGGATTCTCAGCTGCCTGCTAGTGGTTGGGGGTGAAGCTTGGTCTACACAGCTTTTCAACTATGGGCTTTGCTGCAGGGTCACTCGGCTGGGCTATTGTTGGGAGCTTTGGGGGAAGGCTTGTTGGACACCCCTGAAAAGGATCTTTCATGAAGAGTGTAAGTTTGGCTGCCAGAGTCCCGGGGCGGGCCATTGCAAGTCCATGCCAGGTCTTTGTGAAAATTAGGAAGAGGCACCTTCTCTCCAGGAGGCAGCCCTGCAGGAGCAGCACTGGTGATCAGATGGCACCTTCTGGAGAATGAGGGAAAGGGGCACCTTCCCCCAGGCACACCCTGTACCAGGGCACACGGCTGGAGAGAGGAGAGAGGAACTGAATCTCAGCCCCACCCAGCCCTTCAGCCAGGTGCCTGTGCAGGACGAACCTGTTCAACTGCACCTGGTGGCTTTGGGGCTGGGGGCTGGGTGAAGGAAGAGGGAGAAGTACGCAAAATATTACTTTAATCCCCCTGTTTCCAGCACAGTAACCCCAACTTAAATTGTTTAGTGCCCCTCCCATCCCAGGAACTCTCGATTTTATCTACTTTTTCAAGAGAATCAACTCTGAAAGGCAATTGGTTTCCCGGAAGGTGCAAGGCATCTGATGTCTAGTGACACAATTGCTTCCCAAGTCCATCTGCAGCCTCCGCTTTTCGCACCCACTTTTACTTACAGTTCCAGAAGAGCCTGGTGTCACCAGTTCCCACATCTTCAGGAGGTTCTGCATTATAAAGTAGGTTGCTTGTCAGCTTTCCCTGCTGCTGGCTTAGAATTCAAGTTTCTCAGGCCAGGTGAAGTGGCTCACACCTGTAATCCCAGCAATTTGGGAGGCCAAGGTGGGCCTGAGGATGGCCAAGTGTGAGGGGATCAACTGAGATCAGGGGTTCGAAACCACCCTGGCCAACATGGTGAAACCCCAGCTCTACTAAAAATACAAAAATTAGCCAGGCACGGTGGCAGGCGCCTGTAATCCTAGCCTCTTGGGAGGCTGAGGCAGGAGAATCACATGAACCCAGGAGGCGGAGGTTGCAGTGAGCCAAGGTCTTGTCACTACCCTCCAGCCTGGGTGACAGAGCAAGACTCCATCTCAAAAAAAAAAAAAAAAAAAAAAAAAAAAAAAAAGACTGAATAACATTGCATTGTGAGTGTATGTTCATTTTCTTTATCCATTCATCCACTGATGAACATTTAGGTTGTTTCAATATCTTTGCAATTTTTCTATATTTTTAGAACATCCACTGTCATTTTAGTAGGATTTCTTGAGAGATCAGTTAAATAAATATTTTTCAGTCAGCTTTCTTTAAACAAAAATTGGTGTTACTTTTTAAAAGACTCTTCATTTTAGCAGTTTTTAATAAAAGTTGTTCATAAGATGACTTTCTGACTTTATTTTCTCAATAGTTTCATCCTTGTATTTGTCCTTTTTCATTTCTCCTTGGTCTTTTCATGGTCTTTGTCCAGGTTTAGCTGGTGATAGCCACTTTCTGAGGTGAATATACACACGTGGACCATTGTACTGTTAGACATTGTACTGTGAAATCACACTGAACATGTTAAATCATGCATTCAGCGCAGATGACACATTTTTCCTGCAAATCTGAATGACCTGGCCAGTTTGCCTGCATTTGCACTGACCTTGAATGACTTGGACTTTTGACTTTGCAAACTGGAAAGAGAAGACATAATATTCCTACCAATAGGTGAAAGTGCATAGAAAGGTCTTTTATGGTTTTTTGCTAGGTGAGGAGATACAAAGGGATTGTACTTTATTTTGGCCTTAAGCAGGAACATTTCTGATTTTTTACTGGTATATGGGATCACCCAGCATGAAAAACACTGGAGTCAAAGGATTCTTTTTTTTTTTGAGACAGTCTCACTCTGTTGCCCAGGCTAGAGTGCAACAGTGCAATCTCAGCTCACTACAACCTCTACCTCCCAGGTTCAAGTGATTCTCATGCCTCAGCCTCCCAAGTAGCTGGGATTACAGGCGTGAGCCACCATGCCCAGATAATTTTTGTATTTTTAGTAGAGACAGTGTTTTGCCATGTTGGCCAGGCTGGTCTCAAACTCTTGGCCTCAAGTGATCTGCCCGTCTCAGCCTCCCACAGTGCTGGATCACAGGTATGAGCCACCATGCCCAGCTGGGATTCTTGACTTTTATAGATGAAACAGTGAAATCCAGAGAGATCAACATCACACAGTAAGTCAGCCCTATGTTCTGCATAAACCTCTTCCCTTTGATGTGGCCAACGTCCTCTTGTCTTCCAGAATACAGCTCAGGTGCCATCTCTTTTAGGAAGCCTTCCTTTACCACCAGCCCTCTCCCTTCTAGATTGACTTGGGGTTAATTACCAGATACTCCTCAAACAGGTTGTGCTTACCTCTATCATTGATGAGAGCATTTTTTCCCTTTTTTTTTTTTTTTTCAGATAGGATCTCCCTCTGTCACCCAGGCTGGAGTGCAGTGGTGCTATCTTGGCTCACTGAAATCTTCGCTTCCTGGGCTCAAGCCATCCTCCCACCTCAGCTTCCCAAGTAGCTGAAAGTACAGGCATGCATCACCACAACCAGTTATATATTTTTTGTAGAAATGGGATTTTGCCATGTTGCCCAGGTTGGTCTCAAACTCATGAGCTCAAGGGTTCTACCTGCCTCGGCCTCCCAAAGTGCTGGGATTACAAGTGTGAGCTACTGTACCCGGCCCATCTTTTTTCCTGAAGAATGTGGATAAAGTCTTATTCTTTGGCTCCCTTCAAATTTAACAGTCCTTCCACTAAAACATCCTTCTTTCAGACAGCTATATTACTCTATAATTGGCAAAAGTGCAGCTTTCCTCAGGTACATTCTAGTCCTGAGGATACATTATAATCACTTTGATTGATCTTGGGTGGTTTTCAGGTCTCCACAGCAAAATATTTACATTTTAGTACGAGTTATTTCTCTAAGTGTCGACTTTCAACCATTCTTCATTTTCAGAGGCCTCATCCTCAAATTCCGTGAGTGGGAGCCCCTAATCGTAACTGCCTGTATCTTGATGATGTTTGTCATTTATCTACTTCCCAGAGCTGCTGGGAGGATCAGGTAAGAGGATGTACATGAAAACATCCTGTCAGCAGGAAGGCTGACACATTAAGGTATCACTTTTTTCAAAACATCCTATTCTTTGTTTATAGTCCAGCCTGAAAAAAAAAATTCAATGGATTAGGAAATGACCATTAATCTGGAAAAAAAATTCCACAATTTAACTGATCCTTAGTCAGGGGTGGTGGCATACACGTTTGGTCCCAGTTACTCAGGAGGCTGCAGTGAGCCGTGATTGTGCCACTGCATTCCAGCCTTGCTAGCAGAGTAAGACCCTGTCTCAAAAGAAGAGAAAAAGGTTTTTCATTTGGAAGTGCCGGTTTATCCCCCACAAATATTAATAAATAAATAAATAAATCGTCTGTGCTCAGTCTTATATAGAAATTGTATTCATTTGCAACTATAATTAACTTAAAATGGAACTGAAGTAGGCTGCAGATACCATAAAATACTACATATTAACTGTTATTTATTCCAAAATTCTATATGGTTCTCTCTCCCTGAGTCTTTTAATCTTGGATTATGGGTCTCCAATTTTTTCTCTCCTTTTTAAAAACACATTAACTAAAACTTGTTTTTTCTCCCTGTGCTTTGGTATCACTATTAATTGTAAATATTATCAATCTGCCAGGTGCAGTGGTTCATGCCTACAGTGCTAGTAGCACTTTGGGAGGCTGAGGTGGGAAGATTGCTTGAGCCCAGAAGTTTGAGACCAGCCTGGCCAACATGGTGAAACCCTGTCTCTACAAAAAATACAAAAATTAGCTGGGTGTGGTAATGTGCACCTGCAGTCCCAGCTACTCGGGAGGCTGAGGCAGGAAGATCGCTTGAACCCAGGAGGTCAAGGCTGCAGTGAGCCATGATTGTGCCACTGCACTCCAGCATGGATGTCAGAGCGAGGTCCTGTCTCAAAAAAATTAAAATAAATAAATAAATGTTATCAATCAACATTGACTAATAGTATTTAGTACTTACATTTAAGTAGGGAAAATAAAAACATGAGCTTTCTCACACTATTATTCTCCATGCCCTTTGCCTAAGTCTAACATGCATCGATTTCACAGTGAAGTCTTTATTCTTTCAAGCACCAGAGGCAGAGTGGGTCATAATTTTAGAAAATTGATGTTAATATTAAAGTGTCAACCTTCAGAATACAGAAAAGGTATAATTAGAAAATCATCGTTCATTCTTTGTAATATTCTGGGGTCAAGAAACCTCTTCTATTTTCTATCATCTATTGTCTATAGGTTTAAGATTTTTCTGTCTTTTAATTTTAAAAGCTGCACATATCCTATTCCAACCCAGTGGAGTAGTCAGCCCCTTCCTCCCTGCTTCCCTTTGTCCTGGGCCCTGCCTTGCTGCCTCCATCCTTCTCTCCCTTCCCAGATTCTGTGATATTAAAGGACAGAACTAAATTCCAGTTTGAGAAGCTGATTTCTATTGGAGACTTAACACACAGTTATTTTGTTTTATTTTTTGAGACGGAGTCTCACTCTGTCACCCAGGCTGGAGTGCAGTGGCGCCATCTCAGCTCACTGCAACGTCTGCCTTCCGGGTTCAAGCGATTCTCCTGCCTCAGCCTCCCGAGTAGCTGGGACTACAGGTAAGTGCCACCACGCCTGGCTAATTTTTTTGTTTTTTTTAGTAGAGATGGGGTGTCACTGTGTTAGCCAGGATGGTATCTATCTCCTGACCTTGTGATCTGCCTGCCTTGGCCTCCCAAAATGCTGGGATTACAGGCTTGAGCCACAGCGCCCAGCCAACACACATTTATTTTTATAGATCCAGAAAATCAATACTGAAAATTAACAAGCGGGCATTTCCCCTTCCAAGGCTCTAAGATCCAAGAGGGGTGGGTCTATGGAGGATGTGGTCATCACTATAATCCTCATACTTAGCAAATTCCTTGGTACAAAGTAGTCATTCAATAAAACTTTCTTAAGTTCATCTGCATAAATGGCCCACCACAATTTGGATCATGGCATTGTATTATCTGAAGACAATAAATACAACTCATTAGTAGTCCAGGTCTCTAGGTTCACATGGAGCTCAAACAGAGAAGACAGCTCCTGGTTTACATGCATTTGTTTGGTCAGAACATTTATCTTACAGAAAAAATGTAGGAATTAAGACCTCTGGATGAAGTTGCAAGGTGATTGCCATTTTCTTTCCTCTTCCAGATTTTGCTGCCTGTTTCGGCATTGTCTCAATAGATTCACCACAGCTTCGTCCTTCCCTGGGCCTGCGTACTCTACCAACATTCCACCTCTTCCTATGTCACATGTAAGAGCTCAGAGTTTTATGTAATCAATGTGTGAAACAAATCCAATATTCCTGTGTCTTAAACAAAAAGGCAAAACCTTTTACTAAAGGGATAGGTACAAAGAAAAGTACTCATATAACACAGACCTTTAAACTTTCACGGCTCAATATCACAATCCAAATAAATCAATAGAATATTTGCCAGCAGTCCAGAGGCCCCCTCCAGCCACTGCCCTCTGTCAAAGGTCTCCCGTATTCTGACTTCCATCAGATTATTTTTGCCTATTCTTTTAAAAAATTGTGTTACTATATAGATAGCATAAAATTTACCATCTTAACCATATTATTTATTTATTTGTTTTTATTTTTATTTTTTGAGGCAGGATCTTACTCTGTCTCCCATGCTGGAGTGCAGTGGCGCGATCTCAGTTCACTGCAGCCTCAACCTCCCTAATTCAAGCTATCCTTCCACCTCAGCCTCCTGAGTAGCCGAGACTACAGGCACATGCCACCACGCCTGGGTAATTTTTGTATTTTTTGGTAGAGAGGGGGTTTTGCCGTGTTGCCCAAGCTGGTTTTGAACTGCTGGTTCAAAATGATTCAGTACCTTCGGCCTCCCAGAGTCTTTGAATTACAGGTGTGAGCTACCACACCTGACCTTAACCATTTTAAAGTGTACAGTTTAGCAAAGGTAAGTACATTCACAATGTTGTCCACCAACTGCTAGAGCTTATCTTGAAAAACTCGAACTCTATATCCATCCAACTACCCATTTCACCCAACTCCCAGTCGCTGACAAACACCACTCTATTTTTGTCTATAAATCTAACTACTCTTGGGTACCATGTATAAGTGGAATCATATAGTATTTACCTCTTTGTAATTGGCTTATTTCATAGTTTTGCCCATTCTTAACCTTAACACAGAATCATATAATACGGGCTCTTCTGTGTCTTTTTCTGCTCCATATAATAGCATTAAGATTCATCCATGTTGCTGCATGTCTCATTAATTTGTTCTTTATTGTGTTGTAGTATTCTATTGCACAATTAAGTATACACTACAATTTATCTTTCCATTCTCCTGTTCATGGGGCATTTGGGTTGTTTTCTATTTTGGGTTGTTTATGAGTGAAGCTGCTGTGCATCTTCATATATTTGTTGTTTTTTCCCTTTCTTTCTTTCTCTTTCTTTCTTTCTTTCTTTCTTTCTTTCTTTCTTTCTTTCTTTCTTTCTTTCTTTCTTTCTT
>NC_045451.1:16766422-16768397 GCF_002776525.5 Piliocolobus tephrosceles | reverse complement strand
CTTTCTTTCTTTCTTTCTTTCTTTCTTTCTTTCTTTCTTTCTTTCTTCTTTCTTTCTTTTTCTTTCCCTCCCTCCCTCCCTCTTTTCCTTTCTTCCTTTCCCCTTCCACTCCCCTCCCCTCCCCTCTCCTCCCCTTCCCTTCCCTTCCCTCCTTTCTTTTCTGTGGACATACTTACTGATTTCCCTTGGGTATCACACCTGGGAGTGGAATTTCTGGTTCATCAGGCAGACAGATGTTTATCTGTAGTAAACACCGTCAAACAGTTTTCCAGAATGGAATGCATGAGAGTTCTAGTTGCTCTACAATCTTACCATCATTTGGTATTGTCACTCTATTAATTTTAGTCTTTTAAAGATGTGTAAGGGTATCTTAGGGCATTTTAATTTGTATTTTCCTCGTAAGTAATGATGATGAGCACCATTTCACATGCTGGTTGGCTTTCTGAGATCTTCTTTTGTAGAGAGTATGTTTAAGTGTTTGTTTTGCCTGTTAATTGAAGGGATTGATTTTTTCTTATTGATTTGTAGGAGTTCTTTACATATCCTGAATAGAAATTGTTGTCTCCCAGTGGGCTGTGGCTTGCATTTTCATTCTCTTGGTGTTGTCTTTCGATAAAAAAGATGTTATTAATAGTACAAAAAAAAAAGTCTAATTTACGATTTTTTCTTTTTTTAAGAGCTTTATTGTGTCTTAAGACCTTTGCCTACCCCAAGGTCACTTTCAGAAGTTTTGTTATTTTATCTTTCACATTTAGATCTAAGATCCATCTCAAATTAATTTTTTGGTAGGGTGTCCCATGGCATTTTAACTGTCCCCTAAAGGTGATGAGCTCTCTCTCTCTCACCCTTGACGATCTTGGACCTTCCATCTCTTTATCAAAATGTGGCCATTTTAAGTCAAGCGAGGCTAGTGGAGAAGCTGTGGAGATATTTTAGGAGAATGGAAGCCTTTCTTATCAAGTCACATTTCTTAAGTGTCTGCTTTTGCAGCTTTGAATCTATGTCCACTTCTTTCCTAGGGTAATTCTAATTTACAAGCATATTGCCAATGTGCAAACATTATAATTTGTTTAAAAGTTGGGCAAGAATCAGAAAGTAGATGTTCCCTAGCAAAGCAAAAATTGCCCCAGACAAAGTTAAACAGGGAAGGAAGACTTTATCGAAGGCTATTGAAATAGAGGAGAGAGACCAGAGCTAAGTCCAAACTCAACTCCAATGAAGCAGGAGACAGTAGGGTTTTTTAAGGATTGGGGTGAGCAAGTGGAGGAGTACTGGGCCGAGTGCAGTGGCTCATGCCCGGAATCCCAGAACTTTGGGAGACTGAGGCGAGAGGATCACTTGAGTCAGGAGGTTGAGACCAGTCTGGGCAACATGGAGAGATCCCGTCTCTACACACAAAAACATGTTTTTTTTTTTTTTTTTTTTTTTTTTTTGAGAAGGAGTCTCGCTCTGTAGTCCGGGTCGGGGGGGAGGGGCCGGATCTCAGCTCACTGCAAGCTCCGCCTCCCGGGTTTACGCCATTCTCCTGCCTCAGCCTCCCGAGCAGCTGGGACTACAGGCGCCCGCCACGTCACCCGGCTAGTTTTTTTGTATTTTTTAGTAGAGACGGGGTTTCACCGTGTTAGCCAGGATGGTCTCGATCTCCTGACCTCGTGATCCGCCCGTCTCGGCCTCCCAAAGTGCTGGGATTACAGGCTTGAGCCACCGCGCCCGGCCAAAAACATGTTTTTTAAAAAAACATTAAAACTTTAGCCAGACATGGTGGTGCACACCTGGAGTCCCAGTTACTCAGGAGGCTGAAGTGCAAGGATCGTTTGAGCCTGGGACATTGAGGCTGCAGTGAGCTATAATGGTGCCACTGTACTCCAGTCTGTCGACTGAGTGAGGTCTTTCTCAAAAAAATATAAAGAAAAGAACTGGGGGCCGGGCGCGGTGGCTCAAGCCTGTAATCCCAGCACTTTGGGAGGCCGAGACG
>NC_045451.1:16678080-16761422 GCF_002776525.5 Piliocolobus tephrosceles | reverse complement strand
GCCGAGACGGGCGGATCACGAGGTCAGGAGATCGAGACCATCCTGGCTAACACGGTGAAACCCCGTCTCTACTAAAAAATACAAAAAAACTAGCCGGGTGACGTGGCGGGCGCCTGTAGTCCCAGCTGCTCGGGAGGCTGAGGCAGGAGAATGGCGTAAACCCGGGAGGCGGAGCTTGCAGTGAGCTGAGATCCGGCCACTGCACTCCAGCCTGGGCGACAGAGCGAGACTCCGTCTCAAAAAAAAAAAAAAAAAAAAAAGAAAAGAACTGGAATGTAAACTCCTCCTATCTTTGTGATAGGAGGTAGTTTTCCAAGTGGGAGCACAACAATCACTGACGTTAGGCTCCCATCCTCCCACACTGAGGAGATAGGGGTACTATCTGCTTTGTTGATTACATTTCAAAGAGGTGGCTCCTGGGTCCTTGATAAAGACATTCCTGGGTAGTAAAGCTGGCAAGAGGCATATATATATATATATTTACATACATCTCAAAGAGGTAGAGAAACACCAGTGCAGCTGAGAAAGAAATGCCACCCTTCAAAGGAGACAATGACACATCATGCATGGAAGAAGTAGACTAAGCTTTGACTGAGGAATGACTTATACATGTGTTCAATGTTCTACAATTCCTCTGATAGTATATTTTCAAGGATTTTTTTTCTTTATTTTTGTTAACACTTAAAAAGTCTGTATGGCAGCTGGCCACGGTGGCTCACGCCTGTAATCCCAGCACTTTGGGAGGCCAAGGTGAATGGATCACCTGAGGTCAGGAGTTCAAGACCAGCTTGGCCAACATGGTGAAACCCAATCTCTTCTAAAAATACAGAATTAGCCGGCTGTGGTGGTGCATGCCTGTAATCCCAGCTACTTGGGAGGCTATGGCATCAGAATCTCTTGAACCTGGGAGGCGGAGGTTGCAGTGAGCTGAGATTACGCCATTGCACTCCAACCTGGGCAGCAAGAGCGAAACTCTAAAAAAAAAAAAAAAAAGATTCACTCATATTGCTTAGCACTTTAATTTAAACTTCTTCATTTTTGTTGCCATATTAGCATTTCAAGGTAGAACTATGCTCCTGTATCTTGATTCATCCTACTGTTGATGCATAGTTGGGTGACTCCCAAGTTTTGGCATGGCAAACTACTACTGCTATCAACACCCTTGTCTGCATCTTCTGGGCCCATGTACTCACGTGAGCTGATGTGTTAGCTTCTGTCAGCTAACCTAACTTTGTGCTAATGAGATTTATATCTATACACATCCACGACCATAAAAGAGAAAACTGATACAGACACTGGAGTTTGGGGATCTGAAGTTGTGGATCTTGTTGTCATGAATTAGTTCCTATTAGTGACAAATTCATATTTCAGGGTCTAAAAACCCAGCAGTTTTCATACACATCAGAGTAAACCTGCTGTTATTCTAAATGCTTTAACAATTCTTTTAAATGGCAAGAAAAAGTCTTAAAAGTCTTTTTATTTTAGGCCAGATGCAGTGGATCTGCCTGTAATTGTAGCACTTTGGGAGATGGAGGTGGGTGGATCACTTGAGGTCAGGAGTTCAAGACCAACCTGACCAACATGGTGAAACCCTGTCTCTACTAAAAATACAAAAAATTAGCCGGCATTGTGGTGGGTGCCTGTAGTTCTAGCTACTCAGGAGGCTGAGGCAGGAGAATCGCTTGAACCCGGGAGGCAGAGGTTGCAGTGAGGCGAGATGGTGCCAGTGCACCCCAGCCTGGGTGACAGCGAAACTCTGTCTCAAAAATAAAAATAAAAATAAAAATAAACAAATAAAAAGTAAAAGTCTTTTTATTTCAAAATGATAGCATCTAGACGTGAAGGTTTCTGCTTTGTGGCTAATAAAAACATTTGTCAATATTCCAAATTAGACAGTTTTGCTTTGAGTCAGAATTAGAAATTTCTTTGTGCCAGAGGAGATTTTAGAGACACTATGTAGTTTAATCCCTTATTATATAAATAGTAAGAAAAAACTCTTTAAGGTCAAATGTCTTCTCTAGGTCATACTTACCTAGGGAGTTTAGAACCAGGACTTCTGACTTCTAACCTTGAACATTATAAAACTTCCTAAAAATATTACATGGCACTACTTTTCAAACTATGGCATGTATAGGAGACTAAGAATGTTATTGTGTCATTGCCACTGTCACTCTACCTGATTTATTACTTAATGCACCCACCTCAGTATAAGCCCTTCTGCTTGATTTTTCTGCCATCTCAATTTTACACAGAGATATGGGTAAGATCGCAGATACTATGAGGTGAGGAGGCAGTGGTCATATTCTGTAACATTTTGACACATATGGCAACAGATGGCTGTAAATTGCTAAATTCTTGAAAGTCACAGCTCTGTATTACTGTGAACATCCAGTGCTGACTATGGAATAGTAGTAGGGTGCTGGAGACAGGAACTCCTGTGAAGCTCTGGTTCTGATTCTCAAATGCCAGCTTGAGATCTGATACTGACCTGGGATGGCATTTTTCTTGATTCGTGGTGATAGAAGAGAAAAAAAGGACATATTAAGAAGTTTTTCATAAAGTTAACTTTGTTCAATTTGAAGGACCACTTTTTCTATGCTGAGATCTGTCCTTCCTACTTTTTGTATGTATTACAATATCCTTTTAAAAATAGTACATATATATATATATATACTTCTTTTTTTTTTTTTTGACATGGAGCTTTGCTCTGTTGCCCAGGCTGGAGTGCAGTGGTGCAATCTTGGCTTACTACAACCTCTGCCTCCTGGGTCCAAGTGATTCTCCTGTCTCAGCCTCCTGAGTAGCTGGGATTACAGGCGCCCACTACCATGCTGGCTAATTTTTTTGTATTTTCAGTAGAGACGAGGTTTTACCATGTCGGTCAGTCTAGTCTTGAACTCCTGATCTCAGGTGATCCACCCACCTTGGCCTCCCAAAGTGCTGGGATTTCAGGTGTGAGCCACCATGCCCGGCCAAAATAGTACTTTTTTTGAGACAGAGTCTCACTCTGTCGCCCAGGCTGGAGGGCAGTGGCGTGATTTCAGCTCATTGCAACCTCTGCCTCCCAGGTTCAAGCAATTCTCCTGCCTCAGCCTACCAAATAACTGGGATTACAGGCACACGCCACCATGCTTAGTTAATTTTTGTATTTTTAGTGGAGACGGGGTTTCATCATGATGTCCAGGCTGGTCTCGAGCTCCAGGCCTCAAGCGATCTGCCTGCCTTGACCTCCCAAAGTGCTGGGATTACAGGTGTGAGCCACAATGCCTGGCCTCTCCCCTTGTTTTAATGTCCAACTCCTTCATTAAGAATCCTTACATTTTAGCCTCCTCACCCTGCACTAGTTGAGAAGGTGATTTGCCAGCCATGCTCCCACTTCTTCAGTCCCTGGCCACAGAATAAACCTTGCTCTGGTTGATGCTCACTTTCAGTTATGTATTGGCTTTGCAGCAATGAAGGAGGAAAGACCCCACCTTTTGGGGCCCTCAAGTTTACCAGTAACAAAAGAATACATTTTTGTTGTTTTGAGCCACCCATTTCATGGCGGTTTGTTACAGCAGCCCCAGGAAACTAATAAGCTTAGGAGTCCAGACCACTAGATGTGGCAGGGAGTAGAGGGGAAAAGGGCAAGATTTTTAGGGACTGATGGAGTCTCCTAAAACCTCTCTACAATGGAACCAAAAAAAAAAAAAAAAAAAAAAAGAATATCCATGCTGCTTCTTTACGGTATAATTAATGACTATAAGTATGGAGGAATCATTATCTGGAGAATACTTTTCTCTTTTTAGTCATGGAAGAATCAGAAGAAATGCTTTGGGATGACGTAGGATAGATTTTTATTAGATAAGAATCTTTTTTATCTTTTTTTTTTTTTTTTTTTTTTTTTTGAGATGGAGTCTTGCTCAGTAGCCCAGGCTGGAGCGTAATGGCCCAATCTCAGCTCACTGCAACCTCTGCCTCCCAGGTTCATGTGATTCTCCTGCCTCAGCCTCCCGAGTAACTGGGATTATAGGCACAAGCCATCATGCCTGGCTAATTTTTGTATTTTTGTAGATACAGGGTTTCATCATGTTGGCCAGGCTGGTCTCAAACTCCTGACCTCAGGAGATCCACCCACCTTGGCCTCCCAAAGTGCTGTTATTACAGGCGTGAGCCACTGCGCCTGGCCTAGATAAGAATCTTGATGCAAACAGGTATTAGGTGCTTGTGTGAGGTTAGAATCCAAATTTCTAAAAAGCTAGGTATAAATTGATTTTTTAAATTAATGTATTTTAAATGTATTCATATTGTAGGAGTACTTAAAACAATTATATGATTATTTCATTAATAAGGGAAAGAATAAATGAGACTTTGAGAAGAAATATTTATACTCTAATATGTAATTTGTATATATAGACTTTCATGTATCCCATTTGCCCAAAACAAAAATTATCTGTACAATGGAAGAGAATAGGTTGATTTTAATTGAAGATTTTTTTTTAAATGCCAGTGCCTATAAATAGGCTTCATTAGTCAGGTATTTTTGTCTATACTGTTTACTTAGGATGAATGATACCTACACTTAAAAGTTCAATAAGTAGACGTGGTGTGGCATGGTGGCTCACGCCTGTAATCCCAGCACTTTGGGAGGCCGAGGCGGGTGGATCACGAGGTCAGGTGATCGAGACCATCCTGGCTAACATGGTGAAACCCCATCTCTACTAAAAATACAAAAAATTAGCCGGGCGTGGTGGCGGGCGCCTGTAGTCCCAGCTACTCGGGAGGCTGAGGCAGGAGAATGGCATGAACCCGGGAGGCGGAGCTTGCAGTGAGCTGAGATCGCGCCACTGCACTCCAGCCTGGGCGACAGAGCGAGACTCCATCTCAAAAAAAAAAAAAAAAAAAAAAGGTCAGGAAGTAGTCAGGCTCTGTGGTTTACACCTGTAATCCCAGCACTTTGGGAGACCGAGATGGGTGGATCACCTGAGGTCAGGAGTTTGAGACCAGCCCGGCCAACATTGTGAAACCCTGTCTCTACTAAAACAAACAAACAAACAAACAAACAAACAAAAAAATTAGCTGGGTGTGGTGGCAGGCACCTGTAATCGCAGCTACTTGGGAGGCTGAGGTAGGAGAATCACTTGAACGCAGGAGGTGGAGTTTGCAGTGAGCTGAGATTGCGCCACTGCACTCCAGCCTGGGTGACAAGAGCGAGACTCCATCTCAAAAAAAAAAAAAAAGAGTTCAATAAGTACTTGTCCATGAATGTCCCAGGTAATTTACATTGTTAGGGTATTGGGGTGGGTTTACACCTCTTGTACTTGTGTTCTAGGACTTTATTGTTGCCATGTATGGAACATCTGTTTACTTTGGTGAGGCAGGATGTGAGAAATAAGAACAAGACAAAGAATTATGGGATTAAAAAGCGTGCACTAAAATCTGAAAAGCTATCAAGCCATATCTATAAAACAGACTACCTAAAATGAGAGTAGCAATCCAAGCTCTTGATAGAATTCAAATTGTCAATTTTATGGGGGAGGGTCAGACTTTAGAGAGACCATAAGGTCTCATCCTGCCAGTGAACAGGGAACATATTAATTCAGTTTGGCCACCTGGGGCCCATTTAGTGCACTAGAGCAGTAATTTGCTAAATGGGTCCCTCATAGTAAAAAAGAATGAGTAAACAGTGAACAATTTAGGCATGGTAAACCACTAGTAGCTCAAGGGATATAAAAATGTGAAACTATAATTAGATCCCTTGTTCATAATGTAGGAACTAAATGTATTACATTGAATATTGCATCTTTCTGAGTTTATTTCTGGACACAGCTGAGCCCTTAACAACTCAGACTGAAATCATCCCAGCTATCAATTTATGCCTCCATTAAAATTCCAATTGCTTATATTAGAAAAGAAACCTCCAAAGATGACTTCTTTTATCTTAGTTCTAAGGATTCAAATAGAATTAACCTAGATGCAGATCACAGCAAGTCAGTTATAAATCACACAGCATAAAGTAAACTGTGGCAATAAATTGAAAATTATGTTCTCCTTTTCTAAACTTAGCTGTGAAAATATTTTAACAAGTTGGCATCAGGATTTACAACTTTTGCATCTGATGTTTCTTTTCAGGATTATCTTTTAGCATTTTAAAATGGGACTCTTTGGAAAGTGTGGTTAGTCAGAAATGTGGTATTAGAACGTACATTTGGAATACTTTAAAGGGGGGCATTCATGACATATGCGGTTTTAGGATACTGGTGTATTCCCCACTCCACTCTTAAGTAGGAGAAGCTGCTATTTCATGGGTGTCTGGAACACATTTGTCTTTTATTGAAATCTTTTTCTTATTTGGATAAATTGTATAGAGTGCATTGGCACAGATGGTCTGGGTGATGTTTCACAATACTAGCAAGCTCTAAGTACAATTTTCATTGCCCGTTATCAATTTGTTCTTTCAACTACAAGGATCCAGTTGATCTGGTGGTAAGGGATTGTCTATTCTTCAGGAGCTCTCATTTTCTTTCTGTTTCTTCTCTTGCCCCAAGCTTAGTAACATCATTGGGGGCTTGGGTTAGAACAAGGGAAGGATTACACAGTGAACCCCAACCCTTTTGCTCTCCCCTTAGCTCTGATTTATATTATTCAGCATACAATGGAATACGTCACCTTTCAGATTATGAACTCTATGCATGAAATCCAGGAAAATTGTATTTTAGATCCCCACTCCTCCAAACACTGTTTTGATGAGGTAGGAATGTATTTCCTTCTTCTTTATGCTGAAATACTGTAACAGGATTCATCCTGTTCATTTCCTGCCTCCTCTCAACACCACTTAGTATTAAGCCCCTATCTGGTACCAAGTCCCTATCTGCCAGGAGTATATGATGGCTCTCCAGTCCCCCTTTCCCCATTATTTGGATACTAAATCCTCTGAGCAATGTCCTTATTTTTTATTTTTTGATTTTTTTGAGACAGAGTTTCGCTCTTGTTGCTCAGGCTGAAGGAGTGCAACGGCACAATCTCGACTCACTGAATCCTCCACCTCCTGGGTTCAAGCGATTCTCCTGCCCTAGCCTCCTGAGTGGCTGAAATTACAGGCGCCCGCCACCATGCCCAGCTAATTTTTTGTGTTTTTGGTAGAGGCGTGGTTTCACCATGTTGGCCAGGTTGGTCTCGAACTCCTGGCCTCAGGTGATCCGCCTACCTCGGCCTCCCAAAATGCTGGGACTACAGGTGTGAGCCACTGTGCCCAGCCTGAGCAACGTTTTTTGTACAATTTTTTTTCCCTTGAAAAAGGTGTTTTAGTTATAAATACCTTCAAAGAGTAAACAAAATTCCTAGAGAATAAAAAGGCAGAATCATGGTGATTGTGTAATGTTAAATAATAGGAACCATAGGTGGATACAATACAGTATTATATTTTCTTAGAGAAGGAGCAATGGTGACAGAATTTATGATTAGAAGAAACATTCTGGATTAGGTATGGTGGCTCATGCCTGTAATCCCAGCCCTTTGGGAGACGGAGGCAGGTGGATCACTTGAGGTCAGAAGTTTGAGACCAGCCTGGGCAATATAGTGAAACCCCATCTCTACAAGTAGCTGGGCATGGTGGTATATGCCAGTAGTCCCAGCTACTCAGGAGGCAGGAGAATTGCTTGAACCCCACAGGCAGAGGTTGCAGTGAGCTGAGATGACACCATTGCACTCTAGCCTGGGCAACAAGAGTGAAACTCCATCTCAAAAAATAATAAACAAACAAACAAACAAACAAACAAACATGCCGGCCATGGTGGCTCTCGTTTGTAATCCCAGCACTTTGGGAGGCACATAAGGCACATGGATCACCTGAAGTCAGGAGTTCAAGACCAGCCTGGCCAACATGGCGAAACCCTGTCTGTACTAAAAATACAAAAATTAGCCATACATGGTGGTGTGTGCCTGTAGTCCCAGCTACTTGGGAGGGCGAGGCAGAAGAATTGCATGAACCTGGGAGGCGGAGGTTGCATTGAGCGGAGATGGCGCCACTGCATTCCAGCCTGGGTGACAGAGCGAAACTCTGACTGAAAAAAAAAGAAAAAAGAAAAATAAATAAATATAAAGGGGTTTGTAGGAAATCAACTAAGGAATATAAAGAGGTATACAAATTTCATGTTTTAGTACTGAAATTTAACGTGCCTTGTTGTTTAAATTTTATTAAAGGATGCCTAAATTAAAAGACTATTCTTTCAATTTCTAGAACAAATAGTTTGTGTTGGGGCTACTGAAGGCACAATATAAATCAGTGTAGTTGAAAGTTATCTCAATATAATTACCTCGTTGGTTCTTTCCTTTCTTTCAGAGACTGATCCTTCAACAAATGCACATTTTCATTGATTCCAAAAAATTTCATTGAAACTTTGGTCTCTATTGCCTGACTTCTTAGACTAGGTTCGTTCCCCTTGTTTTGTGTCTATTTCCATGGCACCTCGTATTTCCCCCTTCTGTACTTCTATCTCATTTTTTGAATGTTCTTCTTTCTAAACTATAAACTCTATGAAGGTAGGGACAGTGTGATTTATTCAACTGCTGTAACACGATGACTTGTACATAATAAATGTTTGTAATTATCTGTTAAATTAATTGACTTGAAAATGTTATCACTCTTGGGAGAACTTGCAATCTCCCTAATTTTTAATGTGTTGCTGTTGATTGAATTTAAATAACATACATATTATTAATAGATTCACGAGGCCAAGGGGTGAAACTTTAAATGAAAATATAGAAAATCATCTGGAATGTAAAAAATCATTGAGAAATATTTATTTTTATCTCCATAGCTTCTTCATTCTTGTTCAATGAAACCGTGATAACCTAAGCAGGTCTTTCCTTGCTCTAAGTTCCATTTGGTCTCTCCTCTCTCCAACCCCCTTCACTCTTCTTCTGCAAGTTTAGTCACTTTATTGAGGTTAAAACAGGTCCTGGATAGTATGTGGTTTAAAACTGTTTAAAAGTTTCACATATGAAAATCCAGATTTAGGGCCTGGCGCGGTGGTTTACGATTGTAATCTCACGCTAGAGACCTGCCGGGGCAGCATGAAGGGACTCCCCACCCCCACTACAAAACAGTACAAAAATTGAGCCGGGCGTGGTGGCACGCCCTATAGTCCCAGGTACTCGGAGGATGAGGTGGGAAAATCACCTGGGCCCGAGAGGCGGCGGTTGCAGTGAGCCCAGATTGCGCTACTGCACTCCAGCCTGGGCGACAGACCCACTCTGTGGCAAAAAAAAAAAAAAAAAAAAAAAGAAAAGAGAAAAAAAATCCCGAATTATAAAGCAATTGGGGGGATAGTAATTCAATTAAAAAGGTGTACTAAATTCTTTTAAATAGTAAACTGCCCTAGTCCAGCTTACAACATTGATTCAACTTACGAAAAATACTTTTCAGACCACGACTAAACATTGTAGCAGTAGAAAAGTTTTGTTTTGTTTTTTTCCTGAATGATGAAAGAAAAAAACAAAGACGTTAAGAGAGAACATATGGAAAAAGCCCATCTCATACTCCATTCTAATGTTTCTTCTACTTTCCAGTGCTTTCCGTGTCATTAAACTACTTCGAACTTCAAGATCAATGGGGAACAATGAAACCTGTCCTTTGCCATTTTCCTTTTCAGATACAGAGGGAGAGGACAGGCTTAGGGTTGTGCCTTCCAACAAGAACATTCAACGACAGCCTCACTTAGAATTCCCAGACACTGCCTGTCTTCCTGGGTCTTGAAAAAGTGGGGAAAAAGTCAGGTTGGCCCACTCAGACTGCCAGTGATGGTGTGGTGTGACGGGTGTGTATCTCTATCTCACACAATGGGCAGAGGTGAGGACCAGGACCTGGGACCTTCGTACTGTTTAGAGTCCCTGAAAGTCCTCACCTTTAATTAGTAGGGAAAATAAAAGTCATCTGGCAAGCTGGAGTGCGGGTAAAATACAAGTTAATGAACATGAGCATTCTTGTTCATTAAGAACTCTGGCACAGAGTTCAACGGCAGAGGGCACAATACTCACTGGCCATGGCCAGCGGCTGCCGGCCAGGAGGAGCACAGCCAAAGGACCGCTGGGACTTGTAGTCCACCATGTCTCCCTCGGGATTGCCGGTCCAGCGACGAGAACCACAACTCCCAAGGTGTACCGCGCGCCTCTGTCTTCACCGCCCTCTCCGAGGCCGGCTCAGGAACCTCCCGGGAAACTGCCCCCCCCCACCCCGCCCTCGTACGTACGCGTCACGTTTGTTTACCCTGAAGCTCCGCCTCCGGCCATCCCCCGGCTCTCCCCACTCCTCCCTGGAATGCCGTCATGCCGGCGATGAATATTCATGAAGCACACGCGGCCCTCCCGCCCTGCCAGCCTCCCGCCTTCCCGCTCCCGGCGGGTGATTAATATTCAATGAGCCCAGATCCGCGGCTGGTTCGCCGGGTTGAGGCGGGGGGAGCGGGCGGGGCCGGCGCTGGGGAGCCGGCGACCGGGGCGGGGAGGGCGTGTGTCGGGGGGGCGGTGGCGGCGAGGCGAGCGCGCGGGATGGAACACTGAGACACCGACGGAATGCTTCGAATCGCCACATAATCCCCTGGAACGACCGCGCCGAACGCCATTGGCTTCTCCCTTCTCCGCGCGCCGTCGCCGTCTCCCACCTCCGCCTCATCGCCTCCCTCTCCGCCCGCTGCCTCCGGAGCTGGGGGGGAAACGCGAAGCCCCACTGCAATGGAGCCCGCCGCCGCGGCAACGGCGCAGCGACTCCCCGAGCCCGGCAGGGAGGATCGAGCTTCGGCTCCGGCGGCCGCCGCTGCGGCAGCTGCAGCGGCAGCGGCGGCCGCGGCGGCTCTGGCGGCGGCGGCCAGGGGCGGCCGGAGTCCGGAGCCCGCGCTGACCCCGGCGGCCCCGAGCGGCGGGAACGGCAGCGGCGGCGGGGCGCGGGAAGAGGCCCCGGGCGAGGCGCCGCCGGGGCCGCTGCCGGGCAGAGCAGGGGGTGCCGGGCGCAGGAGGCGGCGCGGGGCGCCCCAGCCCATTGCCGGCGGGGCTGCCCCCGTGCCCGGGGCCGGCAGCGGCGCCAACTCCCTCCTGCTGAGGAGAGGGCGGCTGAAGAGGAATCTGTCCGCGGCCGCCGCGGCCGCCTCGTCGTCGTCGTCGTCGTCCTCGGCCGCTACTGCCTCGCACTCCCCCAGCGCTGCCGGCCTCCCCGCCTCCTGCTTGGCCTCGGCGTCGCTGTGCACCCGGAGCCTGGACAGGAAGACGCTGCTCCTGAAGCACCGGCAGACGCTGCAGCTGCAGCCGTCGGACCGGGACTGGGTGAGGCACCAGCTACAGCGCGGTTGCGTGCACGTCTTCGACCGCCACATGGCCTCGACCTACCTGCGCCCGGTGCTCTGTACACTGGACACCACGGCCGGCGAGGTGGCCGCCCGCCTGCTGCAGCTGGGCCACAAAGGCGGCGGCGTGGTGAAGGTGCTGGGCCAGGGGCCCGGAGCTGCCGCCGCCCGGGAGCCCGCTGAGCCGCCCCCCGAGGCCGGCCCCCGGCTTGCGCCCCCGGAGCCGCGGGACTCGGAGGCGCTGCCCGCGAGGAGCGCTCCGGGTGCCGTCGGGGGTCCTCCACGCGCGCCCCCCGCCGACCTACCCCTGCCCGCCGGCGTCCCGGGCGGGTGGTCGCGCCGTGCCAGTCCCGCGCCCTCGGACTCCAGCCCCGGCGAGCCTTTCGTTGGGGGTCCTGCCTCTTCTCCCCGCGCCCCGCGGCCTGTGGCATCCGACACCGAGAGCTTCAGCCTGAGTCCCAGCGCCGAGAGCGTATCTGACCGGCTGGATCCCTACAGCAGCGGCGGCGGCTCCTCGTCGTCGGAAGAGGTCGAGGCCGACGCAGCCTCGGCCCCGACGGGGGTCCCGGGCCAGCCCCGCCGTCCCTGCCGCTCCGCGCAGCCCCTCCCGCCTCCCCAGACGGCCTCCTCGCCTCGGCCGCAGCAGAAAGCCCCGAGGGCCGTTGACAGCCCGGGCGGGGCCGTCTGCGAGGGGCCGTGCGAGGAGAAGGCAGCAGCATTCGTGGCCCCGGGAGGCCTCCAGTCGACCCGCGGGAGGAGCGGGGTGACCGCGGAGAAGGCGCCTCCGCCGCCCCCGCCGCCCACCCTGTACGTGCAGCTCCACGGAGAGACCACCCGGCGCCTGGAGGCGGAGGAGAAGCCATTGCAGATCCAAAATGACTACCTCTTCCAACTGGGATTTGGGGAGCTGTGGAGGGTGCAGGAGGAAGGCATGGACTCGGAGATTGGCTGCCTCATCCGCTTCTATGCAGGTAAGGAAGTCACCTGCCTTGACGGGTGGGTGCAAACGCTGCCGAGGGCCGAAGAGTGATTCAAATTGCTTGTCAGTTTGCCCAACCCAAGAGTAAGTGCGGGTCCTGGTGAGTCTTTGTCTTAAACTTTACAGCTTTTTCATGCAGTCTGTGTATACTAAATTGAGCAATCTTTAAATCTGCGCGTTTTATCAATCTTGAGGGCTCAGAGGTTGGAAAGCAATGTGAAAGAGGTGGCTGAATCACCAGAAGTACAGGAAGCAGATCCCCCTGAAAGCGGCAAGAGCACCTTTAACCATAAAGGTGCTTCCTCGGGCTTGTTGGGTTTCAGGCTGTTTGGGATTTCAGGTAAACTGTCACGTGAGCATAAGACGGACCGAAGAAATGACAACAAAAATGCTAGAACACTCTTGGCTGCATTTGACTGCCCAGTTCAGCGTTCTAGCTGTGTGTGCCACCGGGAGCTCCTGACTTGTCAACTGGTGCCTTTGTTTATTTAGCTCTGCCACACTCATAAATTACCCATGGAGCCCTCATTAGAAATCTGACAAAAGGGTCCCTTTTTAACTGATACTTTTCCCCAGCGCTTTTTTGCTCGATTTCTGTTTCGTCTGCAAGTTTGTCTTGCATAAAAAAAATGTTTTTTCCTGTTTCTCTCATTTCTTCCAGCCTTTATAGTCAGAACTGACCACTGCACTACGACTTGCAGGAGGGTTCACAAGAAGGATTTAAGTGGTTACTATTTCTTCAGATGTGTACTAAAATTTTCCCCCGTCTTTTTTCAGTACATTATCAAATTCTTGACTAGGGGTGATCCATGTAATATTTCTCTTTTGGCTAAAGACTTGGCTAGTACTAAATTCAGGAGCTATAGATCCTGGATATTGTACTTGAGTTTTCTAAGTAGTTTACATCCCTTTCCTCCTCTGGTTTGAATAATTATGCTCTCAGTGATAAGGAATTTTATTTAAAATAAAGTTCTCATAGCAAAATTAAATCAGGAGTGTTATATCTTCGCCAATTTGAGGTTTTTAGGTTGTAGGTGATGGTGGAAAAATAGTCATACTTGTAACTCCACTGATTTGTAGCCATTCTTTACAATTTAATGTCTTTTGGTCCAGCTTGTGTCCCAGTGGCAGTTTAATTAGTTTGCATGAAGAAATCTTTACATCTTTACTCCCACATTGAAATGTGCAAGACTGACAGGATTCCTGGTGAGATAGATGCCCTTTAAATTTCTTGGAAGTTTTTCTGAAATTTAAGTGGATTTCTGATGAATCTTTTCCTTGTAAAGAAAACCAAATCATAATACAGTAGCATTTGCAGTATCTGAAGACAATTTGCCAACTCGATGACATGGCTTTTAAAGTTTATGGTCCAGGAAATAGATGATTTTTTATGTAAGATCAACAACTGTATTCTTTTCTCCGTTAATTCATGTAATTTGTAAAATACTGTTATTTTACAAAAGCATTAAAAATAGGTGCCCTTTACGTGGAAGAAACTGTATATAAAAACAAGGGACGTATTAAATAGAGTTTGAAGAAATTTTATATGGAAAGAGTTTGCTTATGGATATATCCATTGTGATAAATGTCCATGGAAAGGTTTTGGGTGTCACAGTTACGAAATTTAAATCTTTATTTTTCTTTGATTCTCTTCAAGAGTGTCTAAAACATTCTAATGGGTAATAAACACTTTTTTTTTTCCCCTCAAAACTCATCTCAATATTAAAATGATAGGTCTTTCCTGGTTAAATCTTAAATGTTTGGCATGATCTTTTAATCTTTTTGTTTTGTCCTTTATGAAAAGCAGTAATTGTTACCTCATTCTGCTCTTACTGCCTTATTTCTATATGCACAGCATAAATGCATGTATGCCTCTGAGTATATGCTTACCTATACTCACACATCTGTGTAGATGTGTGGGAATGCCACACACAGTATCCACTCTATTCTTGAACATGAAGCCAGTGTACAGGTGTCCTAGAAGGAAGATGCCTGATTGTTGCAAAGTTGTCTAATTGCTTATTTTGGCTTTTAAACAAAGTTGATCTTATTTTAAGCCTCAGTTAATATACCACACATCTCTGTTGTTACTCATTTGTCATAGAACAGAATTTAGTGTATGGTAAATCTACTTGAATTTTTGCAAAGAAGTTCAGTTACTGATGGACAAAACTGTAATCTCACTTACGGAACCACTGTTAGGACTCCACATATAGTGAAGGTTTGCACCAGGCTGGAAGTGATTCCTAGAAGTGATCTCTGTGTTCCAACAGAATATAGGACACCTCAACAAAACAGAGTTACATTTTGGTAGTAGTTTTTTTCTGTAGGAAGAGGATAATTAATGTTTGTTTTAGATGATATCTTTTACAGGGGTTTTGAAAATTCTGTACCCCATTAGTAATTTTATATATAACTTATTTTTAAATTTATTGCTGCATGTTGTTTTGTTTATGTATAGTTGGGGTGAAGGATAGCTAAGAAGTTGCTTTCAAATTCTTTTGAATATTTTTCTGTATTTAACTTGAGTTTGCCTACTGTTTTGAGGGTCTACTCTCTTGAAGATCACCTTTCTATTAGATTTTAGTATTTATAACCTGACTAGGGTTGTTTTTTAGAGGCTTTGAAAGCCATTTGTGGTTGCTTTGAATATTTAAGTATTTATCTGGGTAAAGTAAAATGAAAGTCTTCAATGAACGAGAAGGCCTTGGATAAAGATACTTTCTAATTACAGAGTCGTTAATGAAAACTTAGTTTGAAAATTGTTATAGCATCTACCAGGCCACCATTCTCTTAGCTGACTTAAGATATGGGAAATTTTAATTAGCTTTATCTGAAGTTACTTAAGTATTTAATATCCCTTTAAAATCAGACATCTTGATTTTGCCTGAAAGAGAGTAATTATGGGTTAAAAATTTCAAGAACTTAGGTTGCCTGACATAAGTTATGGACTCCTAAACATGAATGAGCTTTTGTTTTAGACTCTCTGGGGAGCCTTTCTCATTGATGTAGGGCAGCATTAAACTATATCTTTTTATATTTTTTGACTTTTCTCCCAGCACTTAGATCTGAGTAGTCTAGCAATTTCTGTTCGAATTTTAATAATGACCAAGGGTGTTGACAGAATAAAGTGCACATTCACTGTACCTAGTGAATCTTGGTCAAGGTATTTTTGTGTGTGACTCCTTGGGAGTTGGCGGAAACAATCTTTTTATCCCTCTCCTATTTTCTTTCTTTTCTCTTCTGGGAACGATCAAACCTTATGTGGTTTCCTACATGCAAACCAAGAGGGGAGGGGTGGTTCAGCATGAAGTTATAATATTGACAAGCAGGTTGTTAGTACTATAATTACAGTAGTATTGAGTAACGTGGTTTGAACGTGTGACACCAGTGTGTGCTTGAACAGTCCCTTTAATTTTCAGTACAGAGGGTTTAAATTTTTTTTTTTAGTATTTTACATTTTTATATTTATATTTTATATTTATTTGTTTTTGTTGTAAAGTACGTGCCGCCCTTCACTACTATGGTTTGATAACATCTACAATACATTGGTTTTTATTATCTTCAAACATCTTAAAGGGTTTTCACATGAATTATTTGATTTCCCCTTTCAAAAACAGTGTTAAGGAGGGCTGGTGGCAATCCTCTTTTCAGATGGAGAAACTGATGCACAGAGAGATCTGACTCATAGTTTTTCCGTCCTTGGGAGGCCGGAGAATAGAGAGCTTGGGTATTGTATTTTGCCATTCATATCACTTTCCATGAATCGATTAAATTAAATTTACACTTGAATTTTTCCCTTGTTTAAAAGCATTCCAAAAATAATGCTGTTTTTGTTGGTAATGAGGTGGTATTATCCTCTAGTTCAAAGTGGTATTTCTTGTGAAATGTGGATGGTTCTGTTTATCATGGTGCCTTTAAAAATGTAAAGAACCAAGACGGACAAATAAGTAGACAATGTGGAAAGAGTACTGAAGTGTTCTAAATATTCTGGTTTCAAATAGTCATGCTTGGATTTAAGTTGGTATGAATTAAAGTTTACGTAATAGTTCTTTTTTCTCTTATTCAAGCATACCTATTTGTTAAACTGTAAATCTTCATTGATAAGTAGAGAATTAATACTTTGCCTGAAAAGTAGATAACTTTTGAGGGGGGGGTGTGTGTGTGTGTGTGTGTGTGTGTGTGTGTATGTATGTATGTGTGACAGTTCAGTTCCTTTAAAACATGGCTTTTAAAGTAACTGAAAATATTTTTCATTAAATATCTTATTTGCCTAAACCTATTGTTAAAAAATTGAATTGTCTTTTAATGATGCTTTCTTGTTGTTATTATGCTCTTGTTTAATTTTTATAATTCATATGTTGTATAGTGCTAGAGATAGAGAGTAAGTTCTTCTCCCTGAATTTCATAGTTATTTCTAAATTTCGTGTGTCTTTTATACTCACTGAAATAATTGTAGGGGCAGAAGATGAGTGTAAATGAGTTTGTGTAAAGTTTTAGGTTGAAAGTTTTATATTTTGGTTGCTATAAGATTATCAAATCACCCGCCTTAAATGATCGATATATACAAAGATGGTTATTTTTTAAGTGTAAAGTGTTTTTGTTGTTTCTCTTTCTCTTCTTAGAATCCTGAATTTAGCTTTTCATTTACTGATAACATAACATTCACTGACGTTGTATGTGATCCAAGCCTAGTATAATAACTTGGCATTTTAGTTTAACATTTGTTGAATTTAATTTGTGGAATTTTGTTAAGCAGCTGGTGGTGTGTGCCCTGATTCTTCAGCTTTCATCCTGTTTGGGTCCCCAGGGATGTGTTAAACACATACACATAGCGGCATTTCTCCCATGGCAGGAGATTTTAGATGTGCCACATACTATTAATATCTTCTATTTCACGTGAGTGAACTCTGGATTTTGAGAGAATAGCTCTCTCTGAAAGTTTTCTTAGAGTTAACAGGTTCCCCCCAACTTTTCAAAGGCATCTCGTACCTTCATTTTGCAGTGAATTTAATGAGACATCTGTCAAATGAGGCATCTTAGATTTAATGATTTTGTTATGTGCCAGGGTTTAACGTAATTCAGTCTATCTGGACTGGAGAAGGGTTTGATTGTACTGTGAAAGTCAAGAGATCCTGAAGCCACTCAGTAGAAAAAACGATTCCTTTAAAGACGCCTGACATTTTGAAAAGGAGAAAGAGATGTTATCAAAATGTCTAAAATAGCCTGGGAAAATGAAGTCTTTTTTTTTTTTCTTTAAAGTTCCACCTTCTAAACCCATTCCATTCCTTTAATCACATGCATCTGGTGGAACACGGGTAATGAGGGGTTTTGAATCTGGCCTGACGTCACTGTGATTCTATTGCAAGTCCTTTTTTATACTTACCTTGGTTTTCTAAAGATAATATAATTAAACAAAATCGACCATATGGATTCATTAGATATATTGGACATTTATAACCTAAGGCTGTATGACTGACTGGATTTGTATGAAACTTCAACTCCAGAAAATTTTGATAAATTGAAACTCAAGTACCTAGAAAAAATAGACTTTAATGATACTTTGATTAAAAGACGTTAGTATATTTAGGTAACTGTGAAATAGCAACTCTCTGACGTTGTGTGATATTATACTTTTTATCAAGCATAATAACCGTTCCTGGATTAATGAAGTGTTGTTATTCTTTGATTTTAGAGTTGGAATGGTTTTGTTGTGTCACCATGACTTGGCCTCATATACTTTTTGGTATGTTAAATGAAACAAGGCATAACCATTCTGTAATGCCACATGCATACTGAAGTAATTTTTTTCCCTGTTGTATTTTTTACATTTGAGATTTTTATACATTGTAAAATGCATTTAACGCTAAAGTGTCTTGTGGAGGTGTAAGCCTAGTGGCCTCTGAGTTTGTGACCTAGAAGTTAACAATGAAAACTCCATAAAATACTTTGTTTGTAGGTTGCACATATTGTATGATTTTGGAGATATCAATACTTTAGCAAAACACAAGCAAAAAACATCCAGAATTTTTGGCATATATTTTTCTAACTGGAGCTTGGCAAATTAGCCTTGCTTCTAGTTTGTGAAAGCATTCAGTTGAAGATTGAATGAAATTTGAAATATTTAGTTTTGGACCATTTCAATAATGCGGGAAAAATCTAATTAGAAAGTGAAGTTAGAGAGAATTTGAATTGGTCATAATTTTTTTGAAGTTTTTTTTCTCACATTCTGTTTAAGCAGGAAGAGATTTGTATTTATTGCTCTCTATTTCTTCTGAGTCATACATCTGAGGAAGAGCAGGTGGAGAATGAATCTGTTCATATACCTGCCTCACTTAATAATGTGTTAGAGTGTTTGGGCTTTCTTTTCAAATACCAGGCATGTTTTTAAATACAGCAAGAGCTTGGCTGGTGTGTTGGGGGTGGGGGTTGGGTCAAAGTCACTCTCCTCTTCAAAAACAGAACTTTGGGAAGGAATTTTTTCCTTTTATCTCACACCGTGAGAGAAAATGTACTGCTTTTTAGAGAAACTAGTCTGAGAGTTGGGAAACTTGGCATGACTTTGGGCATTCATTTTAACCTACCCTGGGCTTTGATTTCCTCATCTGTAAAACGATGGGGTTGGAGTAGAACAAGTCCAGGATCTCTTCCAACTCATAATATTCTGAGGCATCATTAGAGAGCCTGTTTTTTTTTTTTTTTTTTTTTTGAAGGGTTTTGAAAGTTGTAGTTGTTTTAAGTTCTGTAAGACATGGCTGTGGGCTTAAAACTGTCAAATCCCCTGCCTTTTCTTATGGGCTTGGACCTAATGTACACAAGTCAGCTGGAGGTTGCCAACCAAACAAAGCAGACCTCCATTTTGGTATAGATTAGGACAAGAATTGATGTTTGATTACCCATTCCCCTGTCATTCCTACTCCTAAAGTAGAATTCATCATGCCACAGATGAGTATAAAGAAGTACATCCTCTTTTAAGTTAAATTCTTAAATTAACTTAGAAAGCAAGATGCCTTCGTAGTCTAGTTCATCAAGGTTACTCTAATAACTGTATTAGAGGGATACAAATGTGCAAAATTACTGGCTAGTTAGCTTTATTCATGGTGAGCTGGGTGCTTGCCTACCAGTGCCTATAGTCAGTAGGAGAAAAAACATTTTAAGAAAATGGAATTTTTGCACTGTTACTTTGGACAGGTAATAGAATTTAGGATGTTGTAGAGATAATTTAGTCCAACATCTGTATTTTTATAGACGAGAAAAGTAAACCTGTGAGGTAAAGTATCTGGTCCAGATTCATTGATCAAGTCAGTTACAGAGTTAGGACCACACCTAGGATTTTGATGATCTGTCCAGTGTTCTTTTTTCCCCACACTGTGAATCTATATACTTACCTGTCTTTGGTGGTTCTTTATATTAATACTGTTAAAAATGAAAGTTAAAGAAATTGTGTGCTTTACACAGTTAGTGGTTTCTCTCTTCAAGGTGTTTTTCTAGTTCTTTTCATTCTAATCAGTGCTTTTGAGGGGTTGCATATCACTTTGACAGATTGTAAGAAAGGAACTTCTGATGGAACAGGTGGGTATTTTAATTGCACAGAGAGAAATTAGATTTCATCAGTGATGTTACCTTTGTGGGATGCATGATAGAACTATTGGCAGTTGGCAGAGAAGGGGTACAGTGTTAAAAAATCAATGTTCTTAGTTCATTCAGTACTTTGAAGGTGAAATTGTTAAAATAATGAAAATGTTGGAAAAAGAAATCATTGAATAAAAAAATAATTTGGGAGAAAAATTTAAGCATGAATTTTGAACAAAATTTCCCTTTAAATATATGTGTTGGCTGTTTGCAGTGGCTCGTGCCTGTAATCCCAGCACTTTGGGAGGCTGAGTCAGGCAGATCACCTGAGGTCAGGAGTTCGAGACCAGTCTGGCCAACATGGTGAAACCCCATTTCTACTAAAAATACAAAAAATTAGCTGGGCCTAGTGGTGCACACCCGTAATTCCAGCTACTCCGGAGGCTGAGGCAGGAGAATCACTTGAAGCCAGGAGGCAGAGGTTGCAGTGAGCCCACATCGCGCCACTGCACTCCCGTCTGGGCGGCAGAGCAAAAAAATAAATAAATAAATAAAAATAAATAAATAAATATGTACATGTTGAAAACATTCAACATTGTATTCTTTGAATTATTTTTAAAAAGATGTGTCAAAATTAATTGCAACTTAGCTTATTTTTCAGGTACGTGTACACAGTTCTACCTTTCTGTGACATACAAAAATTGAAGCAACTTGTTCAGTAATCTTTGGGCTTTTGTTGTGTGCTGATTTGGAAGTCTGTATCATGAAGTGTGCCATTGCTTTGAATACTTTCTGTCTTTCTGTCTCTTAAAAAAAAAGAGAGAGAGAGAGAAAGAAATATCCTGCTCTCATTAGCAAAAAGATAATTTGTGAACTGCGGAAACAAGTGTTTCCAGCTAATTTTAGGGTATGACAGATTTCCTTTTATGCTGGATTTCATTTTAATTATTTACCTTAAGCAAAAGTTTTACTTTCCTGTCTCTGGGAGTTGACCTACTAAGTCAATTAATCCCTCAAAGATTACTGTTCATTTTTAAATGAGTAAAGGAACATTTAAAAATGCGGAAGTACACAAGGGTAAAAATATATTGCATCTGTCATCTTGAGTATCTACCCCAGATGCTGAAGCAGAGGAGCAGTTTCTCTCCATGGTCTCTTAGAGAGGTGATATGGCTGGGGTGCAGCTGACATTCAGTTTTAAGTAACAAGGAACTCTCCTGTGTAAACATTGCTATAACTGGCAAACTTATTCTTCCTTAAGCACACACACACACAATGTATGTATGTATATATGCACATACCACACACACACATCCCCACCCACCCAACCCCCCACCCACACACACACATTCTCCATTGAGTGTTGAGGTAGGATATGATGAGAGGTAGTAGTTGTATTTATGGATGGGAGGAGGTGAGTAGGGTAAGTGATCCTGGGGAAAAAGAAAATCTCAATTTAAAAAAATTTGCAGTTAATTTTTAATTTTGTTGAACATTAATTGGTAACTCCTTGTGACTTATTCATATCCCTTGCCTGCTTTTATTTTATTTTATTTTTTTTTTTTGGTTGGATGTTTGCCTTTTTCCTACTAATTCCTTTGGGCGTTACATAGAGAAACTAGTTTTGTTTACTAAGTCACTAATATTTTCTTTATCTGTTCACTTTTATATCAGTCTTTTCCTTTAGGTTTTCAGGGTGTTTGTCATGCTTAGGAATGTCTCCTCCAGGATTTAAAAAATTCTCTTATACTTGTAGTATTTTTTCTTTTCTTTCCTCTTCTCTTCTTGTCTCTTCTCTTCTCTTTGTTTTTTTTGATGGAGTGTTGCTCTGTTTGCCCAGGCTGGAGTGCAGTGGTGTGATCTCAGCTCACTACAACCTCTGCCTCCTGGGTTCAAACGATTCTCTTGCCTCAGCCTCCGGAGTAGCTGGGATTACAGGCGCCCGTCACCATGCTCAGCTAATTTTTGTATTTTTAGTAGAGACGGGGTTTTGTCATGTTGGCCATGCTGGTCTCGAATTCCTGAGCTCAGGTTATCCGTCCGCCTCGGCCTCCCAAAGTTCTGAGATTACAGGCGTGACCCACCATGCTGGCAGTTTTCTATGCATAAAAATTTAATGTATCCATTGTTTAAGATAGGAAGGAGAGGCCGGGCACGGTGGCTCACACCTGTAATCCCAGCACTTTGGAGGTGGATGGATCACCTGAGGTCAGGAGTTCAAGACCAGCCTGACCAACATGGTGAAACCCCATCTCTACTGAACATATAAAAATTAGCTGGGCGTGGTGGTGGGCACCTGTAATCCCAGCTACTCGGGAGGCTGAGGCAGGAGAATTGCTTGAACCTGGAAGGTGAAGGTTGCAGTGAGCTGAGATCAAGCCACTGCACTCCAGCCTGGGTGACAGAGTGAGACGCCGTCTCAAAAAAAAAAAAAAAAGAAAAATAACAAATAGTTCCCACATTTTAATTGAATGACTTTGTTATTTCTTCACTGATTTAAAATGCCCCTTTTGGCAGGTATGTGGCACACGCCTGTATTTCCCACACTTTGGGAGGCCAAGGCAGGATAATCATTTGTGCTCAGGAGTTCGAGGAGACCGGCCTTGGCAACATAGTGAGACCCTGTCTCCAAAAAAAAAAAAAAAAAAGGCCACTTTTCTCCAGAGTTTATGCCATTTTTGCTTGTTTGTTTTAATTGGCAAGCCGGGGATTAAAATCTACAATATGGAGTAATGTAGGTTTAGGGTAGGTATTAGGATTTGTTGAGGGATAGTAGCGAGAAAAGGAAGGCTCTTTAGCCTTACCACTGCATTTCTTTTTGATGCCCAATTTCCCTTGCCGTTGTCACTTTTAGGATGGCAGCTTATGTGCTTCTGGACATGAGCTTATCAGAGTACTTCTTTCCTGTGGATTTGATATCATCTCAAAGTGGCTTGGATGGGAAGGGGAGGGGGGCTGGAATATAAAATACTGCTTCTATGTGTATTTTTCAACCTTTACATATTAGAGAATTTTTTAGGCCAGGTGTGGTGGCTCATGCCTGTAATCGTAGCACTTTGGGAGGCTGAGGCGGGCAGGCAGATCACCTGATGTCAGGAGCTTGAGACCAGCCTGGCCAACATGGCGAAACCTCGTCTCTACTGAAAATACAAAAATTAGCTGGGCGTGGTGGTGCATGCCTGTAATCCCAACTACTCGGGAGCCTGAGGCAGAAGAATCACTTGAACCCAGGAGGCAGAGATTGTAGTGAACTGAGATGGTGTCACTGCACTCCAGCCTGGGTGATGGGGTGAGACTGTCAAAAAAAAAACAAAACTTTTTTTTAAGGCAGGGACATAAAGCATTGATTTCTGTTTTCCGAATTTGAGCTCTTTGACTAATTTATTTTGCATTAGGCAGCAGTCTTAGCTGTTTATTTATACTGTACAGATTCACTGAACTTTTTTCACCTTCTGGAGAAGTTCTGGGGGCTACCCCTTAGAGGTCATTGTGAAGCACATACGGTTTATCTTTATATATATATATTTTTTGAGACGGAGTCTCGCTCTGTTGCCCAGGCTGGAGTTCAGTGGCGCGATCTTGGCTCACTGCAAGCTCTGCCTCCTGGGTTCACGCCATTCTCCTGCCTCAGCCTCCTGAGTAGCTAGGACTACAGGCGTCCGCCACCACGCCTGGCTAATTTTTTTTTTTTGTATTTTTAGTAGAGACAGGATTTCACTGTGTTAGCCAGGATGGTCTCGATCTTCTGACCTTGTGATCCGCCTGCCTCGGCCTCCCAAAGTATTTTTTTTTTTTTTTTTTTTTTGGAGACGGTGTCTCACTCTCCCCCCCAGGCTAGAGTGCAGTGGCGTGATCTCGGCTCACTGCAACCTCTGCCTCCCAGGTTCAAGTGATTCTCCTGTCCTGCCTCAGCCTCCCATGTAGCCAGGATTACAGGCCCACGCCACCACACCTGGCTACTTTTTGTATTTTCAGTAGAGATGGGGTTTCACCATGTTGGCCAGTCTGGTCTCAAACTCCAGACCTCGCGATCTGCCCACCTCGGACTCCCAAAGTGCTGGGATTACAGGTGTGAGCCACTGTGCCTGGCCTGGTTTATCTTTTTAATTTTAAAAAAGGAAGGCTAGCATGCTTATTGAAATTAGTAGACTCTGCCGGTGATGCCTTGAGTTTTTTTTGGCTAGCCTGAGAAGGGGATTCCATGCGTTGTCTTGAACTGATGACAGTTCTTGATTACAGGAATGATAATTTGAAATAGCTCTGACTTGAGGTAGCAGAACTCTGTGATCCTGCGACCAGTGTTCTAATTGTACCCATGGTGCATTAGTGCTGTTTAGTCAGTTAATTCCTAGAAAAAAATGAAGTGTTTTTTTAGTGGGAATGGGGGAGGGAAAAGGAACACATGTCAAATATAGAAAAGTCAAATTAGAACATCTGCCATCTTTGGCAAACAGGCTTTCATGGTCTATTGACCAATTCTTAGTTATTATATAAATGACTACAAGACACAAATGGTACTGCTGTTGGGTTTTGTGGCTCTATAAGATTCTGTTTGTTGGACAACTAGGTTTCTCTTCTGTAGGTTTTTAGTTGTGTTGCAGAAGTTCCAAATCACCTTTGCTGGAGTTGACTATAGGCTTTAGTATATGAACACTTAAGGAGAAAATCTCCAGACCCATTGCTGTAAAATACTAAATGAAGCCAGGTGTGGTGGCTTACGCCTGTAATCCCAGCACTTTGGGAGGCTGAGGCGGGCAGATCACTTGAGGTCAGGAGTTCGAGACCAGCCTGGACAACATGGTGAAACCCTGTCTCTACTAAAAATACAAAAAATTAGCTAGGCATGATGGCGCATGGCTGTAATCCCAGCTACTCGAGAGGCTGAGGCAGGAGAATCACTTGAACCAGGGAGGTGGAGGTTGCAGTGAGCTGAGATCATGCCACTGCACTCTAGCCTGGGTTACAGAGCGAGACTTCATCTAAAAAAAAAAAAAACCTGAATGAAATGGAACTGTGATCACCACATTTAGGTATGTGTAAGTAACAGTGCTTTCTTCCACAATGACAAACCAGATGTTATTTTTAAAAAATTTGAATAAGCAAGTACAAAAGAATTGAACTGCTTCAGCATGATTGTATCCTGCTGCCTAATGTTCAAGAAATTATATAGTATTTTGATATTTAGCAAACATTTCTATCACCCTATATGCTAATTACTGTTTAGTGCTTTATAAATATTAAGTGCTTTATAACTATTAATTTAATTCTCATAACAACCCTATGAGGTAGGTTATGATATCACCCCAGTATTACAGATAGAGAAATGGAGTTGCAGAGCAGTTTGGTAACTCGTTTAGATTTGTACAGTGAGCAAGAGAGAGGCAGAATTCAAGTTCAGGCATCAGGTGTCAGAGTTAACTGGTAAGTGTCCCCCTTGATTTGCTGAACATGGAAAACTTATCCCTAATGAGCTTCTGTGGTCAGTTAGGGGACATCAGCATTTGTGAAGCACAGACTTTAAACTAGTTACAACCTGGACTGGACTTCTGGCTGTGCCACTGACACAGAGCTTTTCTGCATTCTTTCTTATCTGCTGCACAAGGTTGTTGAGAGGATCAAGTAAGATAATGAATGAAAGTGTCTGTCACAACAGTAGTAGTTCTTACAAACCATCCCTCCACATTTTGGGATGTATGTTGCTGATGCTTCTTAGGGTGGAAAGAGCACTGGAACCCTTCTGTGGTCTGTACGCTTCTCTTCTTTACATGATGTGAGACCTATAGTAAACCCCTTAACCTCATTCAGCCTCATTTATTAGAGAGAGAGAAAAGATGATTTAAGAAAATCTGTTTTCGGCCAGGTGCAGTGGCTCATGCCTGTAATCCCAGCACTTTGGGGGGCCGAGGCAGGTGGATCACCTGAGGTTAGGAGTTCGAGACCAGCCTGGCTAACATGGTGAAACCCTGTCACTACTAAAAATACAAAAAACTAGCCCGGCCTGGTAGTGGGTGCCTATAATCCTAGCTACTCGGAAGGAGAATCCCATGAAAACAGGAGGCAGAGGTTGCAGTGAGCTGAGATCGTGCCATTGCACTCCAGCCTGGGCAACGAGCGAAGCTTCGTCTCAAAAAAAAAAAGTCTGTTTTGAAGAACTTTGTGAGATTCTGAGTTGAGGATATGTGTGGAAGTGCTTTGTAAACTGTGAGGTGTTATACAAATGTAATGTGGTTTTATTATTTTTAGCAATGGTAAATTGCCGCACATGTTAATTAGAGTTAATTAGGGCTCATTAAGGAAGATGGGATCTCCTGTTGTTGGGCACTGATGCTCAGTTACATGGAAGACTGTACAGGCAAACCTTGTTTTATTGTGCTTGCTTTTGTTGTGCTTTGCAGATACTGCATTTCTTACAAATTGAAGGTTTGTGGCAACCCTGTGTTGAGCAAGTCTGTTGGCAACATTTTTTCCAACAGCATGTGCTCACTTTGTGTCTCTGTGTCGTATTTTGGTGAGTCTTGCAATATTTCAAATCTTTCCATTATTTATAATTTTTTAAAAAATATGGAACGTTTCATGAATTTGCATGTCATCCTTGCACAGGGGCCATGCTAATTTTCTCTTTATCAGTGATTTTTGATGTTGCTATTGTAATTGTTTTGGGGCATCACAAACCACGCCCATGTAAGATGGCAAGCTTGATAAAGTTGTGTGTGTTTTGACTGCTTGAGGGGCTGGCTATTACCCCATCTCTTTCCCTATCCTGGGGCCTCCCTGTTCGCTGAGACACAACAGTGTTGCAATTGGGCCAGGTAGTAACCCCATAAAGGCCTCAGTGTTCAAGTGAAAGGAAGAGTCGCAAGTCTCTCACATTAAATCAAAAGCTGAATATGATTAAGCTCTGTAAGGAAGGCATGTCGAAATCTGAGAAAGGTCAAAAGCTGGTCCTCCTATGCCACAAACAGTTAACCAAGTTGCAAATGCAAAAGAGGTTATTGAAGGAAATTAAAAGTGCTACTCAGTGAACACATGAATCATAAGAAGGCAAAACAGCCTTATGCTGCTGATACGGAGAACGTTTTAGTGGTCTACACAGAAGATCAAACCAGGTACAACATTCACTTAATCCAAACCCTAATCCAGAGCAAGGTCCTAACTCTCTAATTTTTTGAAGACTGAAAAGAGGAAGTTTCTAAAGAGAAGTTTGAAGCTAGCAGAGATTGGTTTATGAGATTGAAGGAAATAAGCTGTGTCCATAATACAAAGGTGCAAGGTGAAGCTGCACAAGTTACGATGTAGAATCTGTAGCAAGTTATCTGGAAGGTCCCGCTAAGATCACTGATGAAGGCGGCTACACTAAGTGACAGATTTTCAGTGTAGATGGATGAAGCATCCTTCTATTGGCAGAAGATGCCATCTAGGACCTTCATAGCTAGAGAGGAGAAGTCAGTACCTGGCTTCCTTCAAAGGATAGGCTGACTCTCTTGTTAGGAATTAATGCAGCTGGTGACTTTAAGTTGAAGCGGATGCTCATTTACCATTTTGAAAATCCTAGGGCCCCTGAGAATTCTGCTAAATCTGCTCTGTGCTCTATAAGTGGAACAACAAAGCTGGATTACAGCATACCTGTTTGTAGCATTATTTACTTAACATTTTAAGCCCATTGTTGAGACCTGCTGCTCAGAAAAAGAAAAGATTCCTTTCAAAATATTACTGCCCACTGAAAATGTACCTGGTCATCCAAGAGCTCTGATGGAGATGTACATAGAGATTAATGTTGTTTTCATGCCTGCTAACACAACATTCATTCTGTACTCCATGGAACAAGGAGTAATTTTGAATTTCTGGTCTTATTATTTAAGAAATACATTTTGTAAGGCTATAGTTGCCATAGATAATAATTCCTTTGATACATCTGGACAAAATAAATTGAAAACCTTTTGGAAACTATTCACCATTCTGGATGCCATTAAGAACATTTATGATTCATGGGAGGAGAACCTCCATTAACATGGGTTTGGAAGAAGTTGATTCATGGATGATTTTGAGGAGTTCAAGACTTCCATGGAGGAAGTAACTGCAGATGTGTTGGAAATAGCAAAAGAACTACAATTAGAAGTGGAATCTGGAGATGAGACTGAATTGCTGCAATCTCATGATGAAACTTGAATGGATGAGGCATTTCCTCTTATGGACAAGCAAAGGAAGTGGTTTCTTGAGAAGGAATCTACTCCTGGTGAAGATGCTGTGAACATTGTTGAAATGACAACAGAGAATTTAGAATATTACATAAACTTAGTTGATAAAGGAGCAGCAGGGTTTGAGAGAATTGACTCCAATTTTGAAAAAAGTTATGTGGGCAAAGTGCTGTCAAAGAGAAATCTTTTGTGAAAGGAATAGTTAATTGAGCAGCAAACTTTATTGTCTTATTTTAAGAAATTGCCACAGCCACCCCAATCTGCAGCAGCAGCCACCTGGATCAGTCAGCTGCCATCAACATTGAGGCTAGACTTTTCACCAGCAAAAAGATTATGACTTGCCAAAGGCTCAGATCATTGTTAGTACTTTTTAGCAATATTTTTAAATTAAGGTATGTACATTGTGCTTTATACATAATGCCGTTACAAACTTAATAGTCTATATAGTGTAAACGTAACTTTTTATATGCACTAGGAAACCAAAAAATTCATGTGACTTTATTGTGATATTCACCCTATAACAGTGGTCTGGAACTGAACCTGCAGTATGTCTGAGGTATACGTATACACATTCATTCATTTAATCAGTAATTACTGTGATTATTTACTATATCGTGGTCCTTTGAATTAAAGATGATTCATGTAAATTGTTGAGGATCCCTTGAATTACTTACCAATTTGAAGGCATGTTTGTGGAAACAAGCCAACATTAACAATAAAAAGGTGAAAAGTGTTCTAATGGAGACATAGTATTTGCAGGTTACTGTAGTAGCAGGAATGGGGGGAGAGAGCCTCCAAACTCTTCTGTGTCGCCCTGGAAGGACCAGGAGTAGACTGTTGCTTCAGTTCTGGGATCCTGAGTTGTTTTAGGAGCAACTCTAAATTACTGGTTCAAGATACAGTGTAATTGAGTTTAGGATTAATAGTTCCAGTTGAATCCTTACCATTTACCATATACTTCCAGGCATCTGGGCCTTTTTATCACTTGAATAGTTTTGGGTTCTATTTGATATTATAGTTTGTGAGGATCTAAATTCTGGGTCAAGCAAATATTTGTTTTGATTTTTTGAAACAAAAAATGCAGATGTACACGGGCTAGAGGTTGCACTAAAGCCTGACGGTAGCCTAGAGTACACTGAGGGACTTTCTCTTATTTCTTTTTTTTAAGGCCTATGAGGTTTTATTTTTCTGTGCATTTATGAGGTTGATGGGAAGTACTGTTTATCTTCTGAAGGGAGGTACGTTTTTTAAGTTTGGTGTCATATGTACACCACATTCATGTAAAAATTGGAAGATGATGATTTGGTCATGACCTGAGGGCATTTTTTAAAAACCTCTGTATCTCCTCTCTGCATCTTCATGGAAGAAGGAATTTTTTTAAAAACCTCTCATGTATACTAGGAAGAAACAAAATCTTTCAGCATTCATATAAGCATAAAACAACTTATTAGCTCTTTTATCCATGGCTATAAAACCTGTACTACACACATGGCAAGTTAAGTCTTTACTAATGACCTATTATAAATTATTTTCATCTTGAGTAGATGGTAATGGCTCTGTGAAATACTGTCTTGTAGTAATGTGGATGACAGCACTGGAAAATGAGCTGCATTTTGCTTTTTGTGTTTTAGAATTATGAGAAACACCATGGTAACAAAAAAGAAGTTATTTCAGCCTGTCTGACTAAAATAAATCATGCTTCTAATCCAAATAAAATACTTCTAATTCAAACCAATCAACATTCAGGTTAATTACCTGCCAGTGGGTATTTTCCACCATCTATTATTAAATAACACCTATTTGCCCTCTGTGAAAATTTTTACAGAGACTTCAGTTAACTCATTAGAGCAATATCAACACTTGACAAGCTGATTTTTATGGGGGATATTAACAGAAATGTTAGCACCAATGTAATCAGGAGAATAGTTATTGGCCCTTGTGATTATAAAGCGGAAGCTCAATGATCCCTTGCTTTGTAACCAAGTCATATGAGGGACTTGGTGTTTTATTCACAAAATGAACATGTGATTAGAAAAAGTTCTATAAACATATTTTGGAACTGCTTAAGAGGATGTCATTTTTTTTTTTTTTTTTTTTTTGAGGCAGGATCTGGTACTGTTGCTTAGACGGGAGCGTAGTGGTGCCATTTCCACTCACTGCAGCCTCTGCCTTCTATGCTCAAGGCATCCTCCCACCTCAGCCTCCCTAGTGGCTAGGACTACAGGTACATGCCACCTATAATTTGGCGTTTTTAATTTTTGCATTTTTGTAAACCGGCTTATTTTAATTTTTGTATTTTTTGTAGAGATGAGGTTTTGCCATGTTGCCCAGGCTGGTCTCAGACGCCTTAGTTCAGGTAATCTGCCTGTCTTGGCCTCCCAAAGTGCTGGGATTGTAGACATCAGCTACCCTGCCTGGCCAAGGATGTCATTCTTAAGATACCACACAAACGTTCATTTCTGAGAGTAGGGATTGTCTTGTTAGTATAGTTGGAATGCTTACTTTATATCATGGGTTGGCTTGTAGTCATTAGAATTGGAAGATGTCATTTCTTCCTACTTTTATAGGTATGCATACTTCCCCTTCCCAGCCCCCCATCAAAACAACAACAGCAGCAAAACAGTTGACCACCCTCTTGGTTTTAAAAAACTGACAGATTAACCCAGGTAGCATCAACCTCTAGATAATCCTGATGGGTAAAAGAAAGTAGTAGAGTTCATTTATCGTTAGCGTACTATCACAGGCACTATTATACTTACCCCATGCACAGTATCTTCTTTATCTTTTAGAGACATACGTAATATTGGAATAGACTAAACCACCGTTGTCTGTAGACAGTTACTAAATCAGAACTGACAAATGCCATAATTGAAGTAGTGCCTGTTAGAGTATAGCTTTGCCAGGCTTCACTGGTATAAAATGGGTGAGAACCTCATGGATAGCCCAGAGATGACCTGGAATCTTTGCACAGGAAGCAGGCAGAGGGCATCTAGTACAATTTCTTACCTGGCATAGAAACCTCTGCTTGTCCATTCCTGATTAGTGGTTAGCTGGCTGGCCTCTGCTTGTTGACTGCATTGTGTTGAGCCTTGGCCCCTTGAAATGTGGTCTGTGGACCAGCACCATCAGCCTCCCCTGGGAGCTTGTTAGAAATGCAGAATCTCAGGCCCCACCTCAGACTTACTGCATAATTGGCATTTTAACAAGATCCCCAGGAGTTTCATCTGCATGGTGGGAGTGGGAGAGAGTAGAAGTTGAAGGAGGGAAACCACCATGTGATTCAGTCGAGACCCTGAGGGCCTGAGCTAGGGCAATGGGAGGGAGTAAAGGAGACTGATGTGGACATTATCCTGGGACTCAGTAGCTAACTGGCTCTTTTGACAGCAGAAGCTCCAAAATGACAAGTTTACAGTGGGTGATGGAAGAATTGTGGATCAGTTCATAAAAGTAGGAAGCAACAGATTGTCTAGTGGATATCACTGATTAATTCAGTGATCCTTGAGGACTAGGCACTACTTAGGAGTTGGCGACATAATGAATGAAAGTGTGTCCTCTGCTCTTGTTATTTGCAATTTAACACTGAAGGACTGGTTTTGCTGAGGCATGAGTTTGAGATGGTAATACACTTTAAGCTGACTGCAGCCATCTGTTTAGTTGGTAAATGGGCCTGGCTCACCACCCAGCTTCCAAATCTCAGCGAAGGTTTGTCACTTTCTACTGGTTACTATATGTGTGGTAACTCTCAGGAGGTGATATAGACATTATTTATTTACTTGGTTTTCTTCTAGAAGCCATTTATTTTTTTCCATATACAAAATAAATGCTAGCACTAGCTATGGCTATCAGACAGAAGTGAGGAGGTCTAAAAAGAATATGTATTACATTTATGAAGCTCTTAGGTTGTATGTCTTTTGAATGTTGAGTTTTTCCTGTCTAATGGGAGGTGACGTTTACATAAATACTAATAATAAAACTTGAAATGCCTTAATGGAGGCATTTATACAGTCCCAGGGAAATCCAGAAAGGCTGACAAACCAGCTCTCCCTGGAAGTAGAATCCTCTGGAAAGGCTTCCTGGGAAAGATTCTCCAAGAAAATAGCATTGCATGAAAAGGGCATGCCAGGTTCTGCAGCATGAATGACAGGGCTCGATGTGGGTGGGGAATGGTGAGTAGCTTGGAGTGGTGAAATTTTAGGTGATGAGATGAAAAGTGGTAGGAGATGAGACTGAAAGAGAGGTTGAGGCCATGTGACGAAAGGCCTCACATGCTGAGGACTTGATAAGCAAGTCGAGTGGAAAATGACATGATTAGATTTGTAGTCTTTGGCATTAACTGGGCAGCCAGCTGGAGGACAGATTGGCGAGGGGCTGACTAGAAACTTGGAGACTGCCTTAGTAGGGCCTTTGATAAACATGTTTTGACTTTGTGTGTTAAAACAGCCTGTCAGGAGCTGACGAAGGAATGATACGCTGCCCTTGCCTCAAGGAGTTCAGCCTAGTGGCAGGGAAGGAAAGCAGGCAGTGCTGCTTGGAATGTGCTGCTTGCGAGGTTTGTACAATGTATTTGTCATACCAAAAAGGGAGGTAATCACCTCTGCTGCAGTTGTTATAGGGTTGATGGGAGATGCTTTTGAGCATTAGGAAGAGTAGACCAGGAGCTGGAGTGGATGGGACAGGACATTTTTGGCAGGGGACCTAGAAGTTAGATGAAGGTCTACATGAGGTCAGTGCAGATGAAGAACCGTGAACATAGGGTAATTGTTTACAGTGTAGAATTGTTGGGTCTTAATGAATGATTATATGTGGAGGGGGAAGGACAGTTCAGGATTTTTTATTCACTCCTGAACTAATTTGAGTACAGCAGTTCCCACTTATTTGAGGAGGATATGTCCCAAGACCTCTAGTGGATGCCTGAACTGGGGGTAGTACCTATCCCTGTAGGTAGAACATTAGATACACAGTAGGCCGTCTGTATCCATGGGTTTTGCATTCATGGATTCAACTAACCACAGACTGAAAATATTCAGGAAAAAAACCCAAAAAACAATAAAAAATAATAGCCTGGGTAAGATAGTGAGACCCTTTCTCTACCATTTTTTTTTTTTTTAATTAGCCAGATGTGGTGGCACACACCTGTAGTCCCAGCTGCTTAGGAGGCTGAAGTGGGAGGATGGCTTAAGCCTGGGAAGCCAAGCCTGCAGTGAACTGGGATGGTGCAACTGCACTGCAGCCTGGGTGACAAAGTGAGACCCGTCTCAAAAACAACAAAAAACCCCCAAAACAATGCAACAATAAACAATAATAAAAAAATATGGTATAACAATGGTTTACATAGCGTTTACATTGTGCTAAGTATTATAAATAATCTAGAGATAGTTTAAAGTATGTGGGAGGATATGCATAAGTTATATACAAATATTTATATAAGGGACTTGAGTGTCCATTGATTTGGATATCTTTTGGGGTGGGTGGTGGTCCTGGAACCAGTACCACTTGGATACCAAGGGATGACTCTACTATGTTTTTCCTATACGTATATTCCTATGATAAAGTTTAATTTATAAATTAGGTACAGTAAGAGGTTAACAACAGTAAATACCAATATAGCAGAACAGTTGTAACAGTATACTGTAATAAAAGTTATGTGAATATGGTCTCTCAATCTTACTGTATTGTACTCATCTATTTTTGGACTGTGGTTGGCTGTAGGTAACTGAAGCTGTGGAAAGTAAAATTGCAGATAAGTGCAGACTACTGTATGTCCTCCATGTTGGTAACTAGGGATATGGTGTGAACTAGACCAACAACGTTTTATATGTCTGGATGACTTGGAGGTTTCTAGCTTAGGGGTGACTGTAATCCCATTAACTAACAGGCAGAATATGGGAGCAGGAAATGGTTTTAGGATGAGGGGAGAGATGATGAGTTAGAATTTGGATGTGTTAAGTTTGAGGTTCCTGAAGAACATCCAAGTATGTCTGAAGAGCTCCAGGATCATCTGTATTTAGGTAGTACTTTTGAAGCCTTTGGTTTGAATGAAATTGCTGGATAGATAGGACTTTTGAAGCCTTTGGATTGAATGAAAATGCTGGGTAGATAGGACTTTTGAAGCCTTTGGATTGAATGAAATTGTTAGATAGAGTGAGGAAAGGCCTTAGGAAGCAACTCTGAGGAATGCCTGTATTTAAAAAGTAGTAGCGAGTTATATTGAGTGAAAGAATTCAGGCATGAAGGAGATACACCTCTATGATTATGTTTATATGAAGGTCAATTAACTGGCAAAGCTAATGTTTGGTGATGTATTGTATTGGTTACCTTTCAGTGGGATATGGATGGGAAGGGACATGAGGAGCCATCTGGTCTTGATATTGCTCTTTGTATTGATTTGGGTTTTAGTTTTCTGGGTGGGTACATATGTAACAGTTCGTTGATTGGTACCCTTATGGTTTGTGTGCTTTATTAGATGTAACTTATATCTCAGTGGAAGAAGAGAAGAGGCCCTGAAGGCAGAAATTTGAACAGTATTTCTATCCTGAAGGGAGAGAGGGAGAAAGAGGCTAAGGATAATGGATGAACAGAGGGGAAAAATTTAAACAAAGGAAAGTCTTGGAAGAAATAAGCAGGCATGGAGCACCCATGAAGGAATTAACCCTAGGTAGGAAGAGGGTCGTCTGTTTCCATAAGGCTTTTAGGAAGGATGGATAAAGAGATTCTTGTAAGAGCTCTGGAAGTCTTTGGGTCTCAATTGGCCTCAGTTTTCTTAGTGAATTAGAAGGTGAAGAAAAGGCAAGTCTCAATATTTGTTGTAATATGCTTTTTCTTGAGCTCATCAACCAACTAATCGTAGTGTATACCATCTGTTGTGAATTCATGAGTGATTTCAACTATTGCTGAATTTTTGGAGGATTGATCCTTCCTTGGGCCATCCTAAAGCACCTTACTGCACGGGAAGGGAAGCAGGGACAAAGGAGAGATGGAGGAGCTGATTGCCAAACTTGGTTTTACAGGTTCTCCAATGCTTGCCTGGGGTAGGTTTGTTTTGACAGCAAGCACAGCTTGTAGTCCCTGCTCCTAATCTCTAAGGGGGTGTGTGTATGTGTGTGTGTGTGTGTTTGGGTGGGGGGGGGGTGGTAGGTGGGGAGGCAGAAAGGCAGGATGTTCAGAAGCCTTCATGAAAGCTGCGAGTAGTAAATAACCAAGCCGGGATTGTGCTTTCCATTATATTCTGTTTCCTTTCTGTTTATAAACACATTTATGGATATCTTCTGAGATAGATTTGATTTTTTTCTTTGACTTCTTTTTTCTTATGACTTATTTCTTATGACTTATAGGTAAAAGCTGATTGTGAAGAATGTATTTTCCATTCTTAGATTATCAAAATGACTTGTGGATTAAATCTGTTTAAAAGTGAACATAAAGACATGGTAAATTTTAAGTTCAGTTAGATATAAACCAGATGGTATAGATGACAGTTATTATAAATAATAAACACTGTTAAGAAACCATGCTAAACCTATCATGGAAATCTTGTTAATTGTAGTAAGCATTGAATTTTCATTTTGTGCTCAGGACTGAGCTAGATGCTGAGATTTTAAATTGTGGTTATTGAAACAAAAACGAGCATTATTTTAATCTTTCTTAAGAATATAACTGTGACTGGGCATGGTGGCTCATGCCTGTAATCCCAGCACTTTGGGACACTGAGGCAGGGGATCACCTGTGGTCAGGAGTTCAAGACCAGCCTGGCCAACATGGTGAGACCCTGTACATACTAAAAATACAAAAACTAGCCATGCGTGGTGGTGCACACCTTTTAATCCCAGCTACTGTGGAGGCTGAGGCAGGAGAATTGCTTGAACCTGGGAGGCGGAGGTTGCAGTGAGCCGAGATCATGCCACTGCACTCCAGCCTGGGCAACAAAGCCAGACTCTGTCTCAAAAAAATAAAATAAAATAAAATAAAAAAGAATATAATTGCTCAAATATTTACTGATGTCTTTGGATCATCTAGCTATTGTATATTCCCATAGCACAGTTGTGTTTTGTAGATTTTTATTAAAGGTAGTTTGAGAACTAGGATAGAAACTCTTGCGAAAGGATCGTAATTGCTCACTCTTCATATCAAACATGATGAATTGCCAAATAGCAGTTAAGAGTGGAAAAAAATAATAGACCGTTCTTGATTTTATAGGCCCTGGTGGAATGGCTGTAGAATCCGGTTGTTTTTTACTTGCTCAGGAACTTTGTATTTATTGGGCTAGCAGTTGTTGGCACAAAGGTTTGTTTGTGTTCAAAAGTCACTGATTACTGGTAACAAACTTTTTTTCATATGGGACACTGTCTTTTTTACCCTGAGTCTACTTAGTCAATTCAGATGTGGAGTACTTGCTTCCCAAGGTATAAGGTGCTTTGAAGGCTGGGGGAAAAGAAGAGTCACCAGATCTTCTGCCTTTTCAGAAGCTTAAGCCAATTGCACAAGGACACAGATTATCATAAAACAGAGCAGAGTAAGACAGTACCATAGGGTTCTTCTTCCTTTTCAATTTCTTGCAAATACTTCTTGAACTTTGTGCCTTTTATGTGCCAGTCTTTAACAAGATAGATGTAATGTGGTCCTTGCCTTTGTGACTTCAAAGTAGGGAGTAAACTTACCAAATACTTTTATAAATAATTGTTTAATTGTAATTGTGATGTGTGCCACAAAGAAGAAATCTAGTATGCAGTGAATTCTTGTTTAAGCAGAGACCTGAGGATTAAATAGTAGCTTGGGTTATAGGGTACGTGAAAGAGCATTGCTAATAGGGAAACAGTATGTTTGAAAACTCTGAGGTAGGAAACCCAGCAAGTTTAAGGACTTAGAGGAAGGACCAGTGTGAATATAGTATAGTGATTGAGAATATCAGGAAATTATAAGGGCCCATATCATGGGTGTGTGGTCTGGGGCTAACTTCTGCCTGATAAGTGCCTTGGTCATTATAGTTTTTCTCCTCTTAAATTCAATGCAAAATAGGTAGATAATATGAATTTCCTGTTAAGTCTAGCTACAAGGGCCTTTGAGGCCACAGTGTTTTGGAATTTATTTTAAGAAAATGGGAAACCATTCCATTGAGTTATCAAATGTTCTTTAGATTTGTCTTTTTCAAGGACAGGTGCCATGACTGTCATTTTCTAACTTTTTGTCTTATTAGTAGGATGGAGAAAGGGAAGATAAAAGTAACACGGTCTTTTCTATATTTTTTAAGCCCAACAATCTGAACACACAAGAACAACCACTTTTTCTGTCCTTCCTATGTACATGACTTTCTTCATCTTTTAGCCACCTGCACAGCTGTGTAGTTCCTTACACAGCTACATTGATTGACTCTATGTTATCTGAGACCCCAAGATGCTCCCAGAATGCAAAGGGGTGTGGTCTGAAAATAAAGGCATAGTCTTTTTACTGACTTCATGTAATTTTTTTATGGTTTGTTTTTTGAGATGGAGTCTTGCTCTGTTGCCCAGGCTGGAGTGCAGTGGCACGATCTTGGCTCACTGCAACCTCTGCCTCCCGGGTTCAAGCGATTCTCCTGCCTCAGCCTCCCGAGTAGCTGGGACTACAGGCGCCCACCACCATGCCCGGCTAATTTTTGTATTTTCAGCAGAGATGGGGTTTCACCATGTTGGTCAGACTGGTCTTGAATTCCTGACCTTGTGATCCGCCTGGCTCGGCCTCCCAAAGTGTTGGGATTATGGGTGTGAGCCACTGCACCTGGCCTTTTAAAATTTTTATCGGAAGCTCTATTTTACTCTGTTTCTGCCCCATCCCAGCACACTCATTTTCCTTTTCTTAGAAAAGAAAAATTAGTACCTTTTATTGAATGAGTATATAAAATTCCCTGCTGTGTATTCCAACTTCCCCTAACTCAGCCCAAACAACAATAAACTGCGCTGAACATTAAGGATGTTTGATTGAGGACATTAAAAAACACCATTCAGTGTGTTCTCTTGATACTTTAACAACCAACTTCCATTTTAATGGAGTTGGAATACAGCATTCTAATTTGTATGTCCTGTTAGGGAGACATTAAATGAAATTATACTTGCTTAGGATTTTTTTTTTTTTTAAACTTTTTATCCATAAACAAGAGAGGTCCCAGGGTTACTTACAAAGTCAATTATTTTTAAATTAAGGGGCAGGTTAATTAGACTCTTTATAATTGAAATATTATTCCCTGTTCTTTTTCCCTCTCTTGGTTGTCTTAATCCTTTGAATCATTTCCCTATTTTTGAGTAGATTAAGTGATAGTGAACAGGAAACACTTAAAAACAGCTTTTTTTGTTTTAGGATTTTTTTTATTATGGAAAATTTAAACACAATTACAGAAGTAGGCAAAATAATGTCATGAACTCTCATGTAATCATTACCCAGCATCAGCAGTTGCCAACTTATGGCCAGTCTTGCTTTATCTCGAATCACCTTCCTCTGCTTAGATTATTTTGAAACTAATCCTAAATCTCATATCATTTCATCCGTACACACCTCTAAATTTAAGTATCTCCAAACAGAAGTACTCTTTTGGAAGTACTTCAGTCAAAAAGATGACACTGTTATTTTCTTAAAAATTAACAGTAATTCCTGTTTTTCGGCAATTACCTAGTCAGTGTTCAAATTTCCATTTATCTTACATTTTTGAATTACGATCCAAATGTGGTCCAAACCTAGCAATTGCGTTTTTTAATGTCTTTTAAATTTCTTTTAATTTTAGGTTTCCCTCTTCTCCAGCTTTTCTTCCTTCTCCTCTTCCACCCTCCCCCTTTCCCTCTCTTTCCTTGCAATTTACCTGTTGAAAAAACCAGGTTATTTGTCCTGTAGGGTTTCTCACAGGGTGAGTTTTTGTGACTGCATCTCTGTAGTGGTTACATTGAAATTTTGGATATATACATTGATAGGCTTTTTTATTTTTTTGAGTTTTGCTTAACGTTTACTACTTTAATGTGGAGAGGTAAGTTGGATCTTCTTTTGCTGGATTTAGAGCAGAGGTCCAAAACTGGTGCCCGTGGGACACATATGGCTTACAGGCATGTTTTGTTCGGTAGGCACAATCGGAAATGCTTTAAAATTAATTGCCATGAGTTAAACATTGTAAAATTTCCCATAAGAATCAAGATTTATTTATTTTTTTAAAATTCTGTTTTAAAAAATCAGAGTATCTAAGCACCCCAGCTTCCATGCCAATGCCTCTGGTGAGTGGTGGGGCTCCTTCAGAGGGTGCATGCCCACACCTGGTGCAGGGCACACTCCTCATATAGGCTTCCTGTCTCGTCCCAGAGGCCAGCTGGGTTTGTGAACCCTGACTTAGAGCAACAGAAATTACCTTTATTTGTGTGGTGTCTCTTAAATTCAGTGCATTTTTTGTCGCGTGTTTTCTGCAAGCTGGTATTTGTGCTGTTTCACTGTCTTAAGAATTGATGTCTATTCCGAGAGTGGTCAGAGTGCCAGCTGAAGTTCCTGCTGTGCTTCATGCCTCTGTCAGAAGCCTGACTCCATGCATTGCATGAATTTATTCTCATGTGCCTCTCCCTTGGACTGTGGATATTGGTGTTTATATTTTTAGTGCCTAACAAAAGGCTTGGCGTATAGTAGATGCTCAATTCTTATTGAATGAGTAAAGGAGAAAAGGAACCAGTAAATAAACCAGATAAGAAAGACATAGGAAGGCAAACAGATCATGTAATGCATATCCATGTTTGAAACTTCAGTGATGTTAGCACCTCTGCTTCTTCCACTGGCATGTGTTACTGATAGTGATTGTAATCATGGTATGTTACTAGTATAACACTGTACAGTATTATAAATAATTTGTGTAGATATGCAAATGTTTAGCTCAGACCTTAGTCACATGTAAATCAGGGATAGGCTTCTTAATAATAGATTTTTAAACATTAGCTAGGCTTTCCTTTCTTGCCCTAAGAATTTGGAGTTTGAATTCCTCCATTTGGTTTATGTGCAAAGGAAGGAAGTATAGCATGGATGAGCCCACAAACTTGAAGATAGTTTAGGAGGAATAGCTGATATAATTTCATAATGTTTCAAAACCTGGCATTTGGATATCATTAAAAACAATAATAATTTTAATACCGTTGCATTTTATAGGGTTTAGTAATCTTATTTGTGTTATACTAATGCATACTTTAAAATTAGAATTGAGGTTTTAATTTTTTTGGTAGATGTTAAGCCTGCCTGAACCTTTCCTTGCTGCTGACAACCTTTGATAAAAAGTGTGGGTGGGGTCAGGTTCTGTACCCTTTGACTCCAGGAGAATATTTAGTTTATCATGATTAAGAGAACAGGAAAAGTAAACATATGTTACCAGTTGCATGTCCTAGCCTAGGCTAAATTCTTATTCCCTAGTGGTTATTACATGAAAACGTAGTTTGAATGATTCCAAACACTCAATAAACTAAGATTGCATTAAGAAATCTAGCTCATTTTATACTGTTAAAAATTGTCAACAAGTGGTACTATTAAAAGTGAGGTGTTCCAATTTTACGGAGTCCTTCAGTGGCATTTGTGGGTGGTGAGAAATTATATACTCTTATTGAGAGCCGGTGGTGTCTTCACATAGTGCAGTGGTGAGTGACAGGGATGTGCTGTAGTGTTGCAAGAAATTAGAGGATTTTTTTCGAGTAATTTTAATAGTGCCACCATTCTGTATTCACCAAATACTTTACATTTTTAAAACCATTTCAGTATTGAAATTGTAATCACTGAACCAAATCTTTGAGACATTCCTGATTAAAATGGAAATTCTTAATGTTACTGTTGCCTCTTTTAGTGACTGAATTGAAAAAAGTTACTGGTAGTAAATGTTAGCCAGTGTTTCTTTTCTACATATGAATCTATGATAAGAATTTTGACAATTTGGAGGAAAACTGTAAAGATTTGAAATCAAAATACTGTACTAGTTTGTAATTGAACTGTGTCAGACTGGGTCAGAGGTGTTAGATCTAAATTGCTGACCACTGGATTTCTTTCTGGGCTCCCAAGGGGAAAATACTCAAATGCATGCCTACTATATGTTATATATAGTGGAGGAAGATAGTTGGAAGAAAAACTGAAGATTTTTTTTTTTTTTTTGAGATGGAGTTTCACTCTTGTTGCCTAGGCTGGAGTGCAATGGCACGATCTTGGCTCACCGCAACCTCCCCCTCCTGGGTTCAAGCGATTCTCCTGCCTCAGCCTCCTGAGTAGCTGGGACTACAGGCGTGAGCCACCATGCCCGGCTAATTTTGTATTTTTAGTAGAGGTAGGGTTTCTCCATGTTGGTCAGGCTGGTCTCGAACTCCTGACCTCAGGTGATTTACCCGCCTTGACCTCCCAAAGTGCTGGGATTACAGGCATGAGCCACCACGCCTGGCCAAAACTAATTTTTTATAGTGAATTTTCCTCAAATGTTAGCACTTTCTTGTGTCCCTGATGCTGTTAGTCAGGGCGTACTTAGACAATTTGCTTTTCTTCTTCCTTTTCTGCGTGTTGCCTTTGAAAATTGTAAGATGAACACTGTTTGAATGATGTGCTTAAATAGCAATTAATTTAGTTTGTTTTGCCCAAATGATTTTAGCTTTGCAGTATTTTTTCTTTTAAAAAATGTATTACAGGCCATTTCAAGCCTGAATACAAGAGTAATATAAAGAACACCTGTATAACTATCCACCAGCTTTGTTGAATCTAACATTTTGCTGTATTTGCTTCAGATGTCATTTTTTTTTTTAAGTTGTAAACCTGTGTACACCTTTTGATCCCAACAACCTGGTGCATGTGTTGTGAGATTTATTCCTATATATTGTATGTAGGGTTTTTTTTCTATAATAAATGGTGTATTAAAATTAAATAAAATAGTTTGCTGGTGCATAGCAATGTGATTTATTTTTTGCTTAGTAGAACTTGCTTAAGCTTTCTGGACCTGGTAGCCTTTAAACTACAGATTAAATGTATCTAATGGTTATAGCTATATTCAGGTTTTCTAAATGTTCTAGACTCAGTTTTGGGAAGAGAGATTTTTCTAGAAAATATTCCATGTCTGTTTTTCAACATTATTTAAGTCTACTACATTTCAGATGTCTCCTTTTCAGTTCCTTCTCTTTACTGTTGATCTAACCATGGATTTGTAACTTTTATTTGTGCTTTGAAAGAATCAGCATTAGGTTTTCTTGAAATTTCTATCATTCCCCTCCCCCATACTTAATTTATGCTCTTATTTTTAATTCCATCAATTAGTTTTGTTAGGAGTTATCTTTCATTTTATTCCTAAGGTTAGGTGCTTAGCTTACTAATTTTTAGGCTTTCTTCATTTCCTTTTTTTTTTTTTTTTTTTTTTTTTGAGACAGAGTCTCACTCTGTTGCTCAGGTTGGATTGCAGTGGCGTGATCTTGGCTCATTGCAATCTCTGCCTCCTGAGTTCAGGCGATTCTCAGCCTCCCAAAATGCTGGGATTACCGGCGTGAGCCACAGTGCCCAGCGGATATTTTTCTTTCCCTCCCCTCCCCTTCCCTTTCTTACCCTCCCTCTCCCTTTCTCTCCCCTCCTCTTCCTTCTTCTTCAACAGGAGGTGGGATTTCTTCCCTTCCCTCCTTCCTTCCTTCCCTTCCTTCTTCAACAGCGTCTCCATGTGTCATTCAGGCTGGTGTGCACAATCATGGGTTACTGCAGCCTTGAATCCTGGGCTCAGCCTCCTGAGTAGGTGGACTGATAGGTGTTTGCCACTACACCTGGCTAATTTTTAAAAAATGTTTTGTAGAGACAGGGGCTCACTGTGTTGCCTAAGCTGGTCTTGAACACCTGGGGCTCAAGGGATCCTCTCGGCTTGGCCTTCCAGAGTGCTGGGATTATGGTGTGAGCTACTGTGCCTGGCTAATTTTTTTTCTTTTATTTCATGAATTATTTTAAAGGTCATTTTAATGTTTTCAAATACATCAAAATTTGTAAATTCAGATTTTACTATTTCAGATTTTATCATAAAATTGTCAAAGTACCTGGATGATATTGATTCTTTGGTATTGGTTGAGTTAACTCTGTGACCTGGTATAATTGTTCCAGGTCTGCTTGAAAAGAAGGTACATTCTAATTGTTGGGTGTTGGTTAGGTCTAATGTGTTGCTTAGATCGTGATTGTTAATTATTTCATTCATCTTCTATAGTTTGACTAATTTTTTTACTACTCAACCATTGACTAGTATATTAAGCCCTTCCTTCATAATTGTGAATTCATGAAATTCCCCATTTAATTCAATGTATTTTGAGGCTAAATTGATAAATAGGCAAATTCAGGATAGGTTTTTTTTTTTTTTTTTTGAGATGAGGGTGTCACTTTGTCATCCAGGCTGGAGTGCAGTGTCACAATCACTGCTCACTGCAGCCTCAGCCTCCTGAGTAGCTGGGACTACAGGCATATGCCACCACACTCGACTAATTTTTTAATTTTTTCTGTAGAGATGGGTTTTTGCCATGTTGCCCAGGCTGGTCTGGAACTCCTGGGCTCAATCTGTCTGTCAGCCTTGGCCACCAAAGTGCTGGGATTACAGGCGTGAGCCACCACGCCCCACCCAAATTCAGAATAGTTATATTCTTGTTGGTGGAATCTTTTTCTCATTATATAGTGACATTTTATTTCTAATAGTGACTTCTGCTTTAGTGGCTATTTTGCTTGATTTTAATATGATTATAGCTTTTTTGGGTTACTGTTTACTTGGTATATATTTTTTTCTTTATGGTCTTACTATATTGCCATAGTTGCCCTTCTTCTAAACAACATATAGAAGGTTTAAAATTTAATCTGAGAATCTGTGGATTCAATCTGTTTGTTTATATTTGGATTTGTTTATTTTTGACTTTATGGCTCTTGCCCCAACACACACACCTTTTAAGGTTTTAATTTTCTCTTTTCTTGGTAGTATGTTCTTCAGTTCTCATTTTATTGTCCATTCTTCTGGAAGTTTTATATTATTTTAGTGGTTACCTTTAAATATTTAACTTGAACATGTCACCTAAAAAGTGTATAATCACCATTTCTTCAACATCCTTTCTTTAAAACAAAATCCCAAAAACAAAGACCTTAGAATACTTCAACTCTGATAGCTCGTCTTCATTTATAGGTGTTATACTTTTCTCTGGTGTTTTTGCTTTCTTACTTTTTTAATCCTGAAATTTTATGTAATTATTATTATTATTATTATTATTTGGTCGGCACATGTTCAGGTTTACCCAATGGCTTACTGGTATTCTAAATAAATATATATATAAGGGGATTTTCTTTTTTTTTTAATTCAAGTTTTGCAGCCTCATATGACCAAATTCCAAACCTCCTGGGAGTGGGGAAAAAAAGATTCTTAAAAAAGATACCTGCTAGCAAAAAGAATTTACTACAATATGGAAAAGTATATGGGAGAAAGTATATATTTCTAGAGACTTTGAGATAACATTTAACGTTTTGGCTATTTAACTTCTTCCTTTTCTTCCTTTCAGTTTCTCTCTTTCCAGTTTCTGCCTTTCCTGTTGTATTATTCTGCTCAGGTTGTGATAACAAGATACCACAGACTGGGTGGCTTAAACAACAAAAATTCATTTTCTCCACAGTCTGGAGGCTGGAAGGCCAAGATGAAAGTGTTGGCAGGGTTGGTTTCTCCTGAGGCCTCTCGGCATGCAGATGGCCACCTTCTCCCTTTGTTCTCACTAGGTCTTTCCAGCTGTGCCTGCACATCTCTGGTATCTCTTATGTGTCCAAATTTCTTTTTTTTTTCTTTTTGAGACGGAGTCTCGCTTTGGTCACCGAGGCTGGAGTGCAGTGGTGCGATCTCGGCTCACTGCAAGCTCCGCCTCCCGGGTTCCCGCCATTCTCCTGCCTCAGCCTCCTGAGTAGCTGGGACTACAGGCACGCACCACCACGCCCGGCTAATTTTTTGTATTTTTAGTAGAGACGGAGTTTCACCGTGTTAGCCAGGATGGTCTTGATCTCCTGACCTCGTGATCTGCCCACCTTGGCCTCACAAAGTGCTGGGATTGCAGGCATGAGCCACCGCGCCCGGCCCAAATTTCTTCTTATAAGAATGCCAGTCAGGGTTGGGTGCGGTGGCTCATGCCTGTAATCCCACTTTGGGAAGCCGAGGCGGGTGGGTCACTTGAGGTCAGGAGTTCGAGACCAGTCTGGCCAAAATGGTGAAACCTTGTCTCTACTAAAAATACAAAAATTAGCTGGGTGTGGTGGCACACGCCTGTAGTCGTAGCTACTCAGGGGACTGAGGCAGGATAATCTCTTCAACCCTTGAGGCGGAGATTGCCGTGAGCCGAGATGGCGCCACTGCACTCCAGCCTGCGCGACAGAGCCAGACTCTGCCTCAAAACAAAAACAAAAAACAAAACGAAAAAAGAATATCAGTCAGATTGGGTTAGGGCCCACCCTAACAGCCTCATTTTAACCTTATCACCCCTCTAAAGACCCTGTCTCCAAATATAGTTACATTTTGACCTACTGAGGGTTAGGGCTTCAGCATATAAATTATGGGGGAGGGGGACACAAATCAGCTTGAAACACCCATTTTTCATCTTTCTTTTGGCAAAGGGTGGTGTTATTACATGCAGTTATGTGTTCATTGGGGATTCAGAAGTGAGACAGAAGTAGTTCATGTCCTCATGAGACTTTCATCTAGACAAGTCTAGTGATGATCTCTCTGTCACTTTCTGTCTCGCCCTCCTGCTCTCCCTCTCCCTCCCTCTACACACACACAATAGGGCACCTGCGGACTCCTGTCAGACTTGTTGCTCTGTGATCACTAATGTAGTGACTCTGTTTTACATAGGAGAAAAAGAAAAAGCCTTTACAGTCTTCAAAACCCTGCACTTACGTTTTTATAGTTGTTTTCAAAAGCTCTGCTCAGATTCAGCTTGTCTCAGATTGGACTGTGGACTTTTTGACTTTTGCATTTATTGCCCTTCTTTTCTTTTTCCTAATTTCCATCTACTTGTGAGACTTGTTGCTGTTGCGGAAAGACTGTATTCTATAGTTTAACATAGGGGGGTGAATTTCCTAGTTGGTTTTTTTTTTACAAGTTACTGGGTTCTCCACTTCTGTGATTCATTAATGTGTTTTTTCTTGCTGCGTTTCAAAAAACTCCCTGCTTTATTAAGGTTTAGGTGACAGGTCACCCCATTTTGGGTGAAACGCCTGAACAGAACAATTAAAGAGAAAAATGAAAGGATTCAAGTACTCTAGGGAGTGGGAAAAAAGAAAGAAATTTGTGGAGTTTATTTGTCTACATGTCCATTCACTTTAAATACTGTTGCTAAGGTATCCCTGATTCCTCAGGTGCCCAAAGTTCCAAAGTGAGAGATGCATTTTTAAAAACCAACACCAACAAAAAAGCAGTGTTAGCCACATTTGATATTTTGAGTACTGCAGCTGAGATGTCAGTGATCCATAGTGAATCTTGAATTGATTCTTAGAACTGCACTTCTGAGATGTGTAAGAGGTTTTCCCCACTACTTAGTCTGTCTAGTTGGCAGAATTGATGTGGAAACATTTTCTAGTATAATTATTATTTTACAAAATAAGTGTGAAGCATATAGAATGTTTGTGGGAGGAAGGGGGTCGTCTTTCCCTGTCTGAATTGTCTCTAAAACAAGTGATGTATATGGAAATGTCCAAAGGAGTAAAACTTGAAGGTGGCTCGGAATTTGACCTGTAGGTAGGAGACAATTTGTACTTCAACTTCCTCCTGAAGTGTTTTTCTAAGAGTAAGAACAACATCATCTCGAGGGGGAAAACGGCAAGCATGCAGAGGAGTCATTTGGCCTTGTTAGTCCAGTCCAGCTCCGTGGAAAAGGCTTTCATTTGTATGCTGCCTAATTATACTGTAAAAGAAAAGACTGAATCCATTAACTAGCCAGGCCCTTTGTGTCACTCCTGAATCTCTTTAATTTCGTGGCTGCATAGAAGCTTTATTCAGGGCATTCCTAGTCCTGCATTATCTTTCCTGTCTGGATGCCAGGCCCTATTCATGGTGTTCTCACTGCAGGAAGTTCTCACAGTCATTTGGGGTGGATGGAGGGGGAAGGGAAAGATGAGGGAAGGCAGAGGACTATGTGGGTCTTTCCCCCTCTCCATTTCCTGCTCTGCCCCTTAAAAACAAAACAAAACACTAAACAAAAAGCACACTCAGGAACATAGCTATAAGGGAGGGTCTTAAGTGACTCAGTGGATTGATAACTCCTGTTAAATAACAGAAACTGTGTCTTCTTCTGACATCTATTTACAAGTAGTACTAAAACTCAGAAAAAGCTTTTCAGGTCCGGTGAGGGTAGGAGTCATTGGAATGGTAATGTTCTCCAAAGGAATTTATTCCTTACAGTGAATGTATTTTAAAGAACTTTTAAAAATTTTTAATTTTTAAATTTTGTATTTTCTTTTTTAGAGACAAGGTCTTGCTCTGTTGCCCAGGCTGGAGTGTAGTGGCATGAACACGCCTCTCTGCAGCCTTAAACACTTGGACTCAGGCAGTCTTCTCGCTTCAGCCTCCTGAGTAGCTGGGACCACAGGCATGAGCACTGTGCCTGGCCAGGTCCCCCTGCCCTCACCCGGTAAAGAATAGCTCTTAAGGTTGTGCTAGTAGTAAGCTGAGAGTTGACACAGAGAAGCTGGGTGTTCAAGCAAACATCTAAACATTTTAAAATCTAAACGGGAAGATAAAGAGGCCAAGGAATGCTTTTCTCCTTACTTCCGCATGGTCTTTAAAAAGAAGTATTATTTAGGTTTGGTTTAGAACATGTGACCTTTTACAACAGATGCTGAATTGTTGTTACATTTCCAATTTTTTCCAAATAGATATGCAGGTAAAGAGGGGAACTGGAATGATTTTGTTTTGTTTTGAGAGGCCGGTGTGGTAGAAAATAGATATAGATGAGTGTAGATGGATTCTTGAGAGTAGCAGGGTACCAGTTTTGAATTGCCAGGATGTTCTCTTGGTTAATAGTAGTTCTGTGACCCAAGGGAAGCTTAATCTTGTTGCGTTTTGTTTGCTTTGAATGAATAAATTATCAGGGAGTGGTCAAGGTTAGATTCCACTCTTGTTACATGTTTAATATCTTTGTCAAAACTTTTGGGATCATTTCAAGTGTCTGCTCTCTTTCTGTCTCAGTAGATCCTTATTGACACTGACCATGCAGTTAAAAACAACAACAACAACAAAAAATCAAACAGCTAGTCAAATCCCTGAAAAATCTTCAGTAGACAGTAAGTGTGAACAACTGGATGAAAACTAAATAAAAGTGGAGATTGTAGTTGTGTGTTGTGCCATATTACTACTGTGACATACACTTAAAGATTATAAACAAAGAAAAATAGCTATTTAAGGGTTATAACAAAAAGAATTCTGACACTTGGAACCCTTGACTAGATGCATAGGAAACCAGGTAGGTAATAGAATAGAATAAGGATGAAGAACTGAATATCAGTAGTTTGCATTGATAGAAATAGTACAGAACTTTCTCTGTTTTGTTTTTTAGTGAGGTGGGCATGAGGATATGCTGCACATTTTATTATGTTTAAGGATGTTTTCTTAGGTAAAGTTCTTTTCTAATATGGGAAGCTGATGACAAAAATGTTTTTAGTTCACAGTATTCTGTATGATTTATCCTTTTAATGTGCTCTTTTCTGATTTAATCAACTGAGTTTATATAAGTCACCTAAGACTTTTACAATATGGTTTATATAGAGAGTTTGATTAGAGGAAAATAACTGAAGGCTTGTTTTTGTAATAGTAATATAATAACTATCATTTGCTGAACCCAGCAATGTTCCGTAAGTTACACAGGTGCTCTGCATGCATTGCTGGCATCTGGTCCTGATCCCTAGCAGATGTTTCTGTTCACTGCTTTCCTAAACATTTCATCAGGTCACTGTAGATGTGTGTAGCTGCATTCAGGGGCTCTACTAAATAGTGGGACTTTAGAAATTCGTTAGTTACTAAACATTGAGACAGGAGCATGCCCTATCCATGCTGCCCACTCTAGGATGGGCTTTACCCTTCCTTCTCAGGATATAACATGTTACTATTGTTGATGTACCTTCCAACAGTTTAGGCCATAAAAGTATAATTTCCCCAAAATTATGACTTTAAAGTTTGCAGTTTATTTCTCTGCAAGTTCAATTAATGAAATTGACTGTTTTGTAAGATTTCTTATTACGAGCCAAAGAAAGAGAAACCATAGTAATTTTCGATCCTGTGAGATTGAGGCTATTGCTTTTCCTTGAAATCAGCCCTTTTGGAGTTGAGTTGATTATTTTCTTGAGCTGTCACCTATTCCTGATTCTCAATAAGGGCTGTGTGGTGAAAGCATTTTGTTACACCCATGTAACTAGCCCTTCAGCTTGTAATTCCCACCATGCTTGTCTTAAACACTTCAGCTGTTCTTCTGAACTGCTTTACCATCTTACCTTATCCAGAGAACTTGCCATTGTACTTGTCTTAGATTCTGGCCTCTCAGTTGTGCCTGAGTTACTTGCTCAGCTGCTCTGTTCTGCTGTGGAATTCTTTTCATCTTTGTGCAACAGGCATTCCCCATCACCTGTCTTGTCACTCTGGCACACTGTGCTTGGAGACAAGACTAGGCAGTTGTTGTTGGGTATGAATGTTGGGGTAGCAGTAGGGCATGTCTGTGTGTGCAGGAATCTGCAGGGTGCCTGTCTGCAAGTTGGCCACTCTTCTAGAGGTGTAGAGGCTGCAGTCTTCATACTTTTTTTCCCCTCCTGAACTGTCTCTCTGCCAGTTTCGGTGTAATAAAATGTGTTTGGCTTTCAGAGGCTTTCCTGTAAAAGGAACAAGAAGATTGCATTTTGCAGTTACGATGAGAGAGCAAGGTGTGGTGCTTTGGGGAGTATCATGGAAAGGACTAGAAGGTGTTTGAGAAAGCTTAGTCTACTTTGTATCCACAGTATCAAAATAGGCCTCCCCAGACCCCTGATGGAAATATCAGAAGGGAGGTCTGCTTAGCTATTGTATCAAAGGGTAATGGAAGTCATTCCCCATGTAATTTGTTATAAGGGTAACAATGACATATATAATGTACTAGATTCCACATATAAATTAAGAGAGAAAAAATAGGATTGAGGGTGTAATGTTCACGGCATTACATTTCTGTAATGTTTAATAGAAAGTATCGATTGCCATAGTCAGCTATACCTGGTGGTACATACCTATAGTCCCAGCTACTTGGAAGGGTGAGGTGGGAGGATTGCTTGAGCCCAGGAGATCAAGGCCTGGGCAGCATTGCAATACCCTGTCTCTGGAAAAAAAAGAAAAATGACTGTAGTCTTTCAAGGATTCCTAATATGTGTCTCCAGGACCACAATAGGCTTCTTGACATTGACAGATTTTTGTCTTTGAATTAGCCAGCTAGACAAGAGCATTTTGAAATAACTGACATAGTGAAATTAGCTGATGTTTTTTGTAGGATGCAGAGGTTTAGACATTTTATGTTTCTTTCTTTGTTGTCCCCTGGATTGTTGTCCTCTGGATAGATGATCATTGTAATCCTTTCATTCTGTGTAGATAGATGAAAGTTGAAAAGCACCTCTGTAACTAACCGGAACGTCCAACACCTTATCCTGTCATGCTCTGTCAGCCCATTGGCTCATTCTTTTCCTTTCTTTAGGTTCTTACCAATACCAGTTTTCTCAATAAATAACTCCTTCCCCTCTAATGATTCCTATGGAGAAAGAGGGCAAAGTTTAGATAGTGCGGTGGTGTGAGTGTTTGTGTCCCTGTACAATTCATATGTTGAAATCCTAAACTCCACAGTGATAGTTTTAGGAGGTGAGGACCTTTTTGGGGGTGATTAGGTCATGAGAGCAAAGCCTTCATGAATAGGATTAGTGCCCTTACAAAAGACCCCTGAGAGAGACTATTCTCCTTCCACGCTGTGAGGATGCAGTGAGAAGGTGCCAGCTATGAGCTAGGAATCTGACCCTCACCAAGGCACCACATCTGCTGGTGCCTTGATCTTGGACTTCCCAGCCTCCAGAACTGTGAGAAATACATTTCTGTTGTTTATAAACTGCTCCTTATAGCAGCCCAAACAGACTAAGACAGATAGAAAATTGCTTTATTTTGTGCTGGTAAGGTAGTTTGTAACTATTTTTTGTTTGCTTGAACTGGGCAGTTTCTATTGGGGGTTTCTTAGAAGGTATTATTCACTCTTCTGGGGGAAATTCTCTTTTCTTACTTTCCCTTAGCAAACTATTCTTTTTGCCATTTCTTTATGTCTGGTTAGGGCCAAAAGAAACAGGATTTGTGAGAATATTTTTGTTCCCCCCCCTTCAATTTGTGCCAAGTGAGAACACAGATTAATGTTTTTTTCTTCCTTTCATTCATTCTTTTTTTTTTTTTTTTTAAATAAAATGTGTTAGAACGTGCTACACTAGCTCATGATTCCCAAATAACTTCAGTGGCTTGAAATAATAAAGGTTTATTTTCTGCTCATGTTGTATTAATTATCAAGGAGGGAGAGGGAAGCTTCATATACATCATTATCCACTCAGGGAGCCAGGCTGATGGAGTGAACACTATCTGGAATGTTGCTGGCTACCAAAGGGAAAAGAAAGTTCTAGAGGGCTTCAGCTCACTTGGCAGAAGTGGCATGGCTTACCCAGCCACCAGGGAGCTAGGAAGGATAATCCTGCCATGTGTCCAGAAGGAGAGGAGACCCACACATTTAGCGTGCCATTGTCTGCAAGTAATGGACAGCCTGAATCAAACCAGCTTAAATAATCAGGGGATTATTATTTCACAACATTGAGAATCCAGAAGTGGTTGGGATCTAGACCATATGTGTTATGATGAGGAATTAATTGATGTCCTTAAAGACTTTAGTTTTTTACTTCCTCTGAGCTCTGCTATCCTTGACTTGGCGGTTTGCTCTCAGGTATGCTTCCCTCTTGGCCATATGCTGCTGTAGCAGTTCTACATAGCACTTTTGGAAATGACAGTCTAGAGAAGAGGGGAATAAGAAGAAACGGATACTTTTTCTTAAGAAGATTTCCCCAAAGCCCCCAGTTAGGTTTCCCATGTATCAGTGGGAGGAATTGTAATATACCCATTCTAAACCAGTTACCATGATTGGTGTGGAAATGAGAATCTCTTTGTTGGAGTTAGGGGCAGGGTTGACTTTCTCCTGAAGCACATGGCTATTTGCAGGACAGGTAGATACTTCAACACAAGTGGGGTTTGATCAAGAAGAAAAGTGTAGAATGAGCCACCAGCAATGTCTGCCATACTCACTGCAGTGCATGTACATACGATTGAGACTTTTGTCTCTAGAGGTGATAAGAGATGCTAATTTTTGATGAGTGTAATATGGTACATAAAAGGGAGACTTGAGTGGGCAAGGGGTATCCTTAATGTTAAAACTTCTTTTGCAAGCAAAATGTCATCATCTGTACAGATGTCAACATTGTATGCAAAACACTGCAGTAGGTGCCAGGGTATACTTTACAGGAAAGACAAGGCCTCAATACGTAATCTCTTACTAGTTTATAGAACGACTACTGAAACAAACAGAAACCTACATGAAGCAAACCAGTAATGGGCCGATGTATTTAGTACCTCTGAAACAGTTCTTGTTTGAGTGAGATGAAACTCAAGTGTGAATTTAGTTAGTTTTTGTTTTTTTTTTTGTTGAGACGGAGTCTCGCTCTGTTGCCCAGGCTGGAGTGCAGCGGCCGGATCTCAGCTCACTGCGAGCTCTGTCTCCCGGGTTTACGTCATTCCCCTGCCTCAGCCTCTGGAGTAGCTGGGACTACAGGCGCCCACCACGTCGCCCGGCTAGATTTTTGTATTTTGTTTTAGTAGAGACGGAGTTTCACCGTATTAGCCAGGATGGTCTTGATCTCCTGATCTCGTGATCCGCCCGTGTCGGCCTCCCAAAGTGCTGGGATTACAGGCTTGAGCCACTGCGCCTAGCCAGTTTTTATTTCATTTCTTGCTGTTTGTTAGAGATTTGTTAGTAGTGTACTGATGTCCTTCTGTGTTTCAAATAAGGCTTGGTGTTTTCTTTGAGGTTTTGAAAAAGGTGTGTTTTAATTTTTCTCTTTGTAGTGCAGGCCATACTGGGCTACTCCCCATTTGGGGTGTCCCCATTTTAACTTCTCCAATGTTTGCTGCTTTTCTGTTCTCTTAGGGCTAACCTTCGCTCCTTTTCTGATGTCGCTGACTTCTGAAACTGGCAGTGTGCTGGTAGAGGTAGGCTCTTGTCTGTTATAGCTTAAATATAAAGCTATAAACACATATAGTTTTTCTTCTCTAAATTCTTTGGCAAGACTCCTGTGGTCCTCAGCTGGCACAGAATACCTGGTTGCCTTGGTGCTTGCTTACCTTGGTCTGCCCTTGTGCTGTTTTCCAGTTTTTCAGCTCTCCTTGCGGCTTGCTCTTTCACCTGCTTACAGACCTGTGTGAACAGCTCAACCTGTGAGTATTTCCTGCAAAAACCTTTTCATCTTGCCCATTTGGCTCTGGGCCCTTAAGGTATTTTCATGAGCAAGGCCTTTTTCATTGGTGTGTTGGGATTCGAAAGAAATATGTTCAATTAGTTTTCAGCTGTGAAAAGTTCTAGGTTAGGGACACTTTTAAATAAAACCTCGTAGGTTATAGTGTGGTAGAGACAGCATGCATTTCGACCCCATGAGCGGAGTTTCTGCAAATGTAAAATGCCTTTTTCTCCAAGTGCTCTAAAAAATATACATTCAGGCCGGGCGCGGTGGCTCAAGCCTGTAATCCCAGCACTTCGGGAGGCCGAGACAGGCGGATCATGAGGTCAGGAGATCGAGACCATCCTGACTAACACGGTGAAACCCTGTCTCTACTAAAAATACAAAAAAATTAGCCGGGCGCAGTGGCGGGCGCCTGTAGTCCCAGCTACACGGGAGGCTGAGGCAGGAGAATGGCGTGAACCCGGGAGGCGGAGCTTGCAGTGAGCTGAGATCCGGCCACTGCACTCCAGCCCGGGCGACAGAGCGAGACTCCGTCTCAAAAAAAAAAAAAAAAATATATATATATATATATATACACATTCAAAGTTTATTATTAGCAGAGAGTAGAAATCTTTTTCCCTATCCTAAGAAAATTTGTTGCACTTCAGATGGTAAAATTACAATTGGAACTTTTTTTGTTTTTTACCCTTTAGGGTACATTTACCAAGTAAATCATTTTGGCTTTCAGTAATTCATAACATAGCTTTTAAAAAGACAAAATGAAACACCTAATTCAGGCCAGTAAACTGACATTTCCAAGATAAGGGAAAAGCACTGAGTAACTTGGAGGCTAAGTAACTTGGTGAAGATTTGTCATCTAGTAAATGGGTATCCTTTCGTACTCAGCCCATGCTGTTATGATACTATTCTCTCCTTACTCCATTTCTTTAGATAAAAGCAAAATTTTTATTTCTTTGTGCATCTTTGGGTAGTCACAGAAACCCCTAATTAGCAAGCAAATAAAAAATTTTAGCTTCTTTTTGCTAAGGTAGAGAGCCTCTGACACCTTAACTAGATACTATTGAGTGGATTGGTCTGAGGCAGAGATGAGACATTTTGTTAAGTTTATAACTTTCCCTAGTAAATCCATTTCAGAAAAAAATTCAGTTTATGACCACATTTGCATTTTGCATGTGGAAAACCCATGCCACCAGAGTGAAGGATTTCCTTAGGAATTAAAAAAAAAAAAAGATCTTTCCATCTCTTTGAAAATTGCTTCCTTTTAAGGATAATGAACCAAATGCAAATTACCTTCTTTTCACATGGTGATTGCAATAAGGGGAGAATGGAGGCTCTTGTTGAATCCAAGTCTTTCTAAACTAAGGAAAAAGGAAAATTTTGTGTCTAATTCCTATGTAATGTTTATAGAGCCGACTGTGATGTTCTTGAGTCAAAAACAAGATTTATATGGAAATGTTGATTTGTTGAATTTGTGAGTCTACTTTGTGGGAAGTACATAGAATAGAGAGAACATTCCTTAAGATAATCTTTAGCTACTTTTAAAAATTACATAAATATGACAGAGGGTGATTTAGTACTATGTGGTGGGATCCGTATCAACAGTTTGTGTACCTATAATGGTGTGGAGTATATCAGATGGCCCTGTCATTTAGTGAGAAGACTGCTGCAGAAAAAACACAGGTAAAAATAATTGTCTTGCGACCTCAAAAAGTTTGGAAAAATGTTAAAAAAAAAAAGTAAACATTTCCATAACTTAAAAAAATCTCCACTTCCCTGTAAAATGAAAACTCTTTTCAGCCTTAGGTCACTGTGTACTTTTGGAGATTCTGTTGTGTTTGCAGCTAAAATGTTTTTGAATTTATTCACAAAGATATTTCTTTGGAAATGCAACAGATAGAGATAGAGGATGCATGGAGAGATGGGAAGAGTTAGCTATATTGAGTATGTTCTCATTTGTGTCTTTGGCTTAAGTAATATTTGTCAAAATCTCTTGAACATACTAAATATTTGTCTTAATTTCAAGATCTTGTTTGAAATGTAACCACACAGATATGCTTACTTTCCCTTGGCTATGCTTTGATGGCTAAAATTAAGGACTAATAAAGAAATAACTAATTCTACCCACCCAAATGAATCTTGTTCAGAATTACCGATATTGTGGTTTCTGTAACTGGTGGTTGATTGACTCAGTTAAGAGCAGGTTTTGCCTGAGCATTAAAATCATCTTACCGTTTACCTATCATTTCATCATTTGCTATGTTGTTCCTCCCCTTCCCCAACCCAATCTTCTCTTTTGCAGCCTTGCTCTTTCTTTGGGAAGTTGAAAACTAAAACCCTGGGAATGAAATATATAGTTAGTGACTAATTTCATCTTGGGTTAAACGGATATGATTCATCTAATTTTTATAATCTTCTGGCTGTTCTCAGACCTGTGTCTCTTTGCCCCTTGGGTTCCATACTTGTCTTTCTATTTCTGTTTCTATTAGAAATGATAGTAGTGCCCCCAGAATACTGGAGGTTGAAAACTGGCAGTTCTAGGGGCTGGATACTAGTGGTCTACAGATTTATATTGTTTGATCAGTGTTGTGTTTAATTTTTAAAAGTTAATTGTCAGTATGAAATAATGAGATTATTTCCAGTGTCTCTTGAAGCACAAAATCTGGCAACACCAGGCCCACATTCCTGCATGAAGTGAAGCAGCAGCTGCCTCTGTAGATGATACACATGGTCTCCTGTTCCCAGTCCCATTGAATTCCCTTCATTTTATATTGCTTGCCTGGGCCCTGTAGGCATTTCCAGTTTGTAGTCTGAGATCTGTAAGTTTTCTCATCACAGATGCGTTCCTATTTTGTGGTATTAGGTTTTCTACCTTGATTGCTGCTGATGCTGTGATAGCCTGTGAACTGGGGAAAGCAATGTGTGGTTTTGGCAGCCAGGTAGAATTGGGTTTGATTCCTAGTTTCACCGTTTACCAGTTTTACGTCAGCTCCCAAAGCTTCCGATTCTCTTGTGTGGAATGGGTATAATCCCACCCCCTGGAGTGGTTGTGGCCTCAGTGCAAGGCTCTCTCTGTTGCCCTTCTTTATTTTTCTTTCTGCACATCCACATTGTAAACTAGAGAACATAATTTAATTTTGTAGGAATTCAGAGTTTGAGGAGAGGAAGGATGCATATAAACTGGGATTTAAACAAGGTGGGTTTTTTGTTTATTATTAGTGGCCTGCTTAGCAAAACTTGATGAAATTTACAGTGATACCTCTTGGAATGAGTGTCTCCCTGGCATTATTTTATTTATTTATTTATTTAAATTAATTAATTTATTTTTGAGATGGAGTCTCACTCTGTTGCCCGGGCTGGAGTGTAGTGGCGCGATCTCGGCTCACTGCAAGCTCTGCCTCCCAGGTTCACGCCATTCTCCTGCCTCAGTCTCCTGAGTAGCTAGGACTATAGGCACCCACCACCATGCCCGGCTAATTTTTTGTATTTTTAGTAGAGACACGGTTTCACTGTTTTAGCCAGCATGGTATCGATCTCCTGACCTTGTGATCCACCCTCCTTGGCCTCCCAAAGTGCTGGGATTACAGACATGAGCCACCATGCCCAGCCTTATGTTATGTTATGTTATGTTATGTTATGTTATGTTATGTTATGTTATGTTGTATTATTTTCAAGACAGGACTGCCTAGGCGGGAGTGCAGTGGCACAGTCATGGCTCGCTGCAGCCTCGACCTCTCTGAGCTCAAGTGATCCTCCTGCCTCAGCCTCCAGAGTAGCTGGGACTACAGGCACCTGCCACCACACTGCCCAGCTAGTTTTTTGTATTTTTTGTGGCGATGGGGTTTTGCCATGTTGCCCAGACTGGTCTTGAACTCCTGAGCTCAAGCAATCTGCCTGCCCTGGCCTCCGAAAATGCTGGGATTACAACATGAGCCACTGTGCCTGGACTTCCCTGGCGTTTTTAATAACTATGCTGCATATATGCAGACTCTCTGGAGATGGACAAATCTTGTTAAAACTTAAAAGGATTGCAGCATCTCTTTCAAATATTCTGGAAGGAATGGTGATAATTTAATAGTACAGTTTTCTAAGCAAGGTGTTAAAAGAATATGGTTTACTAAGAAATGATGGTATTAGTAATGTAAAGAAAAAATACAGGCCTTCTACAAATTTGAAGTAGAGGTACTGAATTTGATACATTTCTATAAGCATTTTTCTTTTTTTTAAAAAATAATGACAGGGTCTCATTATGTTGGCCAGGTTGGTCTTGAACTCTTGGCCCTGAAGGAGTCCTCCTGCCTCATCCTCCCAAAGTGTTGGGATTATAGGCATGAGCTGCCGCACTGGTCCTCTGTAAGCTTTTTTTTTTTTTTTTTGAGCTGGGGTTTCACACTTGTTGCCCAGGCTGGAGTGCAGTGGTGCAAGTTCGGCTCACCAAAACCTCCACCTCCCAGTTTCAAGCGATTCTCCTTCCTCAGCCTTGCTGGTAGCTGGGATTACAGGCATGTGCCACCACGACTGGCTAATTTTGTATTTTTAATAGAGACGGGGTTTGTCCATGTTGGTCAGGCTGGTCTCGAACTCCTGACCTCAGGTGATCCACCTGCCTCGGCCTCCCAAAGTGCTGGGATTACAGGCATGAGCCACTGTGCCCGGCCTGTAAGCATTTTTTAAAGATTTAGAAAATGCTAGGAAAAATGTCCTACACTCTATCCTCATTATAATCAGATGATCTTAAACCTAATAAAGATCTAATAGCTTTTTCTTAGTATGTGAAACCTAAGTAATAATATTTTTTATTCTTAATAACAATTAATATAGATTTTTAAATTAATAAATTATAAGTGCTATTAGTATTCCTCACTACCCAGCTAAATAGAATCCTGTTTTTGTTCTAGAAAATTGACTATCTGCATTTGTAAAGCTATGGTTTTGATGTACTTTGTATCTAGTTCAGGTCACTCATCTATGTTGAATAGATTGAGTCCTAAAGAGGGAACTGATTGTTTAGGATCCTGTAAATAATTATCGGCTGACACTGAACCCAAATCTTTTCATTCAGTTTATAATCTTTCTGTAATTACATAAAAAAAAAAAACTTAAGAAAACTACAGTGTTTTTCTAGAAATTATTTCTGTTTTCTTGATTTTTATTTTATTTTATTTTTTATCTTTTTTGTTTTGTTTTTTTGAGAAAGTCTCGCAGTTTCGCCTGGAGTGCAGTGGCGCAGTTTCGGCTTGCTGCAGTCTCTGCCTCCTGGGTTCAAGCGATTCTCCTGTCTTGGCCTCCTAAGTAGCTGGGACTACGGATGTATGCCACCATGCCCAGCTAATTTTTAATCTAAGTAGGATATAAATTGCTCAAAGGAAATATATTGCATATATATAATTCATTTTAAAATATTGATTATTTTCTAATTTTACCATAATGGTTATGATAGAGGTGTTTATGGAAAAGAGTTCTTAGTGTTTTTACCCTAGAAATATAAATTGTAAGATATCTAAAACACAGTTGTTACCTTTTAACACTCCTTTAAATGCACAAAGTCTACTAGTCTAAGGATCCACCTAGCCAATTAAAATTTTTATCCAGAAATTTTCCCCGTGTGACTCAGTTACTAATTTTTTTGTTCTCTAGCAATCACTTCTCCCTCTGGGCTATGCATCAGCTCCCAAGCTGTGTAGAGAAGTAGCCAACCTGTGTAGCTAAAGTGGTTGCAGTAACTTGTCTCTTCCACTGCTCTCTGAGTGTCCTTTTTTCTGCATAACTCCGCGTGCTTCTGAATTAAGTATTGTGTGAAACCTGAGCTGTGCTCTCTGACCTCCAGTGGAACTCAGGAGGAAGCAGGGTGCTACCAAAAAGAGGGGAAAGCTCACCCAGTGCTTTTCCTATAGGTTGAGTAGGACCCTGGACACCTGCTGTCTTCAGCCCTGGATTCCACCTTTTGCCAGGTTTTCTAGTCTCCTGTGCAGCAAGTCATGCGAACACCTCATTCAGCCTTTTGAAGCCTGTACTGAACTGCTGTTGCTCATTGCACCCTTGTGTTGGGGTGGAAGGAACCCTGAGACTGCTACACAGCTGTCATTTCTGTCTGATTCCTCTCAGATCTTACTCTTTCTCAGTCCCTCTTTTTTAGTTTTCTCACTGTCAGAGACAGTCAGTCCACAGTGCTGTGACACTATTGTTTGGTGACACTATGCTATTCTCTACTGTATGTCTTTCTCTGTCTTCTTTCTGGACTCTTTGACATCATACCTCTGTCTTTGTGACTTTTTCCAGTGGCACCAGCGATATTTTTTTCTGTGGGGCAGACCTAGATTCTCTCTCTTCAGTTGATAAACACTTAAATGCTCAAATAGTTTCCATCTTAAGAATAAAATCAAGCTGGGTGCGGTGGCTTATGCCTGTAATCCCAGCACTTTGGGAGGCCGAGGCAGGCGGATTACCAGAGGTCAGCAGTTCAAGACCAGCCTGACCAAAATGGAGAAACCCCGTCTCTACTAAAAATACAGAAATTAGCTGGGTGTGGTCGTACATGCCTGTAATCCCAGCTACTCGGGAGGCTGAGGGAGAAGAATCACTTGAACCCGGCAGGCGGAGTTTGCAGTGAGCCAAGATCAAGCCGTTACTCTCTAGCCTGAGCAACAAGAGTGAAACTCCATCTCAAAAAAACCAAAAATCAAAAAACAAAACCATTTTTACTTGCAGCTGCTGTTCTGTTTTCTTATCCCTCTGTTCATTTATTGGTAGATTATTCTTTCTCACCTTTCATTTGTCCTCAGCCCCATCCACTTTGGATTCTGAGTCTTCCTTATTATGGATTTAATTTTCTTGTTGGTCATCAAAATGAGGATGCTAGTCACACTTTGGGGATGAAATGAAATTGGGGATGAACCAAAATGGGGATGCTAGTCACACTTATGTTCATCGTGGGATGAAATGGGTTCTTACTTGTGCAAGGGAGGCTGAGGCAGTTGGATCACCTGAGGTCAGGAGTTCGAAAGCAGCCTGGCCAACATGGCGAAACTCCGTCTCTACTAAAAATACAAAAATTAGCTGGGCCTGGTGGCGCATGCCTGTAAGCCCAGCTACTCGAGAGGCTGATCACCAAAATGGGGTTGCCAGTCACACTTATGTCCTAGGGTTCTTGGGGATGAAATGGGCTCTTACTTGTACAGCTCTTGAAGTGGTGTGCCTGGCATGTGATGAGCATGCAGCAGTTGTGATGCTAGCTTCCATTATTATTGGCTATTTGCGATATCCACGGATGTCAGTCTTGTCCCTTGTCTCCTTTAATTATTGACAGAAGTTGACACAAGTGATCATCTCATCCTTTAAAAAGTGCTTTCTCTCTTCCCTTGGCTACTAGGACACTTTACTGTCTTTTTTTCCAGTGTCATTGGCCATTTTCAGCTCCTTCATTAGTTTCTCTCCACTTGTCCTTTACATGCATGTATTTCTCAAGGATCTCTTCATCTAAATGTCCTTCCCTCAGATTGCTGTCTTGTGCATTTTCCTTTTTAGTTAATGCTATTATATCCTCCAAGTCACTCAGGATTATTACTGTCAAATCATCCAGAATTCTGTCTCCTCCTTTGTCTCCCTTTTCAGACCACTCCAAAGCTGACCTTTTTTCAAATTTTGTTGGTTGGACCTGCCCCATTGTATGCACGGCCTTCTCATGTTCAATGCTACGATCCCATTTTGGATGTCTGGTCATTCTCTTTTTCTGTCTTCTCATTGCTGTCAGAGTTATGTTTCTTAAAGTTCAGCCCTAATGTCACTCCCCATTGCATGAAGTGGTAGTTTCCAAAGAAGGGTGCTGGCATAATCGGAAGTATGCAAATAAGTATATTTGGATATGAGAAGAAAATATTAAAGCTGTATTTATGCTTAAGTAAAGCTTTACTAATATTTGGTGCATGCATTGGTACCTTTATTGGATCTATAAGCCATTTGCTCATATATCTTGAAGTACCCAAGGGAAGAGTGCAAGATGAGTTAATGGTCCTCCACTGTTTGTTGCTTCTCAGCACATTACAGTCTATCAAAGCTTACATGTACCTGCTTAAGTAGATCTACAGGGTAAAGCATGTGGTTTTTAAGATGCATGTGTTCTCAAAAAGGGTAAGTGCCTTAAAATATTTGCACAGAAAAGGAGAATTGGAGATAATCTTAATAATATAAAATGAATAGGATTTAGATAGGTGGAGAGGAAAAATGTTTCAGTCAGCAAGTTCAATGTGTGGGAACTGGGGAATGTCAGCCTGGCTTTGGGGGCAACTTGAGGTTCCTTGGTGCTGCATGTTGGGGAAGAACTTTCTTTCTTCTGATTTCATGTTTGCATGCTTGTATGAGATAGGCATTCACTGGGATAATCCTCTCTAGAAACTCCCTCACTTTAGTCTTCCCTAGGGGAGTAGAAGTGACTTATCTTCGAGTTTGGAAAAAGGAATTGGGCCTGTCTGGTTTCAGCTCATTCCTTTCCTACAGATCTTGCATTCTGCTGTGCTTGTTCATGCTGTGAGTTTTATAGGGGCAGGCCCTCCCTAGGCCTCTGCCTGTCGAGCTGTACATGTGACTAGGTGGAGGAATTAGCCTAATTCTGGGGTGAAATATTAGCCAAGACCACTTGACTAATAGACCTAAGCTACCTTTTCCAACCTAGGCTTTATTAGTAATAAAGCTATTATCTATCTATATCACTTTATATAATATTTCAGGTGTATATTATATATCAGATAAATACATATTTTTCTTTCTGGCTTTCCTGTTTTACTAGTTTTGAACTTGGGCTGGAATAATAAGGGTGTTAAATATTGAATCTCTTTTACTTCAACACCAAAGACTTCATCTTTAAAATCGAGTTACCAATCACTAACTCTTAAGAGTTATGTGAGGGTAACAAATTTAAAATGAGAAGTTTTTGAAAGATAAACTGTCTACAGATGTATATAGGTTTATAAATGTTCTTGGGGGTGGAAAGTAGAAACAAGCTGGGACCTGTTATTTTATAATTAACTGCCATCCACAGATTAAATTCTAGCTCCTGCCAGCCACTCTCCTGCCAGATCCTTGGATTACAAGAAATGGTGGAGGGGGTGGCAGTGAGTGGATATAGCAAATGAAACATACCTCGCTTTGAACATTTAACTCGGTATCAGGCCCTGAATCATAGTATTATGATATCTCAGTATATGGAAAGGAGACAATATAAGATCAGGAAAATTAATTTTCCAACAGGAATGGGGAAGGTTAAAATACATAATTTCAAAGGAGACCACTAAAACAGAGATTCCTTCAGCTTTTCAAAAGTGCCACAATGTTATTTGCCCTTCTCTCAGCTAATGAACAGTGGGAAATGTGCTTACATTGGCTTAAGAGAGCCAAAACCACAATTTCTACTGCCACTTGAGAAAGTCCTAGAATTTGGGAGAATAAACCCATTACTGTATAAAACTAGAGAGAAAATCATTTGCAGTTTTCTGTTGGATTTGATCCATTCTTCCGTACATGAAAAGATACAGCCCATATATGGCAAAACCCAATTCAGTTTTTGAGCGCTTTAAATGAAATGATTGAACAGTTTGGAGCATGACTCGCCTGTGGCATAGGCATGAAATCTTAGGTAATGACTCATGGGAATTACTGTTGCCACAGAGTTTTAGAATGCAAGAATTGATCTGTCTCTGAAAATATTTATATTTGATTGCATTTCTAAATAGGTAAGTGGGTAACAGCTGTTTGAATCTGGTGGCGTGTGTGTTTGGAGGTATGGGGGAGAATATAGACTGTACTGCTTTTGTGTTAGAGAAATTGTGCTCTTTTATTTTTTCCTATCTGGTTTAATAGAGTACGATAACAGAAAACCAATCAGTTCAGGGAGTGGCCCATTTCAGTCTGGCCCTCTTCATCCACAAAGTGGTTTGGAATGAAAAATGCTAAGATGCGGTATTTGGCTGGCACTTAGATAACTAAGAAAAGAGAATTGACTTAATTGTAGCAAAGAGAGTTGATGTGAGGCTCAAGTCATCTTAGGGCTCCTAGGAGAGGATGAGAATCCATTAGCACCTCTATATCTGGGGAGAGGGGTGTTGCCAAGAAGGCCTGTTTTGTAAGTTTGTTTTCATTGACACTGAATTTAATTTATGTCTTAGAAACTATCCAGAAAAGTCTCAAGTTAAAAGTTTGAGAACTGCAATGTAGTAGTCAAATAAGCCACAGCTTGGATGGAAAATTTCATCTGCTATGATTAGAGCAAAACACAAACAAATTAAAAACCAACATTGTCTGCCTTTTTCAAGCCCCTGATCAGTCAGTAGCCACCTTGAGAACCAAAGGGATTGAATGCAGTGGAGAGGATCCAAAAACGGAACCAGACATGATCTGTGAGGCAGGAAGTACAGCATGAACTTTTATTGAAAACAGCTCAACAGTGATATCATTGGCTGACGATGGAGGAGGCTGTTTTATAACTCTCTGGAATATAAGTTTAAAAATTACATTACTCTGTAAACAACAGAAACAGTACTACAAAAGGTTCTTTAACAACCATAGCTATCTGTAATATAGGCAAAAATGAGAAAATAAGTTGGAAAATTCTCTGACTATCCTAAATTGAAGTCACTAAACCTTACCCAGATCAAATTTCATTATCTTTTAATATAATTCTGCTGAGCTTAGTTACATGGTTATGTTAGACATATGCAAGTAGAAAAAAGGCTGCATTAGGCATTCTCAGTGACAATAATCAAACCATTATGTAGGTGGGGAGGAGAAATTATATGATTACCTAACAGTGAAAAAGGAGATGGGGGGAGAAAAAGACTAAAGAGCAAATACCAGAAACTGGGTTTTATTAGGATAAAAGCAAACAATTTATGCTTTAGTAAGCTTTTAGCTATCAGAATTGTAATTTTAGTTAATAGATATCAAGAAAATGATTTATATACTGTATTCTCTGGGGTGATGGTGGGGATGACAGTCTGTTAGTGATGGCTGCTATCCTCATTGATCATCAAGGTTGAATTAGAAATAAACTATTGAAAGTTTAATATATCATCTATAAAATGATTGCTAATAATAAAGATAGACTAAGTACTTAAAAGAATAACATATCTAGAAATTATTAAGAACTGCTCATTCACTTTGCATTCTATATCAAACATTCAGAGATTATTTAACTGAAAGAAACAAAGTCAAGTGTGATTAGAAAGTGTAGATCAGAAATATATTTGAATTTTAGTGGAATATTGGATGTAAATCTTGACTAAATCATTTGGTATTGTGGAATCAGAAGTCCAGAGGTAGGAATGTTCTCAAAGAGGATTTTATGTAATCCCTGGTTTCTGCCAGGCTGTTTTGAAGCATTTTATTTTAGAAAAAGTATTGACCAAGTGAAAAAAAAATGATTTCTGATTTTGAAATGAGTAGAATAACTAGATGTGATTGCTGTGGGGAGGGAGGATAAACAATTTTAAACAAACTCTTGTGTAATCATGCTAGGATTCAAAGGATGTATTCTTTGTTTCTAAAATGCATCTTTTAAACATTCACAGAAATGTCACCAAGATGCTCTGTCTTTCATATACCAGGAAAAATAGGCCATTACCATTCGTTGTCTGGGTCTGCATTTTTCACTTTACAAATAATGTACAGTAACAAAAAGGGATAGGGAGAACAGCTTTATTAGAATACTTTAATAAGAATTTAAGCACAGCATACCCAAATTCTTATTCTATGATGTATTCAAAATGAGTAACATGTTAAAATGCAGCTGTTTATCAACTGTTATACATGCATCTAGAACATTTCCATCTTGTTAATACTGATTCCATATTTCAAATACATCTCTAATAAGTTCTACCTTATCATTACTTTTTGTTCTTCTTGTACTTACATCATCAAATGCCAAGCTTGAAGAACTTTTTGAAATCTTGAACAACTCATAGTTCTGTTGAAGGAGGCCATCAATCATCTTTCCTCCATGTTTGCAACATATTTTTCTTCCTAGGTTTGTAAAAAGCCAGTTAGCATCATCAATCTAATGAATATTTTTTATTTCCAAATCATGTATTTCCTGCTAGTCTTATTTTTATTTTTATTTTATTTTTATTTATTTATTTTCCAGACAGAGCTTCACTCTTGTCACCCAGGCTGGAGTGCAATGGCGTGATCTTGGCTCATTGCAACCACCGCCTCCTGGTTTCAAGCAATTCTCCTGCCTAGCCTCCCAACTAGCTGGGATGACAGGCATGCACCACCACGCCCAGCTAATTTTGTATTTTTAGTAGAGATGGGATTTCACCTTGTTGGCCATGCTTGTCTCAAGCTCCTGACCACAGGTGATCCACCTGCCTCGGCCTCCCAAAGTGCTGGGATTACAGGCGTGAGCCACCATTCCTGGCCTACTCTGGTTTTTAACATGTGTCAGCTTGCAATCCAGTAACAACCATATGAAGTTTTGTTGCAGGCCATTTTAACAAAATGGTATGGTTCAAATTCTTATTGTAGAATATTGCACCATGTAGTCCTTTCTGTTGAATAACTTTTTGGATGAGAACACCATACATTCTTTTTGCATTTAGAAATATATTGGTGATGCATCGGTTCTTGAATTTGAGAAAATCCATGTAGGATGTCTTCATTAAAGATTCATAGTTTGGATTTTGCTTACACAGATTGAATATTCCATTTCGAAAATGTTTGGAACCGGAAGTGTTTTGGATTTTGGAATTTTTTTGGGGGGGAGGAGTATTTGCATGTACATAATAAGATATCTTGGGAATAGGATCCAAGTCTGAACACAAAGTTTGTTTATGTTTCCTGTCCATACACCTTATACACATAGTTTGAAGGTAATTTTATATAATATTTTAAAATAATTTTGTGCATGAAACAAAGATGATATACATTGAACCTTTAGAAAGCAAAGATGGGCTGGGCACGGTGGCTCATGCCTATAATCCCAGTGCTTTGGGAGGCCGAGGCGGGTGGATCACCTGAGGTCAGGAGTTTGAGACCAGCCAGCATAGTGTAACCCCATCTCTATGAAAAATACAAAAATTAGCTGGGCATGGTGGCGCACACCTTAATCCCAGCTACTTGGGAGGCTGAGGCAGGAAAATCGCTTGAACCCAGGAGGTGGAGGTTGCAGTGAGCCGAGATTGCGCCATTGCCCTCCAGACTGGGTGACAGAGTGAGACTGTCTCAAAAAAAAGAAAAAAGAAAGCCCAGCACTTTGGGAGGCCGAGACGGGCGGATCACGAGGTCAGGAGATCGAGACCATCCTGGCTAACACAGTGAAACCCCGTCTCTACTAAAAATACAAAAAAAAAAAACTAGCCGGGCGAGGTGGCGGGCGCCTGTAGTCCCAGCTACTCCGGAGGCTGAGGCAGGAGAATGGTGTAAACCCGGGAGGCGGAGCTTGCAGTGAGCTGAGATCTGGCCACTGCACTCCAGCTCGGGCGACAGAGCAAGACTCCGTCTCAAAAAAAAAAAAAAGCAAAGTTGTTACTATCTCAGCCATCCATGTGGATCATCTGAGATGGTTTGGCATCACCATTGTTCCTGACTTTGAATTTATATGCTACCATTAAGCAATCATTTTCTTATACTTATTCACACATGAGTTCTTAGCAGTGAGAAATATGACATACCATTAACACAGTGAAAAAATAATGTGCTCATGGTAACTAAGCCTGTAAGCAGAAAAGCATCAACAGAATTACCTGTACCATCTGTTAAACAATAGCAGCCCCAATGAACAATGGCAGGCTTTTAGTCTCCACCTATAACACTGTGTTTTTGTTTAAAAATTCACCCATCCGTACACTGATGACTTTGTGTTTTGATTAAAAGGTTAGTGTACACAGTGCTTTTTTAGGAGAGAAGAAACATCAGAAACAGTTGAGGGACCAGGAAGTGGTTCCTCTAGTTATGAGGAGGCTTTCTGCTGGATGGCTTCTAAAAATGTTTCCTCTAGAGTCATCTGCGTCATTAACAGTGGTTTTGATCTTAAGACGTCTCTCTTTGGTTTTAAAAACTGATATGATTGATACCTTCTGTTAAGAATGCACACTGCTCTAGGCCTTCAATAAGCCCATCAGACATTTTCACCTGTCATCAATAAGCACTTCTTCTGCAGTGTTAACAACGTCCATTGCCTGCTTCTGGCATCTTATTGGCACTCAAAAATTTTCAGATTTGGGAGCATTTCAGATTTCTGTATTAGGGACGTTCAGCCGTATAATCAGTTTTTTCTTCTCCTTTTTTCTTTCTTCTTCTTTCCTCCCTCCCTTCGTTCCTTCCTTCCTTCCTCCTTCTTCTTCTTTCTTCTTCTTCTCCTTCTTCCTTCTCATCTCCCCTCTTCCTCCCTCCTCTCCCTCCTTCTCCCTCCTCCTCCCTTCTCCTCCCTTCTCCCTTCTCCCTTCTCCTCAGAATCTGATGCTAGATTTGTTGTTATCTGTCTCTTTGCATTCATCTTCTGACTTAACTGTGCTGTGTCTCCATTTGTCACTTCCCTTTGCCATTTTGGGCAGAAAATGAAAAATTCTGAATTCTCAACTGTGTTCAGTGAAAGCTAAAAGCAGACTATAAAGTTAGTATGTTTAGTCTAAAACTCTTCTGGAAGATTATGTAATATTTTGGGTAATGCAACAAGAAAATGAAAGGGAGATAATATAGTAATAATTTATTTCATCATTATATCGTATCATGGAAAATATGGTTCCATTTTTCTGTTGTTTTCTTTAGTCTTTTTTTAAGCGTAATTGGCAATAATTGATGTGTAATAATGAAATAATTCTTAGGGTGATGAGATACAAAGTGCTTTAAGATATAGGAAAAGCGAGCTCACTAGGATCCCATAACATATCTTGGGTTGATGAAATGCTCCAGTAGACCCATCTGGCTTGGAAGATAGTGGATTTTATTGTTTTTTAAAAATAATTAAATTTAAGTTGAGCATGGTGGCTCATGCCTGTAATCCCAGCACTTGGGGAGGCCAATGTGGGTGGATCGCATGAGGTCAGAAGTTCAAGGCCAGCTTGGCCAACATCGTGAGACCCCATCTCTACTAAAAATACAGAAATTATCTGGGTGTAGTTTCACATGCCTGTAGTACCAGCTACTTGGGGGACTGAGGGATGAGAATTGCTTGAACCTGGCTGGTGGAGGTTGCAGTGAGCCAAGATTGTGCCACTGCACTCCAGCCTGGACTACTGAGCAAGACTCTTTCTCAAAAGAAAAAGATTTTCTCCTTTTGTTCTTTGGAAGGTGTCTGAGAAAAAATAAAATTTACAAAATACAATCCTTGTATATAGTTAAAACTACTCAAAAAAGAATTCCTCCCCCCATCCCCCCAGAAAAAGAACTCTAAAATTGATGAGTACAATGGACCTTTATGGTATGCTGAGGGCCAGTCAAGATTGTAAGCAGTATATGATGTTCTTGGAAGCAAAAGGGAAGAGATGAATATGGGAAGCAACAGGAGTAAAAAAGGCTTGGATTTTGTCATGCTGGGAAGCCTAGGCTGCTGGAGTTTTGAGAGTCTCCTTGTTTAAACTCTTAGTTTTTGTGGTACTGCTAAATTGGATCTCCTCTAAGATCCTTGCCCCACTTAATTTTTTTTCTTTTTAACATGTTTCACAGGTTTTAGCTGCTGGAAAATATCAACAATATAATGGGACATTTGTGTTAGCTACAAGTCTCCATAGGTAGAAGGTGGAACATTGTCAAAGCCCTTCAAAACCTGTAATGTTGTTTGGACTTTGTACATCATGAATTTTTTGGAGCTTCCCTATGGCCTTGATATAGTTTGCCTTACTTGTCTCCCTGAGATAAAGTTGTACATTTCAGAGATGGGTGTTGTGAGAACTTTGGGTACATGGAAAGTTTCCTTGTTGTTATTTTGTGTGTTTTCTTTATTCATACTTCTTTGCCTCCAGAACATGCCAGGTTTTTAGGAAGGATAACTTCCTAAATAAAAATATTTTTGGGGTGAGGGGGATAGGTTCTATTTGTTTGTTGTTAAGCAAAATTTAGTGTACTTCTACCCTAAATGTTGAAGCTCAAAGAACTGAAATCTGAAAAGCCATTGCTGATGTTGCTGTGAATTTGGTAGAAAATGACACAGCCCTGTCTTAGTTCGTTTAGGCTGCCATTATCAAATACCATAGAATGTGTGGTTTTATAAACAACATAATTGATTTCTCACAATCCTGGAGGCTGGGAAGTCCAAGATCAAGTTGCCAGCAGATTCCATGTTTATGGAGGCCTGTTTCCTGGCTCATAGATGGCCATCTTCTCACTGTGTACTCACCTGGCAGGAAAGGCAAGGCAGCTCTCTGGGGCTGCTTTTATGAGGTCACTAATCCCATATATGAATGCTTTGCCCTCACGACATAATCAGCTCCCAAAGGTCTCACTTCTAACACCATCACATTAGGGGTTAGTATTTTAATATATTTCTTTGTGGGGTGGAGGCACAAGCATTCATTCAGTCTGTGTAGCAGCCTTATTGTGATATATGTACTGATTCATTGGCTCATTCTGCCTGTTGTCCAAAATCTGATTAGCTTGGATAGATTTAAGGCTAGGTATAATATGTGATCCTGGTCAGTTTTTTTCTCTTCTTTCCTAATACTGTTCACTGCAGCTGAATTCAACTATTTTTGCTCCTCTGTGATACTTCCGGATTGTTAGACATATAGCATGGCATGGGGAAGTGCAAGGAGGTTGAAGTCAGATCAGCTTCATTTTGAGCCTTAGTCAGCTGCCAATTGAGTTTTTGACCTTGGGAAGGTCACTTGACCTCTCTGAGCCTCTTGTTTTTCATCTACAAATGGATTGCAAAGTTGTGATGTCTACATGTGATGATAACTGTGAAAGGTTTTGACATAGAGGTCATTTAGTAAGTCTTCACTTCCTTTGCCCTTGACTGAGCTAATACCATAATGATTCCCACCCCTTCTTTTAAAAGAGGCATTATATATACACTTAAAATTGCAGTAAATTTGAAAGCTGTCTTAAGAATTTGTAGAACCCATTGAGAAGATTATTTAAGGTAGCAATTTCATCTGTGTTCTTGACTTTCACTTAGAAACCTTATCCTTTCCTTTTGTGGTGTCAGCCTACCGACATTGTGGGCTCATTCTTTCTGGCTATAAAAGTGTTCAAATGTTTTCTGTGTACAAACAAAACTAATATTTCAGATCAAATGAATAGCCCACGAAATGGGAACAAACAAAAATACCTCTCAAAAAAAGCAAAAAATAAAACCCTTCTGAGTTCTCATTCCTATTTATCAACCTCCTTTTCTCTTGCTTTTATAGCTAATGTCTTAAAAAAATAACCCATAATCACCATGGTCACTTTAAAAGAATTTCCTTTTATTTCTAAAACTGATTTCAGTCCAACTTTCAATCCTACTACTCTATTGAAACTGCATTCCTCAGGTCACAAAAGACCCAATAGCAGAATCTGTGGGACACTAATAAGGCATTCTTTTTTTTCTTGGAGATGGAGTCTCATTCTGTTGCCCAGGCTGGAGTACAGTGGTGCCAGCTCAGCTCACTGCAGCCTCTGCCTCTCAGGTTCAAGCGATTCTACTGCCTCAGCCTCCCGAGTAGCTGGGATCAGAGGCGCCCACCACCACGCCCGGCTAATTTTTTGTATTTTTAGTAGAGACAGGGTTTTACCATGTTGGCCAGGTTGGTCTTGAACTCCTGACCTCGGGTGATCCGCCTGCCTCGGCCTCCTGAAGTGCTGGGATTCAGGCGTGAGCCACCGTGCCCAATCCACTTGTAAGACATTCTTTTTCTTTATTTGCTGTCTTCTTCTCATCAAATCTATCCCTAGCCATTCTCATTACTTTTGTGCAGACAACTCCCAAAGCTGCATTCAGCTCACATTTATCTTTTCAGATCTAAACTCATATATTCATTGGCTTTCTTGACATTACCACAAGATATCTCAATACAACCACACTGTAGTGTGACTAAAGGCAAATCCACTTCAGCATGTATTCTTCATGTATTTTTTATCTCGACTAATGACACTATCATTCACCTAGTTGTCCACTTTTAGGTATAATTTATTGAGGTATAATTTATATACAGTAAACTGTCATTTAAAGTGTATAATTAGATCAGTTTTGACCTATATTCACCTGTGAAACCACCACCACAGTCAAGATATAACAGATTTCCGTCATCCCCAGAAGTTTTCTCATGCTACTTTGCAGTGTTTATCCTCTATCTACCCTTGCCCTAGGGAACCAAGTTCATTATCTACCTTTCGTCACTAGAGATTCGTTTGCATTTCTATAATTTTATATAAATTATGTAATTTATATACATTTCATATAAATATAAAATGCTGTATTAGGGTTCTCCAGAGAAAGAGAACCAATAAGATACCCTATCTGTGTCTATACATAGGCATAGATATATATCTATAAAGAGATTTTAAAAATATATATATAAAGAAGTTTATTTTAAGGAATTGGCTTGCTTATGGGAACTGGCAAGTCCAACAGTTTTAGGGCAAGCTGACAGGCTGGAAACTCATGTAGGATTGTGTGCTGCAGTCTTGAGTTTGAAGTTTGTAGGGTTGGCTAGCAAGCTGGAAACTCAGACAGAAATTGATGTTGTAATTTTGAGTCTAAAATCTGTAGGGCAGGCTGGAAATGTAGACAGGATTTCTATGTTAGAGTATTGAGGCAGAATTCCTCTTCCTCTGGGAAATCTGTTTTTGTTCTTATTACCATTGACTGATTAGATTAGGCTCACCCACATTATAGAGGAAAGTCTACTTAAAGTCAACTGAGTGTAGTTAATCACATTTATAAAATATTTTCACACCAACACCTAGTGTAGCTTAGCCAAGTTGACATACAAAATTGAGCCATCACCTTTTGCATCTGCTCACTTTTACTCAGTAGAATGACTTTGAGATTCTCCCAAGTTGTATTCGGTAGTTCATTCCTTTTTATTACTGAGTGCTTTTTTTTTTTTTTTTTTTTTTGAGACGGAGTCTCATTCTGTCGCCCAGGCTGGAGTGCAGTGGCGTGGCGTGCTCTCAGCTCACTGCAACCTCCGCCTCCTGGGTTCAAGCGATTCTCCTGCCTCAGCCTCCCAAATAGCTGGGATTACAGGTGCCTGCCACCACTCCCAGCTAATTTTTGTATTTTTAGTAGAGACGGGGTTTCACCACATTGGCTGGGATGGCCTCAATCTCCTGACCTTGTGATCCACCCGCCTCTGCCTCTGCCTCCCAAAGTGCTGGGATTACAGGTGTGAGCCACCATGCCCAGCCTGCTGACTGGTATTCTGTTGTATGAATACGTGGCAGTTTGTTTAGTCATTCTCCTATTGATGGACACTTGGGCTATTTCTAGTTTTTGGCTAGTATTAATAATGTGTTATGAACATTGGTGTACAAGACTTTCTGTGAACATATATTTTTATTTTTGGGGGTTAAATATTTAGCAACCCAATGGTAGATGTTTGTTTAATTTTGAAGGAAACTGCCAAACTATTTTCCAAAGTGTTTATACTATTTTGCATTTTCACTAGCAGTGTTTGAAAGTTCCAAATGCTCTACATTTTCCACAGTATTTGGTGTTAATCTTTTAAATTTGAGCCATTCTAATGAACTTGTAGTGGTATCTTATTGGGGTTTAAATTTGCATTTCTTTGATGGTGAATGATTTTGAGCATCTTTCCATGTGCCATTCAGGTATCTTCATATATGAAATGTGAGTTTAGATCTTTTGCCCGTTTTTCTTATTGGGTTGTTACTGAGTTGTAAAAGTTCTTTTTATATGCTGGATATTAGTCCTCATTAGGTATATGTATGTATTGAAAAATATTTTATCCTATTCTGTGGTTTCTTATATTATTACTTATATATTTTATTATATATTTCTTACATATTATCTAAAGGGTGTATTTTGAAGAGCAGAAGTTAAAATTTTATAAAGTCTAATTTGTGAGGTATTTTTTGCCTACCGTAAAGTCACAAAGATTTTTCTTGAGTTTTCTTCTAGAAGCTCTGTAGTTTTAACTCTTATATCTAAGTCTGTGATCCATTTTTGACTTTACTTTTTCCCTCACTCTCTGTATTTGGATATCACTTGTCATGGATTTCTGTTTTAGAAAGGACTCACCCCTTTCCCCCAACCAGTAAGGACTCTCTTTTAGACTATTTTTGTTCAATCCCTCGTTTGTTTGTTTTTTTTTCCCTCACATTAAAATATGCTTCTCATTAGTGTCCTGCATATCATGTCTGCCTTCTCCAATCTATTTCCATAATGTCATAATGCCATAGGTTATTACTCTAAAATTACTCCAATCATTCATGTTACTACTGTGCTGAAAAATCCTCAATAACTGTCAGTTTCCCAAGAGTTGCCTAAATCTAGGTGCTGTCACTTGATGGAATCTCCATGTCACACCATATGAAAAGGAGAGAGTGAATCAGCCAGTTTTCTATGTGAAGAATTAATCAATCCCTAACTTGGAGGACTTAGCCATAACTTCTGTTATTATATTTACCGCATTCTATTGTCATTATTTTATTAGATTGAACTCTTTTTAATGTATTACCTTTGATATTCTTCCCAGCACCTACCGGACCATGGTGATACAGGAGACTTTTTTTGAGGGAATAGTTGAGGAACCTTGGCAATTAAAAAGACAGCGTTGGAAATAATTGACTTGAAGGGCAGACTGGGCAGCCAATAATTTTTGGGTGCTATGTTGTTTTTAAAAATCATTTTATACTTAGAGGGGCTAATTTAAAGAGAATAATCTGGAAGACTAAATATAGCCTTCAGTTTCGGAATTAATTTCTGTTGAACTGGCAGTGGAAGATGTGATGGAGGAGGATGGTAAGAATAAATTCAGAATAAATTCATTATTCTGAACTCCCTCTGACTTATTGTATACTGTGCTTATTCCATCAGGGCCTTGCTGTTGTTTTGCTCTGAGACATAGCTATCTAAGCGTAAGATTACTTATTTTTAGAAATAATAGAAGCATGTGTTCAAATTAAGTTTATTCTTTAGAAGGTTTTTTTACATGAAAGTAGAGCTCCAAAAGACACCTTATAAAATTTTATTACTGCTGTTCTAAGGTAGTATACAGGCTAAGTAAATATCCAGGAGATAGAATAATTTAGTCTGTGGAGTAACTGTTAGTTTATTGATTAATGTTTATAGCTTGGTGATGTGGTATAGATTTTGAGTCATTCTTTAGCGTGTTTGCTCATATTATGCTTTGGAAATATTTTAAGTTAAGCCTTCTGACTTCTCTGGTCCCAGGAGGTTCGCCGTAGGCTTGTGTATCGTTAATTCAGGGAATGATAGTGACTGGAGTAATAAACTCAGAGGCTATTGAAAATTTTAATGATTTTGTTGTGTTCATATGCAATTAGATCCTGTTGTGCTCCTATTTAAAACCTTCCAGGGGTTTCCCATTGTGCTTAGAATGAAATCCGAATGCCCTCCTAGGCCTGCCCTCCTCAGCCTTATCTCCTACCCCTCCTCCCCTTGGTAGCCTTGCTTCTGCTACTCTGCCTGAGCATGAAAGTGCTCGCTCTCCTTAGGCCTTTGTATTTGTAGTCCCCTCTGTCGGTAATCATCTTCTCCAGACCTTCAGATTTTTTTTTCTTCAGGTTTCATATTAAATGTCACCTCTTCAGAGCGATCTTCAGCAGTCTCCATTCCTCTCTAGTTACCTATTCCATTACACTATTTTAACTGTCTCCATAGTACTTGTCACCCTGCCTCTTGTTGGTCAGTAATCCTCAGGAGAGTGGTTGCCTTGCTGTATGGTTCACTCACTGCAGTATCCTGGTGCTTGGAGACACACAGCAGGTGCTTGGTAAGTGTGCAGAGGGATGAATGTCATCTGTATTATCATCCTCACTGAAGTAACTGACAGTCAAAACCAACTTGTGACTAAACAGGTACTAATTGATATGATTGTCTGTTTAAATTACTCAATAATTGATTCATCTTTTCATTACGTAGTATAGAATTTTATTATGGTAGAAACAGATACTGTCTTTTGTGGCTAGTATGCAGATTACAGGGTTCTGTCTTGTATTCAATTTGTCAGGCCATGATTTCTCTTCATATAAATTCTTTAATGTAGCTAAATAATAGTCTTCTTTTGGTTTTAAGTTTCTATTAATTCCAGAAGTGTTTTGGGACTTGCTGAAGTATCATTAAGCCATGTGTTCTGTTTTTTTGAGTTAAAGCTTGGCTGAGGCAGGCTGGTAGATTGAGAGCTCTCGGGGCTGGAGGTCAGGAAGCCCAGCCTCTGGTTTTAGTTCTGCCAGTAGCCAGATGTCCACATGAATATTTTGGCCCTCAGTTCTCTAATTTATAAAATAATAGAGTTGAGTGAAATTGTCTCAAATGTTAGTCTTCTTTTAACAGTGTATAATTATGTAATTCTGGGCCAGAACCAGTCATTTTGCACTGGTGGGAATTTTTATAGGTTGTATGGGCATGTGGCATATGTGATAGTTGTCCAGTTATCATTACGCTTTTCAAGAATGAATAGTCAAATTTGTTTTACTTAACTGAACATTAAAACATCTGAAGGATTCAGAAGTGGTCTAGTTTATTTCAGTTTTTGTTTGTTTTTATTTTTGATAGTGGCTGCAGTAAGAAATACTGTACATGATTTATTGGGCATATCGACTTAAAAATTGACTATTATTTAAGTAGATAATAAAGGTTTCTCTTCAGGAGACTTACTTGGCCTTCTCATAATTTGAAGGATCTCAACTTTTTTCGTCTTTGGAAATCATTTGAGAATTTTATAATTGACTTGGCCTCATGTGTACGACTTTAGCACATCAGTTTTACTTAAGGTTCATATCATTCTTCATTGACATTAGATATGTATCACTTTTAAGAAATCTTGTAGAATGCTGAATGTTCCATTCCGTATTCTGTAGTTCAGTGTTCATCAGAATCATCTTAGGATTTGTTAAAATGTGGATTGCTTCTCCCCACCCTGAGTTTCTGATTCAGTAGGTCTGGAGTAGGACCTGAGAACTTGGATTTGCAAGAAGACCTTAGGTTATGTCACTGCTGGTCCAAGAACCATGCTTGGAGAACCTCTGCTGTGGTTTGTCAAATTCTTTATTTACATGTGCTGGCAGCATTTTGATTAAGGAATCTTCCTTACTGTATATGGATGCATCTCAACAATACACCTTGTGGTCCTTGGATTCCCTCATATTATATGATACCTCATATCCTCTCCAGCTTCCTGGTTGGTGTGATACATAACACAGCTTTCAATACCAGTGGAACTCTTAACAACAAGATGCTGCCAGTAACTTTAATCTTTCAGGTTGTGTGTTTAAATGGGAAAAGCAAGCATTTAGACATTTGGGTTTACTCTTGAGAACACTGGCTTTGGAATCCAAAAGGCCTTAGCTCAAAGGTTAGCCTTACCACTTATTTGACTATATGAGTTTGGGAAAACTATGTAACTCTTCTAAATCTTAGTTTCCTTAATTTTAAAATTGTTAAAATTTTATATTTGCCTCAAAAGATTTTTGGAAGAGCTTAAGTAAATTAGATAAGGTATATAAAGTGCTTTGTAAATACTCAATAATTGATGGTTTTAGAAAAGTTTGTACGTCAGTCTAAATGGTTATAACTTTGATGTGGCTTTGGACAGAGTTTCTCTCCATTTCATGACTTGCCTTAATGCGAGTTGCTCACCTAACCTGCTTACCAGGGCCTCGCCATGGACAGCAGACAGGTGTCTGCTTCACCTTACGTGTTTGGAAATGCTATGTCTTGTTCCTGTCTAACCTGGCTCTATCACTGGGCTCTTAGTTTCGGCTCTTGGCTCCATATCAGTTTCTTCCTGCCCTGGTGACCTGTTGCAGCCTGTTTCTCTGACTTTCACCTTCACTTGTGAGAGTCACTGGGGTTCTGGAGTGGTTTTGTATTCCTCTTTCTGACTCCACCTGAAAACCAGTATGGTTAGAGGTATATCTCTACCCTCCCACCTGGGATAGGATGATTTTGTTTTCACCAAATTAATTATGTTAAATGTGTGTGTGATTTTAATTTATAGTCAAACTTTCTTCTGCATTTTAAGCTCCAGTTTTAATGCTGCATGTTCATTAGAAACATAGCTTCATGAAGATAACTTTGATTTATTGTATTTTCTTAAAAAGGGCCTATATTCACCAGATTTTCATTAGCTTAGAATACATATGAGAAATTTTTAGCTGTGAGTCTTGTTGATTGAAATGAAGATTCCCCTAAGAAACTGTTTTAGTGACTAATAAAAGTTTTGTGAGAAAGTGCCAGTTGCCTCTATCAGAAATTACACTTGGTAACAGTGTTGGAGGTTCAGTGACTTGTCATTGTTTCACATTCTTTTTGGGTTATGGTCATGAATTCTCTGTTGTCTTAAGTCCTATTGTAATGATATGTTTTCAGCCATACTTTTGATTTCATGCTTTTCAGATGCCAAAGAGGTTTGTCTTTGTTACGTATTTACACAAACACTTTGCTTCCTATTTCTTCTTCACTTTACTGATGCTCCTCTTGCTCAACTGGAGGGTGTCTGCCAAGAGGCATTAGTCTGCCTGAGCAGGTGTCTCCTAATCCTGATTTTTGCTTGTATTTCTGAACACATAGCAAGCCTCTTCTGCTGGACCAAGTGAGGGTCATGGAGAGAAAACAGAGGCACCAGATATAGACTAAGACACGTGTAAGGAGCAAGATGTAATAGTTTAACTCGATTGGATTTTTTAATTGGGTGGAATAATTCAGGGTTACCATACAACATTATCACCTAAAAAGATGTGACTTACTGTGAAGGATTCAATAATAAATAATGGGACTCTCTCTGCCATATATATTCTTGCTTAAAACTATCTTAGTACGGTGCAGACATATACAAATTTAATTTACATGAATTCAGCTACATGCACTCCGTCTTTTATATTAACTATAAGTGTTGTATATGTGACAGAATTCACAAATGAAGGGATTTACAGCAATAATTTCAATAATATGGATTTTAGCCTATTCTTCACTGACTTTAATATCTATCCCTAAGTAAGATAGGGATAAATCTCCTATCCTATAAATTCTTACCTATAAATTCTTTGAGGGTAGGAGAAGTAACGAAGGGTAATGACTCTTGGTGTTGTTAAAGATGGCATAGCAAAGGGCAATGCAGTGGTAATTTTTGATAGATTAAGATCAGATGCTTTCGGGGCAAAGAGCTATTTGTTTTTTGACTTCCAGTGGTCTGTTTTTTCACATCTGTTTGTGCTGGAGTAAAATTAATTTATTTACTTTTATAAGTTTTAAACACTTAGCCATAGTTCGGATTGGTTCCAGCTCTCATAAGTAAATCACTTTGATGAGTTTATGAGAATCTTTAAATAGCTTAGGGACCAATAAAATACTCTTACCAGAAGATAGAAATGATACCCATCAATGGTACTCATGCTAAAACTTAGTGAGTTAAGAGTATTTGTTTTCAGAGTTAAAAAAAAAAAAAAGGTGAGTCACCTATAGTTACTAAGTCTTGATTGTGCTCCCCACAAGCCTTTCTTTTTTTTTTTTTTTTTTTTTTTGACACAGAGTCTTGCTCTGTTGCCCAGGTTGGAGCACAGTGGCGTGATCTTGGCTCACTGCAGGCTCTGCCTCCTGGGTTCACGCCATTCACCTGCCTCAGCCTCCTGAGTAGCTGGGACTACAGGCACCCGCCACCATGCCCGGCTAATTTTTTTGTATTTTCAGTAGAGACGGGGTTTCACCATGTTAGCCAGGATGGCCTCCATCTCCTGACCTCGTGATCCGCCCGCCTCAGCCTCCCAAAGTGCTGGGATTACAGGCGTGAGCCACCATGCCTGGCCCACAAGCCTTTCAGTAAATGCTATATTGTAATGGTTATTACAACAAGAAGCTATTGTGCAGCACTCATGAAATGAGTATCTTTTCTGATCCATGAATGGCACTATTATCAAGGGGACACTTGAAGCCTTAAAGAAGAGCTTTTCTTTTGGCTTTTCTTCTTGATGCATTTTTTTTTTTTTTCTCTTAGAACAGCTACCAGTTTATGTTTGGAATACAGCCTAATAACTTGTGCCTTAACCTAATTAAATCATGTTTCTTATGGGGTGAAATGATTGACTATAGGCACAACAGTACACATAAGGGAAGTAAAAAAGCAATACTGAATTTATAGTTGACTTTTAGAAAACTTACACTTCTCACAATTTTTGTCTGGTCTGTCATTCAAGAAAGGGCCTGTGAGTGAGAAGCAAGATGGCCACAGCAAGGAAGGGCCTAGTGTCTGCCACCTGGCTAGGCAGAGCTGAAGCTGCTGGGCTACAGCTCAGAACACTTGTAACTCCAGACCCAGGCTCATGGCCTCCAAGGTTGTGCACCTTTAAGGTTCAAGACGATGGGGAGAATTTTGAAGTTATTCTCATTCTCTGATTGTACTTTCCTCATCCTAGACTTCACATGGGGCAGACAGACAGTGGGGTAAGTCTAAAGCAGTGGTTCTCGTGAACATTTGGCAACATCTGGAGACTTTTTCGTTGTCACAAATAGAGAGATTACTCCGGCATTTGTCATTGGACAGTGAAACATCCTACAATACACAGGACAGCCTCTCAGAAAGGAATTATCTGGCTCCATATGTCAATAGTGAGAGTTAACAGAGGATTGTAAAGTTTCTAGTATAATAGTTTCATCCCAAAGGCTAATAGAAAGGAAGCAGGGACAGAATTCTTATTTTCGGCCTGAGGAGGGTAATAGAAGTTGGTGTACTATGATAACTCATGACAGGTTTTGTAGCCATACCCACAAGCTGACATCTTCAGAAGGAAGAGAAGTTCAAGGGCTAAGCTAATTCCAGTGAAGGCCAACTTGCATTTAAGTGAGTCAGGTGCAAAATCAGAAACTACTAAAGCCACACATTTGTCTGTGTGCTGAAGAAATGGGAGAATTATCACTAATAAAACCTCATTTTGTTTGCAGATATGTAGCCTGCTTCAGTATGTGTTAACGTTTTGGACTATACTTTTTGGTCGTTTCATTTAGTCCTAATTGAACTTTTTTGAGAGTGAATTGGAACAGAGCACAAGTCTAGTTTCACTGACACTTAAAATCACAGAAGATTATAGGGATCCTTTTTTTGTATTTAGTAATTGTGGTTTCTTTTTTGACGTAGTTGCCATAGTTGAGAAATTGAAGCATGGTCTGTTCAGGACAAAATGAGTCATGAAATCAGAAGATATATAGATATTTGTGGGAAAAAAGGTTAATATAGCATAAATGCTAGAGGAGGGAAGAATAATTTGAAAAACTCCTTATTTATAACGAAGACAATTAAATCATAGCTCGAAAATTAGGTTGTTATAAAACATAGAAAACTAGATAATTGGTATGTTTTTCTGTTTGACTCTCAATTTTAAAGGACCGTAATTGATGCATTGTTTATATTGTTCACTAAACACAGTGTTTGGCTGATAGGGAGGGAATAGAGAATGCATGTGATCACTCAGAGATATGCAGTGCTTCTCCCCCAAAACAATTATAGTGCTGTGGCTGCCAACGCTGATGTCACAGTCAGTAGATAAAGAGCCATTTAAGACTCTTTGTATCATCCTCAGAAGGACAGGGAGAATTTATGTAACATCTGAAGCAGTGTTAAGATTCCTGCTGTGTTCATCATTCAGGAAAGGAGAGAGTAGTTTATAGAGGGAGAAGCAGTTGCTCTGTTTGTTAGAGCAAAAACAGAAATTCAAGCAGTACCTTGGGACTGAAATAGAGAATAAGGCTAGTTTCTCTACTTTTGTACTGTGGCTATTAGAGATGGTGTTGGGCAAGATTGATTTACCTAGATTGTAAATTTTAGTACTATTTATAGATTAGTAACATCTTTCTGGGGAGAAGAAAATGGCATTAATATAGACTTAAATTGTTTGTGAAAAAAAGTTTCCTTACAGGCAAGAAAAGTGTAATGTAAAAGTAGTTTTCCTAATGCCAAAGGCCTCCTCCGTCCACTGTCCACTGTGCTATTTTGCCAAAATTTTGGCATTGTTTTTTTCTTGAGTCATTACCATTCATGCTGGATTTGGGGCCTAAGTAAAAAAGGAATATGCTGGTCAGTTACATTGTGGAGGTGAGGAAACAGCAGTGGGCCGTGCAGGGGGAAGAGTGGTAAGCTGAACTGAATTGTATTCGAATATTTTCAGTCCATAGCCAAGTGCTTAATCAATAACTGTAATAATTTATAGGTAATAATATAGGTAAATACTCACAGGGAGATGACTACTTCCTAAATAGATCTCTTATCTCCCTCTTTGACTTTCTATCTTTGCCTTAACTCAAGATTGTCATTAATTTCTTATAGTCAGTTTAACCAGACAGTGATAGCCTCCAGTGTGGTTCCTCAGTTTCTAGTCCTTTCTGCACACTGATGCCAGAGCATCTTTCTGTAAGAGAGACATTACATTTCTTAATATAGGCATCTGTGGCTAATGCTCACAGGTAAAAGTGAGTTTTTAAAGTGTTTGTTGCAGTCTAAGGAATAATAGGTATTTTAAAAGATAAACATCTTTATTCTAGGTCTACAGGCCCTCTCCAGTAGACGGATGAGTCTGATGCTTTATGAATTGAACCATCAAGTTGGTTTTCATTTATTATTATCACCATCTTCATTTTGTTGTTGTTGTTTTGCTTTGTTTTGTGATCCTAACTATCATTATTACTTTTGGTTGAGAGTTAAGTCCATGGCATCAGACTGCCTTGACTCTTTTATTTCCTAGCTCTGTGACCTTGGGTAGGTTACTAATCTCGCTGCCTTATTTTCAAAGTTACTGTTCCCATTGTATTTTCTTTTTGCAACAAACTTTTCATTTAAACATCTGATTTTCTTGATCAATATTAAGGAGAAAAAGTCACCTGCAATTTAAGAATGCTGTTTAGAAAGCAAATGAATAAAAAGTCATTGACTTTTTCTGTATCTACACTTAAAGGCTGTCCTAAGCTCTTGCTCTTAATAGTAGCTACACTTAGTAGAATGATTTTGGTAAAAGGTTCACAGTCTACTCTGTGAACTGCCTCTTCTAAAAGCTGCCAATTGTGCCAAAGAAGTAATGACATTTGTCTTTGTTTTTTGCAACGGTTTATGCTGTTTATTTAGTGTGAAACTTGTGATATAATATAATTAGAACGAGTATTTGGTCAGTTAATTGTAAAAGCTGGCTAAAGGAGAATATAAAATGTTTAAGATAAATTTGCAAATACTTTCCTCATCCTAGACTTTATCTAGAGGCAGGGAGGTTTAGAATACCTCTAAAGCATGCATGCATGCATGCATTCATTTATTTATTTAGAGACGGAGTCTCGCTTTGTCGCCCAGGCAGGAGTGCAGGGAAGAAACTGAATTTTCTCTGGAATTTTGGATTCCAGAGAAAAGATGGTTTAATCAGGATGCTTTTTTTCCCCCTCTTTTTCTTTTTAGCTTAACAGATTGCTCTCAATTTTAAAATATAGCTAACCCCAATTATCTGTATATGGTATACTCAGCCCACTGCAACCTCCACCTCCTGTAGGCGATTCTCCTGCCTGAGCCTCACAAGTAGCTGGGACTACAGGCACGTGCCCTTACTGCCTGGCTAATTTTTGTATTTTTAATAGAGACGGGGTTTCTCCATGTTAGCCGGGCTGATCTTGAACTTCTGACCTCAGATGAT
>NC_045451.1:16366531-16377980 GCF_002776525.5 Piliocolobus tephrosceles | reverse complement strand
GTGGTATGTAGTGTGTGAGTGTGGTGTGTGTGGTGTGGTGTGTCTGGTGTGTGTGTGGTGTGTAGTGTAAGTGGGTGTGGTGTGCGGGTGTGGTGTGGTGTGTAGTGTATTTCTGCACATGGTATGTATTGTGTAAGTGTGGTGTGTGGTGTGGTGTGTGGTGTGAGTGGGTGTGGTGTGTGTGATGTGTGTAGTGTGGGAGTGGTGTGTGTGGTGTGTAGTGTGTGTGTGGTGTGTGTGTGGTGTGTAATGTGTGTATTTCTGCACATGGTATGTGTTGTATGAGTGTGATGTGTGTGTGTGGTGTGTAGTGTATGTATTTCTGTGCATGGTATGTATTGTGTGAGTGGGTGTGGTGCGTGTAGTGTGTGTTTGCATGCGTGTGTGTGTGTAGGGAGGCAAGCACTGTTGACAGGAGTGGCGTCCTGTGGAGAGCCAGCCCCCTCAACATTGCAGAACATCACCAACAGTGACTGTATATTGAGGACACATGAGGACATGCTCGGCACACATGTCCTTATTTAAATCTTCAAAACAATGCTGCAAACCCTTTCACAACCCTGTGAAACCCTGTGTGGTCCAGTTCCTAAAAGGCCACAGAAGTACCAAGGCCTGTTAGGAACCAGGCCCTGCGGCAGGAGGTGAGCAGCAGGCGGGCAAACAAAGCTTCCTCTGCATTTACAGCTGCTCTCCATTGCTCACATGACCGCCTGAGCTCCGCCTCCTGTCAGATCAGCGTCGGCATTAGACTCTCATATGACCTCGAACCCTGTTGTGAACTGCACATGGGAGGGATCTAGGTTGCGGCTCCTTAGAAGAATCCAATGCTTAATGATCTGTCGCTGTCTCCATCACCCCTGGATGGGTCTGTCTAGTTGCAGGAAAACAAGCTCAGGGCTCCCATTGGTTCTACATTATCATGAATTGTATAATTATTCCATTATATATTACAATGTAGTCATAATATAAATAAAGTGCACAGTAAATGCAATACACTTGAATCATCCTGAAACCATCCCCCTTCTCCCCGGCCCCTGTCTATGGAAAAATAGTCTCCACAAAACTAGTCCCTGGTGCCAAAAAGGTTGGGGACCATTACTGTAAAGTATCACTCTCCCAACTTCACAGATGAGGAAACTGAGACTCAGATAGTGCACTAGTTTGCTAGGGCTGACACAGCAAAGCACCAAAACCGGATGGCTTAAAACAACAGAAACATATCTGTCATAGTTCTGGAGGTTGGAAGCCAGAAATCAAGGTGCCAGCAGGGCCGTGCTCTCATTGACTCTAGATGGAACCCTTCCTTGCCTCTTCCTGGCTCCCGGTGGTTGCTGTTGACCCTCAGCACTTTTTGGTTTGCAGCTGCGTCAATTCCATCTCTGCCTCTGCCACCCGTGGCATTCTTCTCTCTGTGTGTCTTGGTGTTTGTGTCTCCTCATAAGAACACCAGTCATGTTGAATTAAGGATCCACCCTACCCTAGTAAGACCTTATCTATTTAATTAATATCTCAATGATCCTGTTTCCAAATAAGGCCACATTCTGAGATACTGGGGATTAGGTCTTCACATATCTTTTGGGAGACACAATGCAACTGGTTAAACATAAGGAAAATATCTTGCTTAAGGTAACCCTACCTGCAAGTGGCAGAAAAAATTTGAATCCAATGCTGACTACCAAACTCCTTTTCTTTTCCGTACATTAATTTATGCAATTGCATTGATTGATGGTTACAATTTACTTAGGTTCATTTAAGCTTTGTATTTTCTTTCCCACAACCCCCTTTGCACCCCCAGTTTCTCAGCTGCTATATTGCCCACATTGGATTTCCTATGACAGCTTTTCTTTCTTTTCATTAGCTCTCTCTTAGCTGAGTAGGAAGATGGAAGGTCAAGGCCGAGGAGCTAAGTCAGACTCAGGGATGGTGTCTGTGCCAGAGACACAGAGGGATCATGTCCAGTCAGGAAAAGAGAAATCAAGTATTTCAAAGAGAGAGGATTTCATACAGGAGTTGGTTGTAGGAGCATTGGATTAGAAGGGCTGAGGGAAAGACAGAGAGAGAGAAACTACAGTAGGAACAACAAAAAGAGAAAGAAGCCATTAGTAGGAAATCATATGTGGGCATATGGCAGCCAAGGTATCTGGAGAAACCTCTTTTATATAATGAAATCGCTCTTATATAATAGCTTGTATGGCTAAGACAAAGGGAGAGAAAAGGAAGCCATTAAACGTCCCCAAATGACATAAGAAAAGACCAAAGTTGTTGTTTGTTCCACAGGCATTTGTCATCCATGGTGGGCTTGATATTGGGTTTTAAGAGGCTATGCACCACACGAGATAGAATGTCAGAGCAGAGATAGTCCACAAAGCCAGACCCCCAAAGAGTGCCATTCCTGAACTAGAAAAATCTCCCAGACAGAGAAACACTAAGAATACTTATCTATATCTTAGCTCTTGGTAAAGTGACAAACCAAACCAAAGCTGCCCATGAAAAGACTCCCAAAAAAGTCTCCAGTGAAAGAGGTTATACCTATTTATTTTCATTCTGACACTTGCGATTGAGAGAGCTCTTGACTGATGTTTGATAGCAGGAAACTGCCTACCAAGAAGAAAATAGGTTACCTGCTTGGGAAAAGAAAGATCTAGAAAATCAAACATTTTTAGTTCTTTTGGTTGTCTTTTGCTTTTTGTTGTTGTTGTTGTTTGTTTTATAGCATTTCTAATCCAGATTTTTCTACTTCTTATAGAAGATTATTTTTCTTGATAGAAAATAATAGAAGTTTTGTTGTTGTTGTTGTTTGTGATGGAGTCTTTCTCTCTCACTCTGTTGCCTAGGCTGGAGTGCAGTAGTGCCAGTATCAGCTCACTGCAGCCTCCGCCTCCTGGGTTCAAGCGATTCTCCTGCCTCAGCCTCCCGCGTAGTTGGGATTGCAGGTACGTGCCACCATGCCCAGCTAATTTTTGTATTTTTAATAGAAACGGAGTTTCACCATGTTGACCAGTCTGGTTTCGAACTCCTGACCTCAGGCGATCTGCCTGCCTCGGCCTCCCAAAGTGTTAGAATTACAGGCGTGAGCCACCATGCCCGGCTATAGGAACTACTTTTAGAAAGAGAGAAAAACACATCAATTTAAAAGGAAGTGTATTGTCCATGTATCTCTACTTGTAATGGGTGAAGAGTTGGAAATTTGGTAAATAAGCCCAGGTTCCATGCAGCTTCTGTGACCAGTTGTCTCCTTTGACAGGCACCTGAACCCTTATTTGGATGTAATGGAGATGCGGCGAGAAGCTCGTGGTTTATCTTTAACACCAGTGATTTACACTAAGAATTTACTTTGGGCATTTCAGTGATGTCTTGTGGAGCCTGAACTAGGCTATCAAAAATAAATATGTAACAGTATTTTCCTGTAAGGAATACTGACGTACTTAAAATAAGGCATCCTTGGCAGGCAGTGTGAAGTCAGAGAGCTCCTGCCTTCAGCCCATGGTTCCAATTAATATGCTTCCAATAGCATCATAGCTACAACCTTGAGGATTTCTATCTCCCGCCTGGACTAATAAATTGATCTCTCAGAAACAAGCTGTGAGCACAATTTTAAATTTAAATATTGTGTCTCTCAGACTGCTGTGCTTTCAGTCACGATATTAGCTCAAATGAAGGACGTACTGAATTGAATATCTGGATATGTTGGCAGAAGCCTTCAGCCTAATCAAAAAATTTATAGGCAGACAAATTTGCTCGGGAGCCAGACATCTACTCTAAATCTAGACATGCAAGTCATTTAACCACTGATCTACAGTGTCCCTGAGCTTCCTCGAGGTCAATTAGAGGACCTTATCCATTTAGTTCAGCTTCATGACTTTAACAAATGATTTGCTGATTTTTTTTTTTTTCTTCTTCTTGGTTACCAGAAGCTAATAAAAACTTCACGGAGATTTAGAGACAACTAATGACATCAGGAGCGTTGGCTGCCATGCCTACCTGCTCTAGTTCTCATTTGGAAATTCCCCATGCTCAGCTGTGAAAGAACGGAATGGAAACCAATCAGGGGACGGGGATATTGATATCTAGCCTACACGGATGGAGAAGACATAGAAAGATATGGAGAATGACATCACAAAGCCTTCAATGCCTTCCAGTCCACAGGCAGGCGGTCACTCACAGGTGCAATAACCTTTCGGGCTCTGCCTCTGAAAACATTCAGTGAAAACTGGTGACTTGGTTCATTTTTCAGGCAAAGAAATAAAGGCACGGGTTGAAAATAGACAGAGCTATAAAGCTTTAAGAGTGGCAGCTTTCTGTCCAAATTCCAACAAAAATAGTTATCCGATCTCTCTCTCTCTCTTTTTAAAGGCAGCAGGAGAACACAGATCCAAAATTCTGTGTAATCCACTCAACCAAGACTGCAACAACAACAAACAGTTTATGTTATTCTTGGCAGAGCTCAGATCTCAGGTGACATCAAAGGTGACTACATAGATATATATACGATGAAGTCAGCTTATAATTCAGTTCTATGAGATTTACAAATTTAAACTGCTTAGGGCTTACAAGTTTCTGAGAGACAGAGAATGCCGCCAACAAGTGGATAGATGGCAGATGACACATGCGAGCCCCAAAGTGCTAATTTCCTGAATATACAAAGAGCACTTAAAAGTTAATCAAAAGACAACTCAATGAAATAATGGGCTCTTGCCTATGTTACAAATATTTTCATCTGGTATGACATTTACTCTTTGATTTCATTATTTTTGTGATTTTCATAGGCTTGTATTTTATGTGGTCAAATCTCTATGTCTTTCTATTGCTTGTATGTTTAGAAGGACGTTCCTCCTTCTGAAGTACACATATTTGATTTTGGATTTGAGAGGGCATTCATTTCTGATCCAACTATAAAGTTTTTGGTGTGTGGTTAATGGTAAAAATAGACTCACATTTTCCTAAATAATTAACCAGTTGTTCCAGCTCCATTTATTGGGTGGTCCTTCCTTTCCCAACTGATGTGCGGTGTAACCTTTATCGTATATTAAATACTCATGCGTGCTAAAAATAAAAAGTCATTTCAGTTGAGTGCCGTGAGTTAATCCAAGGAGTTTGCAGAGGTGGCATTTGCAGCATGAGGATGTCCTTCCTTTCCACTCCTCCCCAGAGACTGAAAACAGAGGGAAGGAAGCCAGGGAAACATTAAACAAGGTCTGCTGCTCTGGATAATGTCTATGAGGGAAAAAAACGCAGGCTGAGATTTTATGATTTAAAGACTATTATGCTGCTTAAAGAACTAACTCTGCAAGGATAACAATAGCTGCTATTTATTGGGCGCTTGCTCTATGCCAGGCACTGTTCCCAGTGGCCCCACCATGGCGTCATCCATGCTTACGACCTAACCCTAAACCATGCTATGGACACTTTTATCATTGCCCCGATTTTGGACATGAGGAAACTGAGACGCTGAGACACCGTGTCCCTTACCCCACAGTCATTCAGAAGAACGGCCACCCCAAACGTGGCTAAGCCAGCCAGTCAACAAGAGTGCTGGGATTGTCACCTTCTTCAAAACAATACCTCTCAGCAAAGCCATCAAATGTCAGCCAACACACCAAGGAAGGTCCCTGCAGATGGAACACAGGGAGGCAGATGTTACCTCATGGGAGTGGCCCCAGGACATAAAGGAGTCAAGCGCAGCAAATTCTAAGGTTCAGAGAAATGGACCACTGTCAATTTCCAGGAACTCATTTAGCTCCTGTCTTTTCACATTAATGTTTCTCCTTTCCAGGAAAGCCAAGGAAAAGACTTTTCATCCGACTGGCTTAGGAGGCAAGACAGAAACCTTTTCCTCATAAGATCCTATCACAGCTGGGCTACTTCTGTGCCTAAATCTTTGGAGATGAGTGGCCTCTGGGTGTTTTCATTATTTATAATTAATTGTTCATTTATCAGACATTTATGGAGTGTCTCAATGGGCAGTGAGATGTGAGGCACAGGGATGTGGTAAAGCCCTCAAACCTTCTGCCTTCACGCAGCATCCATTTGGGGGATGCACCCCCAACCCAAGGCTGGGGTGTGTGCTGTGGTGTCACAGGAAGTGCTGCCTTTCTCGAATGGGGCTGTGTTTACACAGGGCCAGGAGAACCAGATGCTGAACTGGGGTCAGGCTTCAGGAGTCCTGGCTTTTGGGACCACTTTGACACTTCCTGTCTTCACAGCAGTCATCCTATTTCAGGATTCTTATCCCTAAAACAGGAATATTAACACAGCTCCGCCTGTCTCTGCAGGTCATCACGAGCAAGCACCCAGTGCGTGTGAAAGTGTCTCGAGTGTGGGAGTTGCTGTATAGATGCAGAGTTTTACTACTGAAAGGAGGAATACTACTGTTGATTTGTTTTTGTTTCTCGGTTGTTGTGTGTGTGTGTGTTGTTGTTGTTGTTGTTGTTGTTTTACCATCATGGTCCTCTGTGGCTGGTTTGCCGGCCCAGCCTTAATGGCCAGTTGGCTCCAAGTCAGAAGACGTGATCTCCTCCCCCGCTGTCCTTGCCATTGTTTAAAGCCCCTCCTGAGGAATGGGCCGCCTTGGTGTTTTGTCAGTTCAAACCACATCCTGCCTGTTTCCACTTTCCATAAGACAGTTCGCAACACCGGTGGTTTTCAGATGTGGCCAGCTTCTTGGTGAAGTGATCGCAGGGCCTTGTTCACAGAAGTGAAAATAATTCCCCCTGCGGTTAGCACATCAGGTGTGGGCATCAAGTGTACCCGCCCCCAACTTGATCCCAATCCCTGGTTAGGTTTGGGAGTGGATGGCTGCCCAGCCTCCTGGTGCTGTCTTGACCCACAGCCTTCTCTGGGATGAGGACTAAGCCAGAGGCAGCAGGGACAGAGGTGTCTCAGGCTGTCCAGGCCTGGCCTGAATCCCACGACAGCAAGGGCGTGGCCTGCAGAATTTGGAAACGACCACAGTGGCCTTCTAGTCACTTTACAGATGAGAAAACTGAGTCCAGGAAGAGTTGCAGGCGGCGCCTGGACTGGCACCTGGATCTCTGGGCTCCAGGTTCAAGTTCATTCTAAGCAGACCGGTTGTGCCCATCTCTATAATTGAATGACTTGTTGGCATCAACAGAACTAGTAACTGGGTTTGGTTCTGGTGACCAAGGGGCACATCTCCCAGCTGGAAGCTGTTTGCTAAGAGCAGGGGTATGGCCCACACTGGGCTACCAAACCACAGAGCAAGCCCACGCTCAGGGCGTCAGCAAGCAGGGATATGAAACAAAACAAACCTTTTGAAAGAATTCAACACTTGAAGAAGAAAAAGAGGAGGAGGTGAAGGAGGGCAGAAGGAAAGTCGGAAGCAGCAGCAGCGAGTCATCAGGAGAAAATCAGAGCTTTGTGGGATTTTAAAACTTGTGGTTTGGAAACATTTTTATTATTTAGATGTACGAGGGCAGACACCACCATCTTTTAAATGTTCACAGGAGGCCAAAGTATGCGAGAGCCACGGCCTAAAGCGGGGCTGTGGGCAGAGCCAGACCTGGGCCTTCAGAGTCCAGGCGAAGGGCTCAGGACCGGGCTGTGCAGCACGTGTCCCGAGTGTGTCACCCATGGCCCCACGATGTCCAGTGGGCAGACCAGGTCAGCAGGCACATGGCCCTCTATCTCTACTCCCTTCTGGGAGGGTCTGGGAGGCTAAGGTAGCCCTGACCATAGAAAACATGGATTTTCTAAAACATCTTCCCTGGAGACTTCTGCCCTTGAACAATGCTTATCTATCACAAGGTTGAAGGCTCTCCTTATCTTTCAAGGGTATGAGGTGGCCTGTAAATGCTTCACTTATTAACTCAGCTCTGATTCTCCCTGGGAAGCTAAGGGCCGAGTGAAACTCTAACGTGGGCATGTGGACAGCTTGTGGTGCCCTGTAGCTCTGCACCGTGGGCCTGCAGGTACACGGCCAGTCCCATGGCCTCCAGAGGAGCAGCACAAACCCTTAGACTGGGTGGGGAAGGAGCACAACGCCGACAGAACTACTGCTGGAGCGGGCCCCAGCACCTGGAAGCGCCCCATCCCAGGCCTGTCCCAGCCCAGCGTCTGAGCTAATTACAGCTCCGTTGTGGGGAGAGTCGCCCGTGTCAGTTTAACTGACAGCCCAGATAAGAGGTACTGGGCTGAGTCTCACAGGTTGCACAACAAACCACTCTGCCAACTGAGGGCAGAGACAAGACTTTTTCAGTCCCTACGGTCAGAAACGAATTTCCTGGATGGCTGTCTTCTCCATCTCCTCTCCATGTCTTATTTTTAGTTTTCAGGTTGGTCTGAATTAGGCTTTGGCTTGTTGGGGGTGGGGTGGGCGGAGGATGATGGGTGATTTTCTCCTTCACTCATTTAAGCATCAGCCTGGTATCTGGTATCTGGCCAGTGCCTTCCTTTCGTGGTTCAAGACGTGTCCAGGGCTGTTGTATGTCATTGACCAGGGTTGGGCGCCCATAAAGCCAAGGCCACCAGCTCCACAGTGACAGGCAGATGAGCTTGGCCATGTGGCAAACTGAATTTAGTGCTGCAGCATGTTCAGCGGATTCATGAAGCCTTCTGTTCATTCAAGAAGGGATGTTCTCCCTCACTGCTACATCCCTAAACTCACACCAAACAGCTTGCCAATCGGGTGCCCCCAACCCCGCACTACGAAGTTCTCCCCACAGAAGATCAATCAGCCTTCCTCTCCCGTGGGCTCCACCTGCACCCCTTGCTCCAACACCATCTGCCCATGCCGTCCTGTGCAGTTGCTGTCCATTTATTCCATCTCCATTATAGTGTCTGCCTGAACAGCAAATATGAGGCTTCACAGAAGCATCGAAGATCTAAAAAGCATTTGTAACTGACTACATGAGGGCTCGGGTGGCATATGAGCCTCTGGCACTTTCGTCTCACCCATGGAGGCATTGTAGATCTCAAGGCAGCATCAGGACCATCCAGGGCAGGTGGCAACAATTTTCTTTCAAAATTCCAAGGTAGCTTAAACCAAGGCTGTAAGTGAATTGATAAGCCTCAGGTTCAAGACCAGAGAAAAAGAATAGGAGAGGAAAGTGGCCCTCAAATGTCCAAGAAAACGAGAGAAGGCAGGAGAGAGAAGAGGGAGTGGAGGGTGAAGGGTCACCCACAGTTTGCACAGGTGCCATCTCCAGAGCCATGGCGTGCTATACCCGAGGATGCAGCTCCTGGGCACAGTGGACCCGACCCTCCTGAACTAGGGGACCAGCAGCACGGGCCACCGAAGTGCAGCTCTCTCCAAGCTCTGGGCTTGAGGGCACTGAGTGGAGGGGAATGACTAGCTCGGAGGACCTGAGGCTTCTGGCTCTCTGCTCCTCCAGGCTCAGCTGTGAGTGCAGACACCAGCTCTGGGAGGCCAAGGACTTCACGACTGGGCTTACTCCCAGCAGGGCAAGCGGGGTCCTGGGGCCTGAGCCCCTGGCGATCTGCCACTGCTCTCTTAGACACCATGAAGGAAGTTCCACGAAACACCGAGTCCCTAACAAAATGCGATTTGACAATTCTGTGGCACGTTCAAGGCGTTAAAGCTCCAAACTGAATAAAGGCTGTGCAACCACATAATGCTGTCAACAGAGCCTCTGTGAAGCGCATGGGTGTGTGAGCTTAGCTCCGAACCCACATTCTCCTGGCATGGTAGAGGGTCTCATCCTACCTCCCAGTCCCTTCTAGGGGACCCCCAGGAGCTAACCAGTGTCTGGAACGGCCTGGCTTTGGGTCTTCACCGCGGCTGTAGTCTCTCCGTCTGGACCATCTGATTCCTGTTCTGAGCGGAGCTTCCAGCCCTGAGGGGCGGGGAGGCGGAGCTCACCCTTTCTTCCCTCCTGGCGAAGCGCCTTCCTGCATGCTAATGTTTTACCCTGGCAGAATTTAAACAGATGTGGTCAAGGATGGCGGGTCCCCAACGTGACCTCCCTGGCTCTGCTATGCATGCCTAATCCCCGTCCCCCAATCGATCACTCCCTGGTCTCCCTGCTTCTCCCCTTTCCTGTGCGACCACCAGTTGCTCACCAATAATTCGAAACTGCCTTTTTGACAGAGAAAATGAGCGTCAGCTGTTTACTACCGTGCCTGATTCTAAGAATTAAAGTGAAAAAAAGTTAAGAGAGTGAATGTTGATCACGACAGAGTTCACTGGTAATGAAATGAGATTCCTGGAAACGTACTCTTCACCTTGGAGCTGGTTAAGAAGGAGATCGAGACCATCCTGGCTAACACGGTGAAACCCCGTCTCTACTAAAAGTACAAAAAAAATCAGCCAGGCATGGTGGCGGGCACCTGTAGCCCCAGCTACTCGGGAGGCTGAGGCAGGAGAATGGCGTCAACCCGGGAGGCGGAGCTTGCAGTGAGCCCAGATCGCGCTGCTGCACTTCAGCCTGGGCGATGGAGCAGAGACTCCCTCTCAAAAAGGAAGAAAAAGAAAACAAACACAGGCCAGGCACAGTGGCTGACACCTGTAATCCCAGCACTTTGGGAGGCCGAGGCCAGTGGATCACTTAAGGTCAGGAGTTCAAGACCAGCCTGGCCAATACAGTGAAACCCCGTCTCCACTAAAAATACAAAAATTAGCCGGGAGTGGTGACGAACGCCTGTAATCCCAGCTACTCAGAAGGTTGAGGCATGAGAATTGCTTGAACCCAGGATGCGGAAGTTGCAATGAGCTGAGATCATGCCATTGCACTCCAGACTGGGTGACAGAGCAAGACTCTGTCTCCAAAAAAGAAGAAAAAAGAAGAAGAAAGAAAAAGAAAACAAACATTTCTCCTGGTCTGCCTCTCCATCCTCCATCATGGCTCTGAGGCTCCCAGGTCACTGGTGGGAGCTTTCCCAGTTGGGCCTGCCTGGGAATCTACAGCCATTGTCATCTGCTACCAGCGAGTAGATGAACACCTGCTGAGTAAGAAGCTCCTCCTGGGGCGTGGAGGTGGAGGCAGGGAATCCCCTCCTTGCAAAGGAGCTCAGGCATAATGAAGAAGTGCTGATGGACACACAGGAATTCCCACTCTTCTTTGTTCAGCACTCCAATGTGAAGAGGTTGAAAGGAGGATGGTGTCACAGATTGAAATGGAAACTTGGTAGGAGACATGTGATGTGTGTGTGATGGTGTGTGTGTGTGGTGTGTGTGTGTGGTGTGATGTGTGGTGTGTGTGTGTGGTGTGATGTGTGGTGTGTGTGTGGTGTGATTGGTGTGTGTGTGATGTGTGGTGTGATGTGTGGTGTGTGTGTGGTGTGTGGTGTGATGTGTGGTGTGATGTGTGGTGTGTGTGTGGTGTGTGGTGTGATGTGTGGTGTGTGTGTGGTATTGTTTGTGGTATGATGTGTGGTGTGGTGTGTGTGTGTGTGCTGTGTGTGTGATGTGGGGTGTGTGGTATGATGTGTGTGTGGTGTGATGTGTAGTGTGTGTGTGATGTGTGGTGTGTGG
>NC_045451.1:16268970-16361531 GCF_002776525.5 Piliocolobus tephrosceles | reverse complement strand
TTCTTCTTCTTCTTCTTCTTCTTCTTCTTCTTCTTCTTCTTCTTCTTTCTTCTTCTTTCTTCTTTCTTCCTTCTTCTTTCCTCCTCCTCCTCCTTCTTCTTCTTCTCCGTTTTTTAAGATGGAGTTTCGCTCTTGTTACCCAGGCTGGAGTGCAATGGTGTGATCTCGGCTCACTGCAAGCTCCGCCTCTCAGGTTCAAGCGATTCTCCTGCCTCAGTCTCCCGAGTTGCTAGGACTACAGGCGCGTGCCACCACACCCAGCTAATTTTTGTGTATTTTTAGTAGATACGGAGTTTCACTATGTTGGCCAGGCTGATCTTAAACTCCTGACCTCAAGCAATCTGCCTGCCTTGGCCTCCCAAAGTGCTGGGATTACAGGCATAAGCCACTACGCCTGGCCTACTGTGGAACTTCTCATAGCCTTTGATATGCTGATATGACTGCAGGGGGGAAATGTAATCTGCAGTGTTTCTCAGACTCATTTGACCATGAAACCCAGTTTCTGCCAAGTGCCTCCTGCAGCTGGCGTTCCACAGAACACTCTTTGAGAAACACTGTGGTGCCTGGTCGCCTTTATGTCACGGGTAATGTGGGTGATACGCTAACTTGGAACTTTGGGTGTAGAGCCCAGGCTCTTGTTTCACTGACCTACTGAGTTTTCTTGCTTGCTTTGTTTTCTGAACCTTGCTTTAACCTTCCCTAGCAACTGGGATCTCTTCCCCAGACCTTGGAACAATGCACTTGCTCGCATTGTGCCAGCCTGCAGGCAGGAGTGGACTCACCTTGCCAATGGCCCTTCTCTGTCCTTGCTGAGGACAGTGACGGGCTTATCCTGCTTGGCAGCTCTGGCCAGGCCTGGAAGACCTACGCTCAAGTATGGGTAGTTACAACTCAGCCATCCAGAATGCCTGAAGAATGTTCTGTCCCAGGGAAGACACCAACAGGGACATCAGAACAGCCTGGGGGTCATGGCCAGATCACAGTAAAAATGGCAATGTGACTGGCTTGCTACAGAAAGGAATTCAGAATAAGAAGTCTCTCGGACTCCATCCAGTGGGTGTTAGTTACAAAGAAACCAAAAGAACCACCTTAGAAGGTTTCACTGGTGGGGCAGTTTTGAGCCCTCAGGACCGCCAGATGGTAAGAGTGGAGAGTGTTTAGGAAGAAAGCCTTATCTGTCGGCGTAGCTACCAGCTACATGCATGTCTCCACTGAGGACACAAGGACCAGACTCCAGAGACAATTCAGCAGGTTGGGAGTCTAGAGACCAGAACTTCTACAACCAGCCCAGACACCAATGGCTGGCTGACCTCAGGGCAAATCACTTTATGTGGTTTCCTCCTTTGGGAAAAAAAAAAAGAGAGAGAGAGACAGAGAAAGAGAGAGAGAGAAAATCGGATCTACCTCTTAGAGGTTCAGGGTGGTTTCTGTTTTGCTTTTTGTGAGGAGCAACTCATAAAAATGATATCAAACTCCTCTGAAAATAAATACAGGCTCTATGCATTTCTAGCAATAATAGCAACTATTCTCATTGGGATTGGGGCTCAATTTACCACGATAAAATCACTGGTAAATTTCTAAAAAGTCACCTCTTTGTGCACATACCTGCTCTTAGAAAATGGTTTTCTGTTAGGGAGAAATTAAAGGACACTCGGAGTTACTCATTTGGGAGTTTATGTTTTTCCTTCCCCGCACTGAATAGCCCTCTGGAGAGGTTTCCATTTTGGTCATATTTCAGAAATGACTGAATGTCAGATTCTGCACTCTCACTTACTGAGAACGAATTTAGAAAAAAGAATGAGATTAGCAGATAAGTAAACAAACATATTAATTGAGGCTCAAATTGTAGAAGTACTGCGGGCAGTATGGAATTACATGTTTCCATATTCTTTGTTAGTCTGCGTGAAACCAAAACCCAGAAGGTTATATTAAACATAATCACCTAACTCCATGGGGCCCGGGGAGGAATTTTTAATGTAGCAATTGAAAGGCGTGTGATTGTGCAAAACACAATGGCACAAATGAGTGTTCCTGTTGCTTTCATTTCTTTCAGAGAGGGAATTAGCTCTGGAGGAGCACAGAAGAGTACCGCATTTCAGACCTCCCTCCCACCCCAAAGAGGAGAAACACCCTGTTGGACCTCACTGATCCATTGAAGGTGGATATGAGTCCTATCTGGAATGAGGTCTTAATACAGGTTTTATGTTGTGAGAACCCGGCCCCTGGCTCCCAGGAGTGCTTCTAAGTTAAAAACTTCATTGCATTAATTTTGTTGTTGGTGGTGGTGTTGGTGTTTAATACATATTTCGTAGACGCCCATCTTAAAAGCTTTCTGATTGATTGGCGGCAGAGAACCAGTTCCCTTATCTAACAGGACTAAGTCCCCATTTTCTCTGTAGGGGCCAAGTCATCAGTGTCTGCAGCTGTCTGCAGTTAGACCAAGAACATCCAAAAAGGCTGAACAGAAGGTGGAAGAGGCTGCTCTGTTCTTTCTGGTCTGATGTCATGCCCTTAGTTAGTTGCACCTGATAAGTACCTCATCGTTTCTCCTTTGGAGCCTAAGTGGTCTTGCAGGTGTGTGGTTTACTGGGTACTGCAGCCTTCCCTTCTGCACCCAGCTGGCAGTGTCTGAGAGGAGTAGCTCTCCGCAGTAGGATAACTATACATCGGGATCCCAGGGCCTGCTCAGCCCTAGGGTATTCACCTCTACCTCTCCATTGTGTTTATATCGACAAGGAACCCCTCGGAGTTGTCCTATCCAATACATAGCCACTAGCCACACATGGCTATTTAAATTTAGATTAAGTTAAAATAATTTTTTTTCTCAGTCGTTTCAGCCACATTTCAAGTACTCAATAGCCGCACTGTGGCAGGTGGCTACTGTATCAGAGAGTGAAGGTGCAAAATACCGCTGTCATTGCAGAAGTTCTATTGGATGGTGCTGCTTCAGAGATCACCCAGCCAATGCCTTGATTTTTCTAGAATTTTAAGAAACGGAGACCCATAAAGGTTAAATGACTTTTCCAAGAATATCCAGGAATGTATAATAATGTGTTTCCTGGTCGTTTTGGAATTCTTGTAGGAGGAAGATGTTCTTTATTTAATTCTTGATTTTTGAAAGAAATGTTCCACTTCAAATATAATTTGATTTTTACAAGTAAGATAATGTAATATAGCAATGGTCTTGAACTATAAAAACACTGGATCCGTTTTGGAGAGGTTCACCATGGTATATTCAATACTATCTAAATGATTTTCTTATCTTTAGTGGCCAGTGAAAATTTACAAGAGCGAAGTCTAGATTAGTTTTTGGAGACCAAGAAACATTGGTGTACTTACTCCCTACCTGGGAGTGTGCTATTAGTACAGGTTTTCTCCTAAAGACTCTTGGAAACCTGAGGATCAGTTATACAAGAAAGCCAAAGGGCCAGCTGTGCCCTGGAGTCATAGGAATCGTTATTATAACGTCCACAGTCAGTCGGCAGCATTGGTCAGATGCAGGGTGGGAGGACAGTGATACAGGCTCACCACGACATGTGTTTCCAGAACATACTTCATAAACACTGAGCCTCCCTTACAGCCAAGACAGACAATAAATGTCTCTGTCACTCAACCGTGTCCAGGATTCACACAGTGCCTCATGCAAGGTCTCACTGCGGGCCAGAACTCACAGAGGTTGGGAGGGCTGAAGCCTTGCTCCATGGCAGAAATCAAGGACAAAGAGCCACTGAGTGTTAAAGATGGGGGAATTCAGCACTTGAGGACTCAAAAAAGGTCCTCCCGTAGAAGGGGCCCAAAAAGTTCCTCTGAGAGTCACATTTCTTGCTAAACTTCTTTGTATACAATTTGTCGCTACGGAGAGAGATCAAAGGGAATTCTAGGCAATTGTTTTTAGTTACTAACTAAATGAAATTGATCTGCAATTATTCTAACAGGTAACTGAACCATGGTACGGAGAGAACATAAAAGAAAGAATCTGGGCTTGCTGTGGTCTTTATTAATTTCATCTTTATTATGAATACCTCTGCTGTGTTCTTGTAAGCCCCCACCCCCACCATATGCGATAAGGAGATATAAAAGAGAGCAGCATAGTGTCTACCATTGGCACAATGGGTTGTGTTTCTCTGACTTTGGGGCCTTGACTTGTTGGAGAGGACATCACGAAATGCTTGTGTCCACCATGGATGTGAATTTATTGAACAGACCCTGGGAACTGGGGCAGCAGAAGAAGCTCTGGTGACTGTTTGGGGTAAATTTTGTGACAGGAGGCTAGCATGCCAGAATAGGAAACCAACTTGTAAGGATGCAGAAGACAAGACACTAGGTCCAGACGAGTCAGGGAGTCAGGGAGCACCAATCAAATGACACACATCTGGGCGAGTCAAATTCAGGGCCCAGGAGGTCAGAAAATTAGCAAACTCAACACTGGTATGCTGCTCTCTTTTGTAATTCTACCCCATATGAGTAAGCAACGGCTCCTGGAATTTTCTGACAGTCAAGAGGGAGGGTTGAGGAAGGACAGAAGATGGGCTTCATAGTGGTTCCAAGAATATCTTCCACCTCTTGGGACGGGACTTTCTCCCACCTGGGACTCAGCCTGGAGATGTGCGTGCAGCGTCCTTGATGGGGCTGCTGGTTCACAGCACCCTAACCATTCAGGGACTGGTAAATTTCTCTTTCTTGGGAATAATTCTTGGTCAAACCAGGTATTCTTCCTTACTCTTGACCTATTTGAGGAGGAAATGGGGACCGGAACATACAGCAGGTATTATCCCTGTATATTTGAGAATAGAGCTAGGGAAGAATTTTGAGAGATTCGGAGTGGGGGTGAGGGCAAGATGAAATGAGACTGGAGAAAATTGCTGAGCTGTGGCTGTGTAATTGGAGGAGGCGAAGCCTTGCAGAGAGGCACTTCTGGGCACCAGACCTTCTCTTCTGCAGATGACCGTCTCCCTGAAGGCTGGAGCTTCTGGGTCAAGATGGCAAGGATGGCTGGGAGCTGCCTGCGCCAGCTGGTGGTGGTGGGGATCCACATGCCTGGGTGATATGGTCTGGCTGTGCCCCCACCCAAATCTCATCTTGAATTATAATCCCCACATGTCGCAGAAGGGACCCAGTGGGAGGTAATTGAATCGTGGGAATGGTTTCCCCCATGCTTTTCTCGTGATAGTGAGTTCTCTTGAGATCTGATGGTTTTATAATCATCTGGCATTACCCCTGCTGGCACTCATTCTGTCTCCTGCCACCCTGTGAAGAGGTGCCTTCTGCCATGATTGTAAGTTTCCTAAGGGCTCCCCAGCCACGTGGAACTGTAAGTCAATTAAACCTTCTCTCTTTATAAATTAGCAGCATTAATTTAGACAGACTAATACACTGGGGAAGGGTAGGGTGAAGGTTAGACTTTCATACATGGCGCCATGCTGAGTTTGGTTTCAAGGGCCAAACTGGTGAACTCAGAAAGGGAAGCCTGATGTAGCTGGAAAAGTCAAACCTCAACTCCACTACTACTAGCTATGAGGCTTTGTGAAAGTAAATTAACCACTCTGAACCTCAGTCTCTTTATCTGTGGTAAGATGTCCGCATCCAAATGTTCTGAAGCTTGTGAATATATTAACTTACATGGTGAAATGGACTTTGCAGATGTGATTTAGTTAAGGATCTTGAGATGGGGGGAGAATTACGGATTGTCTGGGTGGGCCCAACCTAATCATAGAGTTGTTGTAAGAGAGAGGCAGGAGCATCAGACTGAGAGTGAGAAAAGCAAAGGCTAGAGTGATGGGAAGAAGGGCCACCGCCTAGGGAATATTGGGGGGCCTCTAGAAGCTGGAAAAGGCAAGGATACAATTCACTCCTAGGGCTTCCAGAAGGGATGCAGCTCTGCCTACAACTTGATTTTAGCCCAGTGCGACCTATCCAATGCAAAATCAAGGTACTCATCTCATAAGGCTGTTGCCACAGGTTAAAGGAGACAATGTATCTGAAGCACTTAGCACAGTGTCTGCCACACACTAGGTGCTGGGTAAAAGGTAGATGATTTTATACTTTGTTTTTAGAAATTATATGATCTGAGCCAGGGTTGGATCCCATCTGACTTAAAGCCCAACCACTACATTATAGTCAAAACAACTTGTAGCGGTTGGAAGTAGATGCAGTTCTTCCAAAGAGTCTGTGGTAAGACATTTTAGGATTGCTGGAAGCCAAGGAGATGCTTCCAAATTCTTTATCTCAGAAAGCTTTTGGGACCCCAGCATCCCGTTGGATAATCTGTTGCATCATCAGGCCTCCAGACATGAAGCTGAATTCCTGCATCCGAGTTCTGCACATCTTGGTGGCTTTTGCAGGATTGCATGTGCTCTTGAGGCACTCTCTCATATAATGTGGCAGTGGAGACAAAAATGTCACCAAGGTGTGGCTATGGAGTGGGAGAGGAGGACTTAGAGGATGTCATTAACAAATTGCTGGGTGGCTGCCAGGGTATTGCAGAAGTCTGGTGACTTCATCTGATAATTTGCTGATCATTCAAGTTTATTCCTTTCTAGGTTCCTGTCATCCTCACTGGCTTTGTTTCGCAGCTGAGAGACTGAATATACAAATGGGCAATGGCCAGATCAGATATAAAAATAGAATTCAGACCCACAGTCTACAGCACCCAGCCCAGGAAACCAGCTCATGACCTACTGTTACCAGCCCAGGAAGCAGGTCTGCTGCAGACCAGACTCACAGAAGTCAGATCACTGTCTGTAGTAACAACCCATGAAGCCAGACAATAACCTCTGCACGATGCCCCCAAATGGCCAGGAGTTAATTAATTATGGACAGCTTCCTTGATTTTCTTCCCTGATTCCAATATAGGACCAACCAGAGAAAGTCAAATATGCACCTCTAATTATTCATATAGGATGTCATGCTTCTAGTTAGCCCACCTCCATGTAGGTGCTCCCACCCGATGCCAACAACCTCCCATCAGGGTGAGCTTGAAGCCTTCCCTCTTTGCCATTTTAAAGCTTTCCCACTTACCTGCCTGCCTTTGATTCTCTGCCAAAATGTAAAAGATAGTGGCCGACTCCCTTGGTGTATATATAGCAAGCTCTGAATAAATGGCCTTGGCTTCTCTCACTTGATTGGTCTGCATTTATTTCCACATGCCATACAACTAGCACATGTGAATTTGGAGGTAAGAACATGTTCTACATTCTTGGACCTAGACAAATTTGGTCTCACGTGATTGGGTCAGAGGGACAACACTGTGGCCTCATGAAGCCCCAAAGCCTTCTTGGTTCCTGTCTTGGTGGAGTGCGGGTGATTTCTCTAGGAGCAGGAGATGACTGTGATGAAATAGTGACTAAGTTCTATTTGAACTTGAATGAGTTATGGCACAAATGGGTGGAACAGAAAAGAAGTAATTAGTAAAGACAAATGGGAAAAGTCCAAAATTAGAATTTTGTTTTTAAATAACACTTGGGAGAGAACAAATTAGGAATGAAGACAACATATTTCCCCATTTCCCGGCACACAGATCTCATTTTAAAGAAAACAATGAGGACGTAAGTTTTAAGTGGTGTCATAGGGAATGTTAGAAGCTAATGTTACTAATCTAAAAACTATTACTGCAAGGAAATATCCAGGTGGTTATGGGGCAAAGATATTGCAGGAACTCTCTGCAGACATCTCAAATTGTTGGTCTTTGAAAAAAAGGTCCACATGTGATGGTCTCTGCAGTGTCATTGTCAAGATCATAACTAAGTTTATTGCAAGCCCTTATCAAGATGCATTCTCATGTTGTGTACCTGGCTCCAAGGACCACAGTTGATTATTATCTTGAGGGGTCGTTTATTATTCCCTCTCTTTCTTTGTAAGTAAAAATGACAAGCCAAAGCTTGGTAGTGGCTGAGAAAATTGTCGACATGTAATTACAGGAATTTGCTTCTTTGGTTCAGTTTCTTACTTTGAATCTTTACACTGTCTGCGTAGCTATTGTGGATTTATTATTTTCTGTAGCTGAATAGAAAATAATGTTTTAATGGTTTTGCGTAATACATCCTATTATTTTCCATTCTATGTGGCATGAAAACTCTTTCACATTCATCTTTGATCTCCCTGACTCCACCATCCCATGAGGCTGGTAGAATATGGTGGGACAAGTGTCGCAACCCATTGAACTGTTGAGGATCAAAGATGCAAAGAGGCCACATGCTTTGCCCAAAGTTGTACACTCAGCAAGCCAGAATTTGGACCCTGACCTGATATCAAGAGTTTACTCCCTGTCAAGAGGACTTGCAATCCTTCCACTGGACACGTTTTAGATTTAGTTTCCCCTTTGAACTGATAACAACTATTTCAAAAGTAAGAAGTTTTCTGGATTAAGCTTGAAAAAGGAGAGTTGAGGGAGCTGGAGAAGATGTTTTCCTGTTTTACCAACTTAATTAGCAAGTATGGGGTGAGGTGGGGAGCAGCGGGGGCCTGAAGAGGAAGGCGTTTTGCAGACACATCACTTGTGCATGAGATGTCAAATATCTGTACACAGGGTCTGTTCCGGTGCTATGGTCCAGCATGGTGGCCACCAGCCACATGTGGCTCATGAGCGCTTGAAATGTGGCTCACTCACACTGAGATGCACGGCCACTGTCACATTCCATATTGACTTCAAAGCCTTAGTATGAAAAAAACCAAACAAACAGCCTATTGTGGTGTAATGATAGGGACTGGTTTTCCTCCATGGTTCTTGGCTTATGACTTCCATAGCCCTTGTTACAGTATTTTGTTATGATGTTGGGTATGTTAAATCTGACATACTTCTGCCCCCTTTCACCTGCCCCAGGGCAGGACTCTACTGCTTTCCTGATTGAGGTTTTTTTTTTTTTTTTTTTTCCCAAGCTTAATTCACTTTATTTTTCTTGTACAGAAACCCTATGTTGTAGCCACAGCTGGAGCCTGGGTCCACTGCAAGGAGACTCCGTGCAGCTGATTGAGATTCTTAAGACCTTCCCACGAGTCGTTCCTACCCTATGCCCTGGGGAAAGGAATGCTGATGTCATGAAGCTTCCATAAAAACCCAGTGGACAGGGTTCAAGGAGCCTGCAAACAGCTGAACATGCTGAGGTTGCTGGAGGGTGGCACCGAGGGAGGGCGTAGAATCTCCCCACCCTGTCCCCCATCCCTCAGCCCATGTGTCTCTTCATCTGTATCCTTTGCAGTATCTTTTACAATAAACCAGTAAACATAAGTAAGTATTTCCCTGAGCTCTGTGAGCTGCTCCAGCAAGTTCATAGAAGCCAAAGAGGGGGCTCTGGGGACCCCAACTTGAAGCTTGTTGGTCAGCAGTTCTGAAGGCCTGGACTTCCGACTGCTGTGGTCGGGGGCGGTCTTGGGGACTGAGCCCTCAACCTGTGGGATCTGACACTGTCTCTGGGTAGAGAGTGTTGGAACGGAATCAGAGGACACCCAGCCAGTGTTCCCTGCTTGGTGTGTGGGGAAAAATCCCCATACATTTGGTCACAGAAGTCTTCTGTGCTGATGATTGTTGTGGTATGACAGTAGAGGAAAGACACTGTTTGAGAGTTTTCCCTACATGCCTATCTCAAAATTTTTATATTGTATGTTAACATGATAAATTGGGTTAAATAAAATATATATAACAAATAATTTCATGGGGTTATTGAAAAATTTTTTAAATGTGGCTACTAACAAATTAAAAATTACGTACGCTGGCCAGGTACAGTGGCTCATGCCTGTAATTCTAGCACTTTGGGAGGCTGAGGCAGACAGATTGCCTGAGTTCAGGGGTTCAAGACCACCTGGGTAACACGGTGAAACCCTGTCTCTACTAAATATACAAAAACTACCCCAGCATGGTGGCAGGCACCTGTAGTCCCAGCTACTTGGGAGGCTGAGGCAGGAGAATTGCTTGATCCCAGGAGGCAGAGGTTGCAGTGAGCCGAGATCATGCCACTGCACACCAGCCTGGGTGGCAGAGAAAGACTCCGTCTGAAAAAAAAGAAAATTACATATGTGGCTCACATCTGTGGCTCACCTTTAATTTCTGCTATGTAGTGCTGTTCCAGAGGTTTACCCTTTGTATGTGACAGTCGCTTGGTAGGTGAGGGTGAGGCCAGGATTCCAGCTATGGCTCAAATAGGACAGAGACACTTGCAGTAGAGGGCGGAAAGAAAGACCGCTCGTCCACCCTGCTTTCCCCTGGGAATGGGGTCCTCGTTATGCAACAACATTAAAGAAGAGGCAAGAGCTCCATGTGGCAATTTCAGTGGAGGCATATGCACTTCTGAAACCTAGTTTCTTTCCTAAACTCCACCCAAGGCAAAATGGATTATTGCTTCCTGGAAATCGAACCAGGGGACTTTAAAGTGTTTCATATTAAAAACAGAAAAGCCCAAGAAGGAGAAAAATAATTACATTTCTAAAAGCTCTTAGAACAAATGCTTGCTTGTGAGAAATAACTTTTCTATAAATATTTTATTCCTCTTTTTTTCCCCTTTTGTCCTCCAGCTGAGAGGTTCCACATGGATATAGGAGATGATGTTCCCCTTGGGAGAGAGGATCAAAGCCCCCCTGGGCTGCTTGCTGCTGAGTTTTTATTCAGAATAATCTTTGTGGCTTCTACCCTAACCCGCCTGCAGGGCTCTGCGATGAAGTGAGCTCAAAACTGTGGAAAAACAAAGAATATGGAGAAAAATCCATTGCTCCTTAGCATCCAAACTGGTGTTCCAAACACAAAGATCCAAGGCTTGGCTGGAGAAAGAGAGAGGGAGGAGGAGGAGAGAGAGAGAAATGTTTGTGGTTTACCCGTGGGAACCCGGACTGGGTCTTAATAATTTATAAAGCCTGGAGCCCAGCTCACACCAACCCTCTGCATGAAGCTCAACATGTATTTGGCAAATGGCTGGATACATTCATCAACCCACAAAATGAGCACTGCATGAGCTGAGGTGCCCACAGTGTTGAACCTGGAAACCTGAGGAAATGATGATACCAGCAAAAGGAAGGGGAATCTGAGGAAGGACCTAGTCTTGGGAGTAGATTGTAAATTTGATTTGGCCCATGGTTGGCCTTAGATAATACGATAGTCAAGATCCAGTGTCCATGGACAGCAGGTGGCTGAAAAAGAGGACTTAATGTTGACTGTGATGATCAGCAGCATAGGATCCGTTCTCGCCTAGGGAAACATGATTATACTTGGTGTTTTAAAGAGATGTTGCTATGTGAGCTATGTCCAAATGGAGGAACTAGGATGGTGTAGGGCTGAGACTGTGGCTGGAACATTTGGCTTCATAGAGCAATGCCTATAAGGATATATTTTGCTGTCATTGCATTTGGTGGCCTCACAGTAGTAGACTTGTCCTGTGTCATTGCTGATGGATAATTCTCCACGGATCTCTCATGTTTCTGTCCATGTTGTAAGTAAGGCACCGATTGCTCTGTTCTGGACTCTTTTCAAAAATACATACATAGCGAACAGCCTTGGAACAGAGATAATGTCTCCTTCCAGAACAGAGGGCAGACACGCTTACTGCCCAATACAGAAGATTCAAGCTCCCTAAATTCACACTTCTCCTATATTATGACTCATTGTTTCTGTCTTATTCATATTTTCCTGAGAGAAGTGGGGCTTGGGGACCCCACTTAAAAATGCTGATAACTCTGGCAACGGCAGTTACTGTGAGTAATCTGACCCGAGGAGCGTTATGTTTTCAACCAGCATCCATAAAATTGTGGCAGACCGACTTGTTCACTTGCAAGTGGGGAAAAGCTCAGGCCTTTCAGAGTTTTTGACAGTCACCCTCTGAGATTCTTATTGTGGGGTCCATGGAGGAGCCATAGGAGACTCTGAAAAGAGTCTGTAATTAAAGTCAAGTCACCTGCTATAGGCAGTGAGAGAAAAGAACAGGGCCTGATTGCTTTGGGCTGTGGCTTTGATTGTGGATGTGGGCTCAGATAGCTGTGATTCAGGATACAGACAGACAGACAGAAAAAAAAACTAATGACAAGTATGGTAAGGTGGGCAATGAACTGCCGTTTTTTAATGCAAAATAACAAAAAGGAATTTTTGCATATGTTTGCAACAAAAAGAATACAAATAGGCACAGATATTTACAGAAGATATAGAGAAAGAAGAAGCCTCAGCTCTTTCTTTTGCCTTTATTCAGCAAATTATGAAGTGCAAAAAGATAAAAAGAAGACATTATAGTCTGTGTTTGATGGAGAGCTATTCGGAGAGCAGCACAGGGCTCTATTTTTGGCCTTGACCTGTTTTGTAATTTTATCAAAGACGCAGACAAGGGTGTAGAAGGCTGTCTTATCAGATCTGTAGATGACACAAATTTGGAGGGCTAATGAGATAGAGGTAAGAATCGAGACTCAGAATGTTCACCTGGCTTGGCATGCAGGGCAGAGACCAAGAAAATGAGATTTTACAGAGGTGTTAAGACTTGAGTTTGTGCTAAAAGAAATCAATTGTGTAAGTTTTCACAGGCATCCTAGTGGTTCATGAAAAAAAAAAGAGCTGGGGTTAATGTCAATCTCAGCGTAACAGACAACAATACAGAACACTGGCTAAAACATGAATGTGGCTCTGATCTGTATCACTAAGATGTGGCTTCCAGACCAGGAAGGGAGTAGCCCCAAAGCACTTGGACGGGACAGTTGCTGACCAGGGAATTGTATTCATTTGGTGTCATCTTCAACATCTAAAGGGATGTTGAAAAATTAAGTGCATTCAAATGGGGGCAAGTAGGATGATGCAGGCTTGTAAATGGCTGGGACATTCAGCGTGAAGGAGCAAAACCCATTGGGAGAAATTTGACTGTCTTTGCATTTGCTGTTTTGACAGCTTCAGGTGTTTGTGAACCACCTGTTGAAGACAGTGGCATCACAAAACAGAAAGAGGCTGGATTCCTGAGTCACTTCCTGGATGAGAGGTGCTCAGGAAGAGTTTCCCAACCCACATTAGATTACGGCATGAGCATACATCTCTTTGTTGAGATACTTATATTTGGAGGTTTATTTGTTATTGCAGCCTAATTTAGCCTACCTTAACTAATGTATCTCTCTTAGCCCCACTTTCTACATTGGTACAATGAGGATAATAACATCTACTTCATGAGATTCCTGTGAGATTCAAATAAGATGATGACACAATAATCATAATAGAAGGCTTCCTACTTCCTTAGACATCCTTCTCGTTTTAAATTTTTATTAATTAATTAATTTATTTATTTATTTATTTTTGTAGAGATAGGGTCTAACTATGTTGCCCAGACTGGTCTCAAGCTCCTGAGCTCAACTCGTCCTCCCTCCTTAGCCCCCCAAAGTGCTGGGATTACAGGCATGAGCCACCACACCCAGCCCTCTTTTTGTGCTCGTTCCTTTGTGAAAGTTCTGCTGTTGGAAGTGCTCCAGGACCCTACCTTCACCTGTTCTCTCCTTCCGCAGGAAATGTCACGCAAATTCACGTCTATATACTATCCATATGCTGATGACTGATCGAAGTTCTATATCGAGATTGAGACTCCTACTATCTATTCAAGAGAAGATGCTGAATATTCACTTAGACATGAGTTTAGCACTCAGGAGAGATACAGGACAGAGTTGTCAACTGACAAGAGTTTTCTCTTGATTCTCCTCCACCAGATCTGATCCTCACTCACCTCACTTTCTCAATCCTTTTCTAATCAGTAAACACCACTATCCACTCAGTTGTCTAGGCAAAAAACCCAGCAGTCATCCTTGAACTCACCAGGGCAGATGGACCATGCTTTTCCAAGGAAGGTCCCCTGAGAGTGCTGTTAGTAGCCAAAGAGACATATGTGGGCAAGTAGAGAAGCTAATCAACTTTAAACATTAAAAAATAGTACCTAAAATTAAAAGGGGGGAGAGGGGTAAAAAATGTAAATTTGTGGAGTAAAAGAAGCAATGTCAAATTTCTGTTACAAGAAAACCTGTTTCTGTGTTTTCCATGTAGATGGTGTTTGAGTGTTAAATCATTGTGGGACTTAGATTCCCATTGTATACATTTAGTTTGTACACATTTGCACACCGTTGAATAGTTTCTTGTGTATGTATCTCTTCCAGAAAGAATTGCTGCATGGCCAAATTGGCCCAGAAATGGTCCTGCCTGGCAAATCCTCCATTCTCAGGATGAGGTTGCCAGGGACCGGAGACGCAGTCCTCCACTTGGTGGCAGTGTGTGGTGGGACACCAAAAAAGGGTCACAAAAAAGGGCCTTCTCTCCTCTTCCAGTAAACATGGGATTGTAGAGGGTTTTGAGGGTAGAGTGCTGGAGCACTTAAACAGCAGAACTTTCACAAAGGAAAGTTCTGGGCTTTCCCTGGGGCTTGTGGGCTGAGCGCAGTGGCTCATGCCTATGTTGATAGGAATCGTAACCAGATTTGTTTTATATCACTTTAAAAATGTATACAATGGAAGCTAAGTACCACAATGCTTTGATAGCTGAAAACCATCTACATAAAAAATACAAGTTCTTTTTTAACACTTGGAAATTTGGCACTTTCACTTCTCAAATTCACATTTTCACCCCCATTTTATCCCAGATGAGATTTCTTAAAGTTAACATTTAAAATTGATTAGTTTTTCATACTTTTCTACAGCAAAGATTAAGCCTATGCATTTAAATGCATTTTAGTGACCTTAAGGCTTTACTTTTTGTTCCCAGATTGAGTAATTATTACAATTATTATTCTTATCCAATTACTTGTTTCCTTGGTGCTGACAGAAAGATTAATTTAAATAAAATACCCTGTCGGGTAGTATCTGCTTTTCAGTTTCCAGTGAAGTCCAGAGGAGAGCCTGAAGGGGCTTCCAGAAAGGGTCTTCTGATGAATCAGCCGATGTGCCACCCCAACTTGACAGAAGGCCCCCTTGTCAGCAGTTGGAAAGGTATATACCATGCTTGCACATGTGTGATGGTTCATTTTTAAAATTTAAATGTCAATAGTTGCTAAGGATATAATTTCCAAAGTACTGTTTAATAGTATAAGAAAGAAAATTGTTCCCAAACCGTCTGTGGCAGAACTTTTTCGCATGATGTCATTTGTAACCCCTTCCATGAAGTAATTATGATTCCTGATAAAATGCTTGGGTAATTTCCGGATAGACTATAATGGGATTAAGAACTGCTGAGACGTCAGGGTCTCCACTCAGCTATCTTAAACCATGTCAACCAGTCTTGAGCTGTTCTTCTGTTGTGGTGCCATTTCTTTTTTTTTCTGTTTGTGTCTCTTCCAAAAAAGAATCACTGAATTGGCTGGCTTGCTGGGAGCCTCTTCTTTTGAGGCCAGTCTGAAATAGAATTCTGACACATGCTAATAACAAGTTTGTCTGACAAGTTATTTTAAGAATTCACATTTTAAAAATAAATTTGTTACATCATTTTAAAATGATGCCCATTAGAATTGAAATACCGTAGTGGCATGATACTCAATACCCTACATGAAAAATATAGGAGTTACTTTTTGACACTTGGACATTTTACATTTCTTTATCTTCTCCTCAAATTCATAAGTCTGTCTCTCATTTTATCCTAATATGATATTTCTTACAACTAAATTTACAACTTACAATTTCTTAAAATTGATTTACCTCAGAATCTTCTATAGCAAATCTATAAATTTTTGTGACCATAAGGCTTTTTGTGTTCCTGAGTTGAGTATACAGTTACCATTACCCAACTCATAAAAATGCACAAATATATTACAATTTTGACAAATAATTATTAAGTATAAAATTTAAATTTTATTGGAAATAAACCTCTTAAAAGAGATGGGACTAGTTTATTCCCTCTCCATCCCCAGAAAGACACATACCCATAAATAAAAACTACATAATGCTAGAAAGTGAGTCTATTCTTGTTTTATATCTTTATGGATATAAGCTCTGAGGAGGGCTGTTCATATAACAACTACATGAGACTGGAAACAGTTTTGTTATAGTGACGTTATTCAACTCTTTGAATTTCTGGTATATTCAAAAATCACATTTAAAAAAATCTATCAGCTGTCTTCACTAGAAACTCTTTCAACTTTGTTAAAAGTAAAGAATTAGAAAACCAGTTTCCAAAAGGATTTGCTCCCCAGTCATTACAGTCCAATATAGTCCCAGGATTTCAAATAATGCCTTTTGGTAACCCAAGAATTCTAACACTCCAGGGCCATGCCCAGTGGTGTGTAGGTAAATTTACTCTCTTGGGAAAAAAGAAAAAGGCAAAGAAAAGAAAGCCCTGCTTTATAGTTTTTTTTCATTTACATGGTGTAAAGGCTTCCACCACACACCAATTTCTTTTTTTTCTTTCTTTCTTTTTTTTTTTTTTTGAGTCCGAGTCTTGCTCTGTCACCCAGGCTGGAGTGCAATGGTGCGAACTTGGCTCACTACAATCTCTGCCTCCCAGGTTCAAGCAATTCTGCCTCAGTCTCCCGAGTAGCTGGGATTACAGGCGTCCACCATCACACCCTGCTAATTTTTGTATTTTTAGTAGAGACAGGGTTTCACCACGTTGGCCAGGCTGATCTCAAACTCTTGGCCTCATGATCTGCCTGCCTTGGCCTCCCAAAGTGCTGGGATTACAGGCATGAGCCACCGCGCCCGGCCACCACAGCCAATTTCAAGCCACTAACCTGACCTCACTGACACACGCTTGGGAAGACAGGCACACAGTCAGCTCTCAGGGCCAGTATGAGGCACTCACTACTGCAGGGCATCACAGTTAGATTCAGACAGAGGGAGGAGTGTGCCCCTCTTCTGAGGAGTGTGACAGATGATTGTGGAAGGGGAGGGTGAGGAGAGCTGGTCTGATCTCAGGGGTGTGCTCACGGAAATCGGTTTATGAAAGAGTACCCATAGGTGTTGAGAACATTGATTCTTCTAAACATCCCATGCCTGGGTACTCCTTGAGAAGGCTGTGCCACCATGGTTCCATGTGCAGCAATTTGGAGGCTACCGATTCAAAGGATGGAGTCAGCCACACCAGGGCTCAAATCCTGCCTCTGTAATTTATGATGATTGAGAACTTGGGCATATTTTTTCAACGTCTTGGCTCTCAGTTATCTCCCACAAAACACAAGAGGCCAATACCTACCTTGCAAGGTTTGTGAGCAAAAGGTAGTATGCATACAGTGTTGTATCCAGCAGGTGCTCAACAGTTGAATGTTACTATCAGAGTCCTTTTAACTGAGTCTAATTGATAAGACTTGAAGGGTTGAGGATTTGGGTATCAGAACCTGAACCCAGTGAGAAACATCAGATCCCTTGCCACTTAGGGTTTACGTGCTCCAAAGCAAGTAGCTGCTTTGGTTCCATCTAAAATGTTGACTTCAAAATAGAACTTTCAGCTTGTTTCCCTGCTTTTCACACACACTTCATCTTATAAAATGCAGAGGCTGGGATCTTTGGTCTATATGGAAGAACACACTCAATAGCAACAGTAGCTCTCCCAGGGAGTAGAACTCAAGACTGGTCTATCTTAGACCTAACCAGGAGGGTTATTACCAAGAAACAAGAGTCTCCTTCTAAGGTGGTTTCGCCTGTAAGGCAATCCATTAGCCTGGTCCCTGAGGGCTTCATTAGAGTGGGGTCCTGGTGATTTTACTGGCTTGTTAAGAAGGCTTTTCAAAGTCTTGTGTAATGATGATGAATGGCAGGGCGAAATCATGTTAACACATTATAAACAATTCCAGGGCACAACCAGTATCTCACACTGTACTTTATTTTTCTTCACAATATTAACTAGACAGACAAGGAAAGTTTAATGGCAATGTGACTTTTTCCAACAACACAAACAAAGTGCCATTATAGCTAATGGTGGCCAACTGGAGACTTACTTTACCTTAACCGTGTAAAGCATCCTTACCATATATTTTTGTGTGTACAGTGTTGCAGGAAATCAGCCACCCCTTAAAAGTATCAATCTTAAAAAGAGCCATGGAAGGTAAAAGTATGAAAATCTTGATAACAAAGGTTTTCAATACAAAAACACTTATTGTATACTTATTTTTATTTAAAACAAAAAGAATCCCAGTAACTCAAAACAAAAGCAAACCTTGGTTGAAAACTTAAGAAGGTATAATAAACAAAACCACCAAAAGAAAGCTTCCCCAAAAGAAATGCAATCCATTATCACTCTTGCAAATTCTACCTTGGAGGGAAAAACTTAATGAAATGAGCTATCTGGAGGGCCCACGGCAGATTTTCCAAAAGGTGTAGGTGCATGGAATTACTCAGTGTCTATACTACAGTCCTATTTATTAATAGTCTCAGAAATGTTTTGATGAAGCGAGCCTTTCCATCCTCCACCAGTGCTCCTGTCTTCTGTGCTGAGTTTGGTATGCAGAATAACCTTGTCGATAGGATGTTGGCTTGAAGTTATTTTTCTCGGTCAGTCCAGATGAACTGGTACAGTACCATTCATGCTCCATCTGGTTTTCTTTGCATCCAGTGAGATGCATATTTCATGGTTGTCCAAGGTCATGGTTGTCCAAAGACATGGAACAGAATGATTCACTGGGTAAGACTAAAGGGCTTGTATTATCTCTTTCCAATTCAGTTTCACATTGCTTAATTTTATTAAATTTTTTTTCTGTATTGTACATAATAAACATTTAGAAACAGATGTCCCTACCAACCAGAAGGTTGTCATTAAATATCCTGTTAGTTAAAACTGCACATTTATTGTTTAAATACCCATTAGACATATCCAGCTTGAAATTTATACCATTGCACTGCCAAATGGAGCTGCACTTTGAGCCGTGCTGATGTCTCTGGAATCTAAATGTCGTACCACAAACTTCAAAATGTTTCTCATTTGTCACATAAGGTTCTTCACAGAGGCATCACATCGACCCCAATACAGGTCCTTCATACCCCTAGTTCTGGTTATTCTGAAAACTTCCAACTCCCTGATCCAAACTGGGGAATGTTTTACTCATTTAAAAATTCTTCCTCCTTCCCACCCCTCCAACAAATGTCCTTTGTCCCATAATAATTAAAAAAAAAAAAAAAAAAATCCCTGAAAGATCCAAATTGAATAACAATAAAGATCTGATTGGAACCTTCATAAGCTTGACAATGTAGAATTGTATTTCTTAAAGTGTAACCACATTTGTCTGGGCTGCAAAAGACACCACAGAATAAGATCAGAATAGAATTTCAACTGACTCCCTAATTTCCTTAGAATGGCTTGTATTTCAAGCCTTTCCTGTTTTTCTCTGATAGACTAGGTATACATTACTAACTATAAGTGATAAGAACGTCTAAAAACAGCCACTGCCTTAAAAGTACAATTGGAATGACAGTTTAAGTTCACATTTATAAATTATTTGTTTTAGGGTAAGTTTAATTACAAATAGACACTATTTGCAATTCTGTTCACTCAATAGATCCTGGAGGTGAAAGCTAGACATGTGTTGGAACTGTCCTAGTTACTTACATTTAATCTTGATTATTATAACTCCTCTCGATTTATAATCACTTCCTAATTTTTCCCATTGGACCAGAGCTACATCTTTAGATGATAAGCATTTACTAATAAAACAAAGATCACATATAAATGGAAGGCCATATCTGAACACAGAGAGGTAAGTGAGCTGTGGAGAGAATGTTGGCTCCTTGTTTGAACTAAATCAAGGTGCTTCCTTAATTCTGTGACTTTAATCCAAATCTTAAGCCTGCCAGAATTTTCTGCCCCTGCAAAATCTTCAGAGACGACCCGATGGCCATAGACCCTGTCAGCTGTCGTTCCGGCCTCTCTTTTGGAGTGTTTGTGCAGCGAGGGACTGGGAGGGCCGAGGAGGTTCTCGGATGTTCTTCTCCTTTTGGGGCTTTTTTTAGAGCCCTTGACCCCAATTTGGAAAGTGCGTATATTCTGTTTAACTCTGACCCTGGCCAGTGTAAAGAGGAGTACATAAAAAGGACTGCTTTTTCATTCATAAAGAGCAGTTAAGATGCAGATGTGAATCCCTCTTCGGCACAAAATAGGGATGGTTTTCTGTTGCCCGACTGCAAAATAATTAGATATAATGAAAAAAAAAAAAGGAGAAAAAAATGACTAGTTGAGGCTTTTATATACATTCATTGCTTCTAACATGTTTTTAACAATAAGGAAAATGCAACATCAACTACTCTTAGAGCAAGTGCAGCCACAATACTGTACAGTTCTGGGGCCAAGCGGCTGGGTACATTTACTGTTAAACCAGGTAACCAAACTCCACAGCAAAAGGCAGCCAGCCAGCAATTAGCCCCCATGACCTCTTAATATATATACATTTTTCAAATACTCTGTGAATCCCATTTGAACAACAATAAAAGACAAAACAGGCTTTATATTAAAAACGTCCATGTTCTTCATTGTTACTTCTAAAGCAGCTTGGAGGATCTTACCACGTGGAGCATACTGCAAACTGACTCCATTAAAATGATTTTGGCAGGATAGCAGCACAGGATTGGATATTCCATATTCATCACTTTGACAATGTAAACCTTTCATAAAATAATATTTTGCTTAAAAATTAGAATCATTCAAAGGTCTGATCATTCTGTTCCCTGAGGCCCGCCGGGGAGGTCTGGCTTCATACCACAGGTTTCCTGCTTTCTTGGTGGAGCGTAAGCACCACTGCATTTCAGGAAGACCCTGAAGGACAGCCACGAGAAAGCCCCCGCGGAAGGAGGGCAGGAGGGCTCTGGGTGGGTCTGTGTTGAAACAGGCCATGTAAAGCAACTCTCTAAAGGTCAAACCACCATAGATTTTAATCCGCTGGTCATTTCCCATCTGGATTTTTAACTGAATGAATCTCAGGGGTTTAACCAAACATGCATGTAATCCTGAATAACACGAATTAAATGCGGAATTGCCCAGGGATGAATAAACCTTCAAGAAACAAGGTCAAAGGGACAACAGATATATCTGTCACAATAAACAATTCTGTTGACGTGGAAATGCACATGACTTGGTTGAAACAATGCTCCTCAGTGGCCAGTGACATCCAGGTTTGTCTTAGGTAGCTGAGACTCAGGGCTTATCTCACCTTCTCAGAAATGCTTTTGAAGAATCAAGAGACAAAAATCTCAAACAGAAAACGACCACTTTTGCTCACAAATAGTGTATAGGCCATAACTAAATACAATTAAAAAAAAAAAAAAAAAAACGCTGAGATGCATGTATTTTTTTAAAGCAGCTTTCGAAATATCAACCACAGCATTAAACATTGAACAGAGTACATTCCAAAGTTAATACAGATAAATGATACATAATGCAATAATGCCACAGAGTTATTCCATCAATGTCTCAAGGCTGATTCTAAACTGGAAGAAAAAAACAAAACAAACACTTTCTAGTTTATTTGCTGAAGATGTCACTTCTTTTGTTACTTCTTTTTTTTCTTTATAGTTTCCCACCATTGATTGCTTTTAAGTGCCCCAGGATGTACAGATAATCCCCATATTCCACACCTGGAACTTTTTTTTTTCTGTCAGGTTTTCAAATAAAACCAAACTACAGTGACAAGATAATGTTTTACATGTAATTCCATAGACATAGGTCAATTAATCCATGACACCTTACTTCAATGCTTCCTTTAGGATTTAAGACCCTCTCCAAAGTCATTTAAAGCCTTGCTTTAAACTGCACAGGTGGGCCACGGCCACACAGCCAACGTGCCATGTGCTATGGCCAAAATGGGCCATGGCCGTTTGCCTCTCCTCACGTTCCCAGCCTTCACCCTGTCCCTCTGCTAGGAAGGGCCCAGGGTCTCTGTTCCTTCTCTCTACAGTGATACATGTCTTAAGAAGGGTTGTGGCTCCCATGCTCCACGTGAAAATGGGCCTATCTGGAGGGCCCCAGGGTGACAGGCCCAGCCGCGCCCCTCTATTGTTCTTTCTTGACAGTGGAATTCCGAGCTCCGTCAGCTTCCAGACATTCGGAGACGGCACTGCCCTGTTGATCATCCCTGGAGGAGGCCAGTGAGGGCCCAGGCTCAGTTTCAGGACCAGGCCTCCAAGCTGGGATGCAGGCAGGTTCTGCGGACTTCGGTCTCCTAAAAGCAGGCACTTGTGGCGGCCTGATGCTCTGGGTAACTCTAGCCTTCCTGATGCCGAAGTCACCGAAATGTTTACTTCCTCAAGTTCCAGAGGATTATGTTCCTACTCAGACAGAGCCAGTATTGGGATTTGGGGGGTGCGTATCCAAAATATATGAATATACACAATCAGGGCTTAAGGTACTGGATGATACTGTATAAATTGCTAAAATGCTTCTCGGCACAATTGGTAGCTTAAAAAAATACTTTCCTATGATTTAAGGGCATTTTTCCCATCGCTGTCCTTCGGTGTGGAAATCTCAGTGGGTACCAGGTCCATCTGAAGTTCCCAAATCTTTTCCTCCCACCAGGTATGTGTCATGTGAGTCATATGCAAAGAGTCTCTTCTTCAGACCAGGGAGGCATGGACTTCCCTCCAGGAACCCTCCCTCTGTTAATATCACAGACCCCAGGGCAAAGAAATACAAGTGAATGAGCACCTTCTTCCCAGCCTCCAGCAGCCAGAAAGCCAGCTTCCCCAACGATCAGGTCCTTTTTCCATACATCTGCTCTTCAAATGGTGAGTTAGTCCGGCCAACAACACAGAAAGCGAATCTGTGTTTACAGGCACAGCACATCCAGGTGGAGCCGCACTAAGCGGTGCTTGGCAATTAGTGGTCGGATTTCCAAAGACAGGAGTTTTGATGGGACTGTCTTAAATAAATAAATCTTTTTTTCTTAATAATGTAAAAAATAAATGATATTTCCCTTTGGCAGTATATAGCTGATTCGACATTTTGCCTGAAAATTGGTGTGTGTGTGTGTGTCTGTCTGTCTGTGTGTATGTTTATATGTGTGTTATTTTTTCTTAAACAGCCCGCAGCTTTGTTTCATGGTACATCATTGACAATGCATATCATTTCTACTGCTTTAGTGAACCTTTTGCATATTTGTTTGGGGCAGGCGTGTTGACTTCACTTGTGGCCCAGATAGGCACCCAGGGTGATGCAAGCTCCCACCAGGGCCAAACTGAGCAGAGTCTTCAGAGACAGCCAGGAGAAATCAAACAGAGGCCGCATGCTGGGGCCGTACAGTTCCACAAAGGCATCCTGCAGTTGGGGTAGAGAAGGAAAGAAAAAAAAAGAGTATTAGAAAGAGAGCAGAGAATGCCACCCCACAGAGAAAGAGGTATCCTGCCAGGGCAGCCTGGGCACCTTCAGAAGGGCGAGAGGGGAAAAGGCAAACGCTCTTTGGAGGCCATGATTCAGAAACCACTGTTTTCATTAATTCAAGACATATTTATTGAGAACCTATTTACATGCCAGGCATCTTAGAGATACAGCAGTGCATAAAATAGACTAAAAGTTCCTACTTCACGAAGCTTCCATCTAGTGGAACAGCATAGACAGCAATCAATATAATTTATCACGTGGTGTAGGAGAGAGTGCTAAGGGCTGAGGAGAAAAACAGCAGAGGCAGTTAGAAAATATTAGAGGTTCTGCAGTTTTAGCTAGCACGCCCATCCACAAAAGTAATAAAATGTAGCAATGATGATGTCTGTCACACTCCTTGATTGAGTGTTGACATCTTATCAAATGTCTGACATGCATTATTTTAGTCTTCATACCAAACTTTTTTTTTTCTTTAAAAGCTAGAGTCTTGCTCTGTTGCCCAGGCTGCAGTGCAGTGGTGCAATCATGACCCACGGCAGTTTCGAACTGTTGGGCTCAAGAGCGATCCTCCTGCCTCTGCCTCCTGACTACCTAGGATTACAACGCTTGGCTAATTTTAAAATTTTTTTGTAGAGATGGGGTCTTACTACGCTTCCCAGGCTGGTCTTGAACTCCTGGGCTCAAGTGATTCTCCTGCCTCAGCCTCCCAAAGTTCTGGGATTAAAGTTGTGAGCTATCTCATCCAGCTAATTCTTTGTACCAATGTTACTAAGTTATTTTATTTGTTTCTGTCTGAAGATGAAAAAGCTGAGAATCACAGGGAATAAGAGACTTTTCTAACAAATGGCACAGCCAGGCTTTGAACCCAGATAGAAACCAGCACCCTTCTCTCTGCTGATGCCCTGGTGTGGCTAACGGCAGCTCTGTGAGAGCATTTGGTCGGCCGAGGGCTCAGTCGGTGGAGGGGCCAGGGCGGCCTCGACTGGTGCAGTGCCAGCCCCTAAGGTCAAGGTTCTCTCAGGGAAAGGGAGCCGCCAGAGGGTTTGTCTTGGGGCTGGCCAGACTGAACGACCACACTCAAACTGTGGATCTCACAAGGCATGAGATCAGGGTGTGTCACTGGACGTGCAGGTCCGACAAAGAGGGTGTCTTCCTTCCATTCCTATCTTCCATCTCAAGTCAGGTCTGTAGCGTTGGAGCAGAGTCCACCCTCTGGACCAGCTTGGATTGACCATTTCCTAGATTTGGGGGAGATTATGTTTCACATTTGGGTCCAATGAGTATTTGGACAACTTACCGAATGAATATTTGAATATATACATCAGTAAATTAATTCTTTTTAGTTCTGATTTATTCAGGTATGAAGAAGAAAACAAGAATAGTTCCACATTATCTCCAACAACCCTGACTCAAAGCACACAATTTTATTACAGGAAACAGTAACATACCATGACCCTGGGCATCGCTGTTGGGAGGGGCTCCAACAGTGCACTGAGGGGTTCCCTTTCTCTGGGGCAAGGGCTGTAGTAGTGGGACCAGGGATTCTCTTTGTCTCCCCGTGCTGGGCATGGTCTGGGTGCACTGTAGGTGCGTAGTACATGTTTGTTCACTTAAGTGTTCTGAATACAACCATCAGTTTACATTCTGTCTTTGGCTTAATGCTTTGCCCAGATGCTTATTAATCTGCTTGGAATTACTCCTTCTATATGTAACGGCCTCAGAGAATGCTGAGGTAGTCTTGATAAGGGTTTAAGACATTGTCAGGGGAACTTTCTGCATTATTAAATATAGATTTATGCAATTATTTTCATGATATATAATATGTGCCATACTTTAAAAAATTCATTTTTACAGTGTTTAAAACTTTTGCAATTATAAACAATATCATGATATATTTTTGTACATAAATTCTTATCTATTTGTTCAGTTGCTTTTTTGAAATAAACTCCTAGAAGTGACCTCACTTGACCAGTCATCAGTATTGCTTCCAGAAATCATGAAGGGCTTGCCTTGAGCCATCCTCACTCATGGGTTGCCCTCCAACCAATGCCACCTTTTACAAAAGGCAGGCAAAGATTTAGGTATCTAGTGGGCAGAGGCCAGGGACGCTGTTCAACAGCCCGCAACGCACAGGGCAGCCCCCCAGTGCTAACAGGGCTGAGGCTGAGAAACCCTAGTTTACAAGATGCTCTGTAATCACAGACCATAGAAGAACAGATGACCCATCCAGTGTGTCAACAGCATTGGTCAAATCAGCACAATCAGCGAGCCCAGACCAGCGACGGCTCACCCAGCAGGCCTTCTGCATCTTTGGAGGTCCTTGGTTAACTTTTACCAGGAGAGGGCGCAAGGACTTTCTTCTTCTTTTTAGATATCTATCGTTAAACATTTCTAAATTTCAGTGTTAGAAAAGAGAGGCAATAGACGTACATAAAATGTGTAGTTAGAGCTCTTAGCACAGAGCTGAGGCACAATCATGATTGTCTGCCAAGATGCGCACCCCTCTCTACAAGCAGGAATCAGTGGGGCAGGAAGGAGTCAGGACTTCTCCGCAAGCAGGAGAAACTCTGCCTCTTCCAGGGAGCAACCCAAGACGTCACAGACACGGCTGCAAATGTCAACTAGTCTTCCCATCCATGCTTCTCTCTCTGAGGGATGGGTGGGCTGAAACCCCCAACACCACAGCCAAAACACCCCGAATTTCTCAGGGCACTGGCAATAGGTTGTCTGCAATTGGGCCTGACATTGAGAAGGTCAGTGGCTGGGCTCTGAAACCCTTTAGTCATCAACAGAGTTTTGTGTGGCAAAATCTGAACCGGACTAAGTCCCTGATCATTTGTCCTCTCTGGACCTGAAACCATCCCGGGAAACTGGAGGATGCAGGGACACACTCCAGCTGGCATTTTCTCCCAGTTGGGCCTGGCACACAGTGCTGGAGAACAGAAGAAATGCTGTCCCAAATATCCCCACCTCCTCAGAGCTGGAATAATTCCCTCTCACTACCCTCACCCCCACACAAATAACAGTGCTTCTCATGAACCTAACAGGCCATTTCTGACGTGCATTACGCAGAACAATGTCATTTCTAGAGTGAGATGAGCTAAACTAGCAGCTCTTGGCCCAAAGCCTCAGCACAGAGGTGCTGTTGCCATCCCAGGGGGCTAAGAAGGGCATGGGACCCAGAGGAGGAGTCTGGGTGAATCCTGGCTTTGATATTTTATTAGTTTATAACCTTGAGCAGATAACCCAACCCCGAGCCTCATTTACTTCATCCATAGCCGTAAAATTCATTATTGTGAAGATTAACGTAGGTCACTCAAAGCCATTTGTAAATTGGATACAGAATGTGAGCTCCTGGAAGAACAAACACCTTCCTCTTGCCTGTCCTCTTGCAGACCTGCTCCGCACCTACTCAACCTGCCCTTCCCCCAGAGGTTCTGCTGAGCCTGCCATTTTACAGAAGCAATTTCCTGGCTCTCTCTTAGCTTTCAGATCTGAGGATAGTCCGTAATTTCTATAGGAATTATGAATTAAAATGTACACATCCCGTGTTCTGGTGGAAGATGGGAAGTGATAATACAATGCCTACCTATCTATCCTTCTTTATACATTATTAATCAGATTGTAGGGCTACAGGGCAAGTCATTTAACCCCCTGGAGGTTGGATCTGGCCTCTAAACTTTGCCCTTCTACAATTCCAAAGTGCAAAGGAGACCCTGTGGCTTCGGGACTAAATGTCCTGAAAGCTTCTTTCGTAGAAAGTCTTCTTGCTTTTTCAAACATTCTGATTAGGGCGATTTCCGAAGTCTGTTTGAACAGTCTGTCATTATTTGTTTAAGTATGAAAGCTGTTTTAAATAAACACATGCTCATTTTATGTATTAAAAGCAACAAAGAAGGAAAAAGAAAACCTGGGTCGTCATGTGATTCGGACAAAATCCCCGTCTCTATATTTAGGAAGCTCTGTGTCCCTTGCTCATGTCAGGACTGGCAAGGGCTTAACCGACTTCACGGATCACAGGTTCACATGGAAAGGCTCGCACGGGCTCCTCCCATGAGGAGGAAGTGGGCAGGGCCTCAGCTCTGCTGGCTCTGTCCACAATGGCTTCTCCATGAATTTCCAATTCAGAGGCCACAGAGGATCTGAGTTCCACCCAGGGCTGGCCCAAGGGGACAGGATGGCCAAACTCCCAGCCCCAACCTTGCTGCAGGGTTGAAACCAGGCCAGGGAGCTGTGGACGGGAACAGACCAGGGTCAAGACTTCTAAGCCCAGCAAAGTTGTCCTCACTCCTCCGGGCCGTGGAGCACTCCCACCTGGGCAGTAGCTGCCCTCCAACATTTTCCTTTTCCCTTCAGAATCTTCAATAATTTTTTTTTTTTTTTTTGAGATGGAGTCTAGCTCTGTCACTCAGGCTGGAGTGCAGTGGCTCCTAGGTTCAAGCAATTCTTCTGCCTCAGCCTCCCATGTAACTGGGACTACAGGCACCCTCCACTATGCCCAGCTAATTTTTGTATTTTTAGTAGAGAAAGGGTTTCATGTTGGCCAGGCTGGTCTCAAACTCCTGGACTCAAGTGATCCTCCCACCTCCGCCTCCCAAAGTGCTGGGATTACAGGCGTGAGCCACTGCGCCCGGTCCACTTCAAGAAATTTCATGTAAACTTACTTCCAAAGAAAATGAGATTTTTTTTTTTTTTTTTAAAGGTCAAATTGTGAAGAATGGAAGAGAATGTTAATTCTAAGTGCTGAAAAGAATGGCATGCAGTTGGGGATATGGGCGGGGGTCCCAAAACAACCCTTATGCCCAGGTAAAGGTAAATATGGAGACCTTTTGAATTCGGTAATGCATATTAAAAGGCTTTAAAAAAGCTTTTTTTAGTAATTTCACTTCCAGTTATTTCTTTTGGAAAAATAATAAAGTGCACAGATTATTTATAATAGCATAAACCTGGAAACAAACGTCTGACAATAGATGACTGACAGCGTGCCCGCATGATGGAAGGCTGTGCAGCATTAGAAGTCATACCCTATAGTTATTGGCAAGAAATTGTGTTCCTAACGTCATACCGAGTAGAGCAGGACAAAACGGTCAGCAAAACAGGATTCCACTTCTGTAAAAACCTAACATATACATGTGCGTGTTTACATACAGAAAAAAATAATATAAAGGAAAACGCCAAGATGTTAACAGTCATTATCTCTGAAGGCAGAAGTAGGTATGAGGACATGGCATTTATGAGGCTATTCTGTTTTTTTTCCTTAGCTGTTTTTTCTAATTCAATACAAACATGTTTATTACTATTTATGAAATATACTTTAATATATACTACATATAATAATGTTACATTCTAAGTGCTTGCTTAGTCTGAAAAAAATTCCAGACTCCATAATTTGACACACAAAAATGTTGGGAGATGATGCCTTGTGGTGGGGAGACATGGGCTCCCAGGCAGCAGCCATGATCTAGAACCATGCAACAGGCCCCCGGTTAAGTGAGGGCCTCCTTAGACCCTGGCCCAGAAGAACTCTCAAGAATTCTGCCCAGGAGACCAAAGCCTGCAATAAGAGGTTCAGGCCCTGAGCTCAGTGTGTGTTCTTGCCTCTCTATATACTGGGGAAATTTAATATGGCTTGGCTGGCTATAAGCAAATTAGAAATTCAGCTACATTCTACAATCTTTGAGCTACGTATACAGACGTTATACAACCAAAGAGAATTCTAAGGGAGAAAAGCCATCCCGTCCCCAAAGAGTTTACACTCTAGAGAGAGGTAATGCTTCTATGTGCACATTTGAACTAAACTAAATCAATGGGTGCCGCCATTTTGTATCCTGCAGACTGCAGTCTCATCAGCAGTAAGAAGAAAGTAAAAAGAAAATCAGACCGTGCCAATGGGAAATCAAACACAGCTATCAAATGCCTTTGATATTTTCTCTTTTTCATGACTTTATACTTTTGTCTCCACGGGGACCTCTGGGGATCTCTTCCCTCACGACAACTTTAAGGTTAGGGAGAAAAAAGGAAAGGGAGAATCACTGTAACAGACTTTGAGCTGGAAGGAACCTCCAAGTATGTTCAGGTTCCCTGAATTGGTTTAACAATGTCTAATAAAGATATTAGCTCTTTTTTTAAATAGGTGAGGTGAGTGAAATTTTGACAGGTAAAGCAAATTCCTTACAGTGTGTATTCATAAGGAAATTCGTGGTGGACAGGAGCATGAAGGCTGGGTTTCACCTGCCTCCTGCACTTCACAGGTTAGAACACTGGCAAGCAGCTGGTTCTTCTCTCTGCCCAGGGAACCTCCTCCCTGCCTCCCTCAACTTGCTTCCTCCCATCCCGACCTTCCTCTCTGCCCCAACTTGGACTCCAGCCCACAACAAGTCTCATTTGGGCTTCCAAGTGTTGCTGAAGAAAGTCACCCAACCTTGCAGGCAGGTGCTGCTGGAAATCGATGGTCTCTAAACTCAGTGAGTTCTGACACCACCTAGGAATTCTTTACTCTTTGTCAGATCTTTTCTGTTCCTTTTGATAACTGTTCCCAACAGCCACCACTTGTCTCACATGTCTTCCCCACCTTTTACTTCTCTGAGAAAATTGGGATCATTGGGCAAGAATTACCACAGCTTTCCACCCTGGCCCATGCACAAATGTCCATTTCTGCCTGTCCTTCCCTGCTTCTCTCCACCCTTCGCCCTGATTCTACCATCTCCCATTGCTTCAGGAACCTTCCTCTGTCAATTGTCCCTGCTCTCAACTACAATTTCAACCGCATCCTTCCTTTCTGGCCTCAGGTATCCTCAAAATGTCCGTGCTGATGTGTGCTCCACCCTAACCATTATCTTCTCTGTCTCTGCCCTCCTAGACAAGCTGCCAACCCACACTCATTGGCTCACTTTCCACCCACATTTGAACTCACTCAGTCTGGCTTCTGCCTATATTGTGCCTCTGAAACCACCTCCACAAAGACCACCAATACCCTCCATGTGGTTAAATTCACTGGTTGTGAGGTTGTATCTTACTAGGGGCTCTGATGCCCCGGACACCGAGACCACTGAGGGTCTTCTGTGACTCTGCTCTCTTTGGGCTGCCTCCTTCCTCCTGAAGAAATTCCTCTCTGTCTCCCTCATGGGCACCTCCTCCCTGGCCTATTCTGATAAGTTCTCAGTGCTGCCCATCAGGCTTCTGTCTGGATATTTTCTTTTCTCTCTGTGGCCAATCTCTGTCACTCTCTTGGTCTTAATACCACCCCTGTGATAATGTCCCTAACATCTTTATATCCAGTCTCACTGTCTCCCCTAACTGCCAAATACTTATTCCAATTGCTTTCTAAGACATCCCCTAAGGAGTTTGATCAACCTGCCCCAAACTGAAGCTATCATCACTCCCTCCATCAAGCCTCCCTCTCTTCCTGTCTTCAAGCTGGCTATGGCATCAAGTAAACCTACAGCCTGAGAGTCTCCTAGATGTTTTTCTCTTCCTCATGCCCCACATTCATTCACCAGTAAATCCTATGGCCATAGGTTAGGTTCCCTCAGAAGCAGACCCTAAGACAAAGATTCGAGTGCAAGTGGTTTATTTGGGAGATGATGCTAGGAACTCTAAGGGGAGCAGGGAAGGGAGAGAAAAAAGGAAGAGACCCATGCATGAGTTACCTTATCAAGCAAGTTATTGCTACTGGCAAACAGAGCTTACTCCTGCCAGGGAAATCTGAGGGCTAGTGTAGACCGTGCATCTCTTGTTAACCCACTGAAGGGCTAGGGAGCTGGGGTATTTATACGCCAACTCCTGCTATTCATTGGTTGAAGGTTGCTCCTATGGAATGTCAATACCCCAGCACTCCTAGCTGGTCATGGCACAGGTGAAGTACCCATCAAGGAAATAGATGCAGATGCCATATCTCTTATAGCTGGAGGTCAAGTTAGTGAGCACTAAAGTGGTAACGGCCAGGGGACAGGACAGAACAGGGCAGTAGATGCACTGCCGATTTTACCACCTGAACACTTCTCTCCCCCTTTACCTTCTCTCCCCAGGATCACTGCTGTGATTTCCAATCTGATCTCTCTGCCTCGGTCTGAGTCTTGTGGTCTGCCTGTAAACCTCTTCCATGTACTGCAGCCAGAGTGATCCATTCAGAATCAAGTCTGTTGCTTCCATGCTTAAGTCTAAGGTTCCCAATGCCCTGGCTCCAACCTAGTCCTCCTGCTCAGCTTGTCACTCTTAAGTCAACTTTGGTTCATTCAGAGATTCAGCTCAATCATTTTCTGCAAGCAACTTTCTCCAAATCCCTAGGTTGAACTAAATAATCCTTGGCTGTTCCCTGTTCACAGTATTATACGAAGATCATCTGTTTACATGTTTGCCTTCCCCTTTCAACTATTAGCACCTGGAGGTGCAGGACCATGTTTTATTTATCTTTGGATCCCTGGAGAATGTGTCTGTCATATATTAGGAACTCAACAAATGTTTGTGGAGCTGAAATAAACTGATTGGTTTTACTATACAGCAGATTTTTCAAACATCCTAATAGATAATTTTTTTTAAAAAAAGGGAGTATTCAGAGGCCAGATAAAGGACTGGCTTAGATAAAATTCAAGTTTTTTTTTTTTTCCCCCAGCAGCAGCCTCTAGTGTCTTCCTCCCAGGGACTGATGTTTAGTCAGTTCCCAAGGACACAGAGGGATCTGATTGGTCAGTGCTGGTCAGTGTCCCTGCTATATTGGTTACTAAAAATTATCACCCCCCACTCACAGGTGCTTGATTTTCCAAGAAAAGGAGTAGCATTTTCCAAACTCATTTGGCCACTAACCCCTCTGTCAAGGAGACTGCTGCTGTGTTTGGAGTATTAGGAAGACAAACTTTGACAAGTGCTGCCTAAGAGGGTGAAAGGACAATAGCAGGGCATTGGCAAGAGGGGCAGCATTGGTGCCTGTGGTGCACAGCAGGGGAGATGACCAGAGGTCAAAGGCTGTTTCTAGACATCTATGCAAACATAGAGACCACTGAGTGCGTCCTGATCCTAGATTCCACCAAGGGAGCTGGAGACTCATTGGCAATACTATCTGTGACTACTGCAGCCGCACAGAGTCTATGACATGCAACCGTCAGGTGAGCGAGGATGCCAGGAGAAAGAGAAAGGACATGAAGGAGGAAGTGGGGTAGACAGACACTCGTCTTGCAGAGAGACCTCTCCACAAAGTCAAGCAAGATTCTCCTGACACCAGAGTTGGCTCAGAGCAAAAGGGGGAGCAAGCCACCCTGGCCGCTGGGAGTGGTGGCCGGCAGAGCACACGCAAGGAAGTGAGGACTTTTTTCTACCTGAATAAAGCAGCTGGTGAGGAAGTGACTCCATTTCCCCCCTTATCATAGGCTTAGCAGGATTTCCTCCACAGCCACATTGTGCTGAATGAGTCTAGAGGGTTCCGTCTGCAGAGCAGCGTGGCTTTGGCAGCTGCACTCTTGCTTCTGTCCCCTGTGACTCTTCCTCCCGCACCCTCCCTTTACTCCCAAAATATTGTTTCCGGGTTTGGGGGAAAAGGAAGGGGGAAAAAAATAACCCTTGAGCATATAACTGAAGGACACACAGCTGCTGGGCCGGAGATGGCGAAGAGGCACGGGAGCGTGAGAAGCACAAGGATTTGCCTTCCTCCGGGCTGGCGGGCTGGCGAGGGCTACTCCCCAAAGCCATCTCCAGTGCCTAGGGGTTGATCTTGGAGGAAGTCTGGGTCCAGGGGGAGGGGCTGGTTGAATCATGAGCCAATGACATACGTGAAACCTAATCTCTGCGTCATTTGGATGTAACTAGAAACCTGCTGGAGACATGGCAGGAGATGAAAAAACCCAAACAAAACAAAAACAAAACTTGCCCGCTTACCACAGTTGGTCCAGGGACGTTCTGGTGTATTCTGTTATGCAAATTTAGCTAAGAATGCAAATCAGGCAGGGGCCCTCAGGAGTTGGGGAGGCTGAAAAATGAGAAGCGCAAATGGGTGCTTCCTTTCTCCAGCATTATTTTCACAGTTTGAAAATAATGTGCAAAGATGGCTTATGCCATGGGCCAGGGCAGAGGAAGCTTGGCCCTAACCACTGCTAATGGAGACTTGAGCCGGAGCTAGCTATTCCAGAGATGGACCTCAGAGGATTCCTTAGTCTAATGACCTTCTGGGCTGGGGTAGAAGGTGGTATCTGGAGGGGGGCACAGAGCCAAGTTCCCTGCTGCAGCACTAGCTATGCAAATACGGCAGGGCACCTGTGGGCTCATGTCCCTCCTGCAAGAAGCTGTGGTCAGTCCAGTAATTCAAAAGACGTACTTCTGAAATGGGTGAAGAAATGCATTTATAGCAAAAAGTGCTAAAAATATGTTAATAGTTATGCTATTTGGTTCACCAGGTTCATGTAATAAACCATAACAAGAGAGACTAAAGGCCGTATCTATATGACCTTGAAATCTCAACTTCAGCGGGCTTATTCGTTCAGTAACCAAACATATTTTTGTAAGGTGTTGAATATTTAGCTTAAAGCTAAACAAGACACACACCCTGCCCTATAGTAACTGCTCGGTAGTATTCCCAGTGGCTTCCATGGGCCTGAGAATTTTCTCAGTACTGCATTCAAAGCACTTTGTGTCTGTAGGTCCATTTGCCCAGCAGTGGCCTTGCCAGGAGAGAAGAGGCCCATGCTCCTGTCCTCATTTTAAGGTACACCTGAAGAGGCTCTAAAGAAAGGGCCTATATACACACAGGTCTCAGTCACCTGCTTTCCAGTGTTTTGGCTTTAAAACAATGTTTCTTCATTTTTCTTCCTACCTTCCTCATTCCATTACCTACCTTCTTTTGGCTAGAGCTTCTGAGGGCCCTGCCTATTTTGGTGCTCAGCCCTTTCTTGTTTTGGGCTTATGCTACTTCACTGTTTGGGGGGGAAGTGATACTTCCCCCCCAAACATAAAGTGACAAACTTAACACTTTATGATATTGTGTTGGACATGAAAATATGTCCAGCAAAAAACTTAATTATTATAACTCAACAATAAAAACCTAACTAGCTAAATTTTTAAAAAGGCCAAAGGATTCTGGTAGACATTTTACCTAAGAAGGTACACAAATGGCCAGTAAGTGCATGAAAAGATGCTCACTATCGTTAGTCATTAGGGAAATGCAAATCGAAACCACAAGGAGAGATCACTTCACATCCACTAGAGTGGCTCTAATTTTAAAAATAGATAATAACAAGTGTTGGCGAGGATGTTGAGAAACTGAAACCCCTGCACATTGCTGGTGGGAATGTAAAATGGTGCAGCCATTGTGGGAAAACAGTTTGCTGATTCCTCAAAAAGTTAAACAGAGTCACTACATGACCCAGCAATTCAACTCCTAGTACACCCAAAGGAACTGAAAGTGCATGTTCACAGGAAAACTTGTACACAAATGTTCGCATCAGCATTATTCATAATAGCCAAAAGTGGAAATGGCCCAAATATCCACTAACTAATGAACACATAAACAAAATGTGGTCTACCTACACAGTGGAATCTTACAACTCAGCCAAAAAGAGGAGTGAAGCACTGACACATGCGACAACATGGACGATCCTCAAAAACATGAGGCCAAGTGAAGGATCCAGGCACAAAAGGCCACCCACTGTATGATTCCATTGATATGCGATGTCCAAAATAGGCAAGGCCATAAAGACAAAAAGTAGATTAGACGTTCCCAGGAGATGGGGAGATGGGGAGACTAGGGAGTCACTGCTAATGGGTACCGGGCCTCTTTTTGGAGTGATGGAAAAGTTCTGGAATTAGCTAATGGTGATGGTTGTATAACCTTTTGAATATCAATGCGCTGATCACTTTAAATGGAATTTTATGGCATGTGAACTATATCCCAATAAAAGAACTTAAATTATATTCCTTACACAACACGAAGAGGGACTAAACTATTTTTATACCATATGGAATTCCACAGAAGTACTGGCTTGTGATGGATCCTCTGCTCACAAGTGTATGAGGAATGGGAGTCTGCTGGTTAGAAAATGTGCATCACTGTCATTCTCCAAAAGAAAAAAAGGAAGAACTGTAGTAGGAGGTGGCGTGGCTTGTGTTCTAGATGAGAAGTTAGGGGTCGGGTGTGTGAGCAGCAATCGAGGCGCTCCTCCTTGTAAGGTGAGCAGCTCACGTCACCCCTGGGTCCTTCCATTTTCCTCACCTGAAAACTCCACCGTAGCAAACCTCTAAGAAGTCTCTCTCCGCTCTACCATCTGGGCTTACCTAGTTAGTGACCTTATTCTGCACCCTTTCCCGTGCATCCTTGAGGATGCGACTTGGGTTCTGTTGGTGCGTGCCAGAGCTGTGTTACTGTAACTGCTGCCGAGGATCTCCTGCTTCCTCTCTGTGTGGTCCATCTCTTCCATCCGCCACTTCTCCACTGCTCTTCTCCCCACCTGGCCTCAGACCCTCCTGCTGTGAGTTCGGAGGAGGTCTTTCTTGGCATAGCAGTCAAGCTGCTGTGACCTCTGATGTGCCTCTGTGCTTCCAATCTCTTTGCTTTTATGAGCATAATCCAGGTTATTTGTCCCATACCCCAACCCCCATATGCCCACAAAGCCCTCTGCCTCTCATGTCAATTTTAATTAGAACTGGTGACATCAGTGTGGCTCAAAGTAGGGAGCAGGTGGGAAGCTCTGCTTATCCTCAATACCGAACAGGACTCTCCACTGCCTGGCAGGGGCTGGGGATTCCATGGGCAGACTGGCGTTTGGAATAGATCCACCAACTGTTCTTTCTTGGGATCTGGAGCCACAGGTGTGGCTCTCCTCCCCACCCCACGCCACTGTCCATACCTGTCTCCGTATGTGAGCAGAACATAATCACTGTGGGCTCCACAGGGATTAGCCACAGGCAAATATGCTCTACTTGGAGGTCATGATTTGGGCCAAGTGCGCTGTGTCCCCTGTGCCTGCCATGTGACTCGTGAACATGGGGCATGGCCCAGGCTGCCTCCCTGTATTTTTGTCACTGCAAGAGTTAATTCATGAAAATACGCCAAAAATGGGAACTGAAAGCAGATGCTTGTTAAGTTCTGCAGCTTGGCCTAATCGCTGTCATCAGGACGTCGCTGCTGGGGGCAGTGAGGGGAGGGAGTCCTTCATTTATTAAACTTGGAGGGCCAGAGTTGGGGGCCAAATGTTTGGTTCTCACTTGTTTAAATCAGTAAGTGTTGACTGAGGCTGGTGGTAGGGGGAGTACAAAGAACCTGCATGTCCTAATAGGAACTTGCTGAAAGTGGCCTCAGACCTGGAGGAGGGTAGGTAGAAGAAAAAGAGCAAAGCAGACTAGGCTGGGAGGAGGCGGCATCCTCAGCCAGCTGGGCACTGCCAGCCTCTAGCCCTGCCTTGTCTGGCACTTGCTTTTCGGGACTGGTTAAGAAATCAGCCTGGGCATCTTTTCTGGAAGTGCCACACTGCATTGGCTCCAGGCAGCCCTGATGACCTACCGCAGGCCCAGACATCTGGCGAGGACCAGATGCACCCCGGGTGATGCTGGTTCTGTTGTTCTTGGTTTGGGGCAGGTAAGTCACAAATGGCTGAACCTTCACACCCTGCTCACATCCCACTTAAAAGCACCCCAACGTATAATAGTCTTGCTCGGATCCCAGCTCCCCAGTTCTGCTCAATGGGTCATTCTGTGACTGTCAAAGCGACTGTGATGATCCTCTGAGAAGCCCATGGGAGAGGCTTCTTATCCACACCATCAATCTACCGATCAGTAAGAGAAGAACAGTTATATCCTCTGTGCTCTGGGGGACAAGGGGAGCTGACGGATGGTGGTGAACTCCTCGGTGAGCTCCACATGGGCATGCTAAGAAAAATCTGCTTTCATTTTGTAGTTTATGATTTAGTTCAGTTCACCTGGAAAGACTCAACATGAATAAAACCAGATGCATTTCAAGGAACACTGCTTGGCTCCTTGACAATCCTCTTCCTTCCTCACCAGACAGTCTTCCTGTGCCAGGGAAGACAGCAGACCTCTCTATCACAAGGAAAATGCAGCCTCCGTCAGTGGCAGCAGCTGTTAGAACCAGGACAGGTAAATGGCGGGCCAGGGCAGCCTGTGGTTCTGGAGCCTGGCTCATTAACACATGGACAAGACATGCCAGCGTGGCCTCTCGTACGAACAGCTGTTTACGGTGAAGGACCTCTGACAGTATGCTTTCTGTTGCAAGAAGGATACTGCCGTATATATAACTAGAGACAGAAGCAAAAACAGAAACTCAGGGAGAGAAAAGGGAGACACAGAGGCCCAGAAAGACAAAGAGAAAGAGAAAAAGAGAAGCTGAAAGCAATCATGGATGAGTTTTCAGTGAGTGGAGGGGCTGAAATATCTTCCATCAGCACAACCTCCAGGGGCACAGTTGACAGCTGGCTGACCTGACCCAAGGACACGCTCTCACAGTGAAGCCAGTGACGCCGGCCTGCTGGGGGCAGGAGCAAGGTCAGAACACTACACGTGCCCACTGTACAAGGCCTGTCAGCGTTGTCGGCAGTGGGCACTTAACACGAGAAAAGTCGTGCCCCTGGGAGATCCACTTCCAAGGCAACTGTCACTTCCCGTCAAACGCTCAGGACGGGTCACACACATTTGCAGCTTGCAGTGGCGAGCCTGGGGACCCTGCCTGCAGAAGGGATGCAAGTATGTGCTGGCTGGATTGCAAATGGGATTTGAACTGTGCTACGGGGCCTTCATACACTGACTATTCCTCAGGCAAAAGGGCAGAGCCAGAACATTCCAGGTGGGACTGGCAGCTGAGTGGTCAGAGGCCATGCCTATGCACGTGCAGCATCCACAGAACCTTGCCGCCATTGCAGAAACTTTGGAGTGAGTTGGCTCAGGTTGCATTCAGGGATGCGAACATTTACTGGCCACCTGCATTGCACCCAGTATTGTGCGGAGCGCTGCAAGAGAGATAGTGAGCTTGACTCTGCATGACAATGAGCTCCTTAAGTTAGGAATGACGTCATACTCATCACCCAAACCAGGTACTCAGGAAAACCCTCTTCCAATGGGATGACTCAGAGATGTTCACACCTAACATCGTAAGAATAAGCTCAGGTTTGGGCTGGTGAAGGCTTCAAGAGAAACTTTAGGTCAAGCAAATTGCTATTTCCACTGAGGAAACCCCATGGCCAATCTTGGATACACAGGCAACATGTTTTTCATAGTATAACTGGTGCTAACTTTGGATGGCTCTTTCTAGCTCTTTCTTTCCTCTAGCTTTGATCTATCCTTTGGACATATCTGAATTGAGCAATCCAACCACAGGCAAACCACTTTAAAAAGTATTTATTTAGCATCTACTTCTGGCCAGGCACTAAATCTGGGATGAGGAGAGAGATTGAACCGTGGTGCCAAAGCCCATAAAGGTGACTTTTATAAACAACTCTAGACAGAAGAGACTGCCAACAGAAAGGTCACACAACTTGCTCAAAGTCACACAGCTCATTGCAGCAAAGCTGGGGTTCGAATCCGGGACTATGTGACTGCCAGGCATGTACCTTTTCAACTACATTTTGCTCCTCCCAAAGGAAGCAGAAAAGACATACAAGATCCAGCTCCGGCTCCCCCAAGCAATAAATATGAGAGGCTAAACAGGAAGTCCCAAGGAGTGACAGGGAAGGCTCAAGAAATGTACCAAGAGTTTTTAAGATGGGCTGGGAGGCGGACAGAAAGTGAGACAGGAGTTGAGCCCTCAGGACTTCAAATAAAAGCAAGGAAATCGAGGATGGTGTTTCAGGGCAAGGAAGTGGCATGTGAGTTTGGGGCCACCCTGGCGAGTCCTAAAGCAAGCCGGTGTATGTGGGCAGGGGTGAGTCAGAGTGAATGGGGCCGCATGAACAGAAAGAAGACCCTGTGACCATGGAGAAACCACCAGTCACAGGACCTTCCCCATCCTCCCCACCCCCACCCGCCCTGGGCACTGGGCAAGGCTGGATCCCATGGGAACGTGTGCGACACACTCTGGAAGCCCCTGACTGTGGTCCGGCCCTGTTGCTGGGGCTGCACGTGCCATCTCAAGAGTATTTTAAAATGTTGTATGATATAGACTCAAATCCCCAAAGAGAAATTCTTTCCATATTATTCAGGAAAAGCCCTCCTATTTACAGTGCTGCTTCACAGGGAATTGTAGAATGTGAAACAGAATAAAATTTCCTTGAGTCACAAAAAGAAATCCAACTTGAGGCCTAGTTTAGAATATTAAAATATGTGGCCCCAGAGCTTCCACAGTGGCAACTGGATTTTGATCCTTTCAAGGGATCAGCTCAACTATTCTTGCTGGATCAAAAGCGGTTGTGTCTGCAACATGCATGAACAAGAGTGGCTCCCACACCATGGACAGAGCACAAGCCCTCAAAGAAGAGACCCAGGGGAATGGTGGGGATGCTTCCCTGGTCACTAGCCCTACTGTCCAAGAGATCTAGGAGGATGGGGGGGCTTCCCTGGCCACTAGCCCCACTACCCTGATGCCTGCTCCTTGCACAGTCTCTCTCCTCCTGGAGGCACCCCTTGTGACTCCTCATGATTGGAAACAGTTTTTCTCTACTCACTTAAATTTTTTAAATTTTCATAATTTAACAAAGGCAGAGACCTTTAAATTCCTAAGAACCTACCCACCAAGTGTTTTACATGAACCTTGCTATGCTCACCAAGCATTTAATCCTTTAACGTTCGATGTGTTACTGGAAGGCCAGAAGTTTGTGAGGCGAGTTTGTGATTGTTGCAGGGAGACCCAACAAGCCAAACTCTTTCAGCATTTTGGCAGTTGCATGCTGAGAGGGAATGTGGTCAGTGCAACATCTCTAATACACCACATTAAAGATGAACAAACAAAAATGCAGAATCACAGCATCCATCATGCACAGTGGCTATAAGCTCAGGTCTGTCCTCAGCACACAGGATGCCCAAAACCTTGCTCAGACAGCGAGGAGTTGGTGGGAGACAAAAAAAAAGGCTGGACATGGCCGAGATCCCCGAGGTCCCCCAAACCTGGCTCCCTTGCCTTCACTATAACTCAGACAGGACACCTGTCCTAGCTCCCAAATCCCTTTTCCCTGCCAAAATTCCCTTGATTTTTTTCCTCCTTCTCTTTGTCCTTTGCTTTCTTGTTCCCTCCTTGTCTTGCATTTTATCAGCTGAAGTTCATTCCTCAGCCCTGATCCCCACAACCCGTTCTCCATTTGCCTATTGAATTCTAGGACAGAGAACTCAGAGCCTGAGCTTCCTGGAAGACGCTAATTCCCCACTCCCTCAGATACATAAAGAACTAAGTGTTGGCTGAGCAGAACAAGTGAGACTTCTGCAGCTGCGGCCGGGGCTTGGCCATAGTTGCGAGGGACCTTCCAGCCCACTTCTGGCGGAAGGACCCTGGTCGTGGACACCGATGGGGAAATGGGGACTGTCCCTGAGCCCCCCAAGAAATGGAACGAGGTAACTCGAGGCACTGTGGTTACCATTTGACTGTGGAAGTCTGACAGGACGCCAGGCCTGTGATCCACGCTGAAGTCAGCCAGAGGCCTGCCTTACACGCCTCCTTTAACCCTTGTGGAGTTAAATGCTGGCATTGTGGTTATGGGACAACTGGAGAGGGATTTGTGTTGGATAAATGAGCAGAATAAAAACGTCTAAATTTCATCTTTTCTTTGTGTGTTTTCACCTCTGCCAAATTCTTGGAATTCTTATGTCTTACAACTTTATGTGCTTTTCATTTCCGTTTGAACCTGAAACATCATTTAAATGTCTTTGGAGGTAATCTTAACCTACTGAAACACGCCGAGAAACTGTGAAAAAAGTATTAGGATTATTCCACACACACGCCTGGTGGGTTTTAGGAAGTTTTTGATCCCCAGGCGTAAGTTCATGGTTGATGGAATACAGATTCAAACAGGTATGTTTTACTAACTCGGTACACCCACTTGAAAAAGGTGATTTTATTAAGGGTAATTTTAAATGCGAAAAAAATAACTTCACTGCCATCACGTCTACAATACCTTTTGGCGAGAAAGCAAGAATTCGGAGGTTTTAATGTTTGGCAATGGAACACATCGGGGACAGGAGTCCCAGCAGAGCTCAACCCCTGGCTCTGAAGCTCATCACGTTATCCTAGATTTATAACCGGATAAGCTGGTCTGTTCTGATGTCTTTGGTTCTATCACAAACCACACAATGGCAAGCTGTGGGGTCTGAGTGTCGATGCGCCCTTTCTCAGTTCCTCCACTTGTGGTCCAGGGATTCACCTCTCCTGGCTTTGAGAGCCTCATTTGTAACAGGAAGAGATGCCCCGTGGTCCTCTAAAGGCCCTTGGTGACACTCAAGTGACATCACTTTTAGATTCTGGGACTCCGTTTTATGTCTGTGCATCAAAAGCACGGAGGATGAAAAGGGTCTGATACAGTTGGGGCACTGGGAGAAACAGGTGCCAGCAGCCCTGCTGGCTTGCATTCAAAGTCGCAATGTGCCATCGCGTTTATTACCGGTGCAAATAGAGGCTTGAACCCTAGAGGGGGTTTTACCAGAAGAAGCTGGGACGTGCCCTGCCGCAATATAGAAGCTAGGAATGTTCTTGATATTCTAGACGTCAAAAGAAACACAAGCCAAAATCTTCATGGCACCAGACATTAGAATCCCAGTCAGGGTTTCTAAAGTCCCAACTATTTCTGCTTAAGAATCCACCCAATAGATATTCCGACAGCGCAGATGGCATGAAAGCCATATTCCAATAACACTGAGATGATTTTATGAAAAATTAAGGGATGTCTTCTCTGGATGTGTCCTACTTCTCAGCCATAAACAATATCCATTATTTATGGTAACTTTTGATGATAAGTTAATACCCCAACTAAAGGAGTTTATGGTTTTCATCCCTATTCCTCGGGCAACGGAATCATACATCACTCAAGATTAGTGTGTTATTCCCTTTTGACGCCCCCAGGAGATATTTCTTATATCTCCCAGAATACCCTCTTGAACCAAAAGTTTCCACATTTAAGTCTTTTCTCAGAATGTTTCCCTCTCCATGCCCGACCCCTCCCTGCTTGGAAAATGCAGAGAAAATCCATCAGTCATTTTTGGGTTATCAGACTGTGACAAATTTGTTTTTCAAGCTTCAGAAGATTGCTAAACTGGGCTTTCCCCGCCCCCCCATTTCAGATAACTCAAAACTGGTTTGGATCCGTGACATCAACCTTGGCATGTATGAAGAACAAGGAATGAGGACTTTGCCTTGTTTGGAACCAAAGAGAAGAATATCCATTTTCTCTCTCTCTCTCTTTTCCATTTTTATTAAGTCAGTATTTTTCCCTTTTAGCCAGATGATGTACACTTTTAACATTCCAGGAAAAAAGTGTCAGTGATATGCAAGTCATAATAAAAGAAAATCAAAAGAAATGCAATTACAAAGGACAGGGAACTGTATCATTTTTAATATAAAATGCCCAGAGGAAAATCTAATTTAAAAAATTACCAGCACCATATAAATGAGAAGAGAATATAAGAAAACATTTGTTAGTTTAAAAATTAGCTTAATCCTTAATGTTTCTGGCTCTTGGACTTTCATCTTTATTTTTAAAGGCCAAAAATGGTCTTTCGGTGCTGATCAGGAGTAAACCTCTCAATGATGCAATGAGATACTGTGAAGTGGCAACGAATTTCCGTGGCCTCTGGCCTGCTGCCTGGAATGTAATAGGGGGAAAAAAAACCCAAAACGGTTGTTAAATAAAAACAGTGAACAAACAGCGAGGATGAAATAATAACCTTCTCACTCTCATTATTATAAAGGTATCTATTACAAACAAAAACAAATATTCACATGGCACGCTGTTGTTAAAAAAGTGCTTCCATATATATCATCTGGTGTGGTCCTCCCAACAAGCCACAGAGAAGTTACTAGTGCTGTCACCCCTCTTCCATGGATGACCAAGAATACGTAACTTTTCCAAGGACACCTAGTTAATCAATGATGAAACCAGAACTCAAACCCAGAATTCTGTCATAAAATATTCTGCCTTTCTACTCAATCACGTGGCCTCCCTAAATGTAGCTGCGACTCCCAGCTAAACGGGCCTGTCCGGAACCACGAAGTCATAAGTGTGCATGGAGCAGCGACGCGCTCATGCTGACACCTCTATCTCTTTGATAACGTTTACATTATGAGAAAAGCACCAAGCTCATTTATGTCAGAAGTCCACAACGTTTTTGGCACCAGGGATGTGTTTTGTGGAGGACAATTTTTCCACGAATGGGGTGGGGGATCATTTCGGGATGAAACTGTTCCAACACAGATTATCAGGCATTTGGTTTCCATAAGGAGCGCACAACCTAGATCCCTCGTGTGCACAGTTCACAATAGGGTTTGCACTCCTAGGAAAACCTAATGTCGCCGCTGGTCTGACAGGAGCCGGAGCTCAGGCAGTGATGCTCTCGAGCTGCTCACCTCCTGCTGTGCGGCCCGGTTCCTAACAGGCCACAGACCCATACCGGTCCCGGGCTGTATGTGTAAGTTGTAACTGCTGGCTTGTGCCAGACAATTTTCGCTTGTTCTGTCTCTGTTTCTCTTCTAGCCCAGGGAGATGTCATTCTGCTACCCTCAACCCATGTGAGGGGAAGCTGAAACTATTCACGTATTTACAGGGAGAGTCCAAATAAGCATGCAGTAACCCAGCCTTCCTTTCAAACTCTTTGCTTGATGGAATCACCAATTTTCATTTCAGGCCTGAAAAATAACACTGTTACGACAGTGACCGGCAGAGGATTAACAGTGAAGAAGAGAGGAGATGTCACCAATAATACTGATTTCTAACCCTTTCTCTAGTTTTTGCTTGGACCAAGCACAGTGCTTAACTATATGGCTCTCTACAGAAAGGTTTCTCCTGACATGAGGCGTTGATTGATTGATTTTGAGACAGAGTCTCCCTCTGTCAGTTACCCAGGCTGGAGTGCAGTGGTGCGATCTTGGCTCACTGCAGCCTCTGCCTCCTGGGTTCAAGCAATTCTCCTGCCTCAGTCTTCCTGAATGGCTGGGATTATAGGCACCCACCACCACGCCTGGCTAATTTTTGTATTTTTTTGTAGAGATGGGGTTTCACCATGTTGGCCAGGCTGGCCTCAAACTCCTGACGTCAAGTGATCCTCCTGACTCGGCCTCTCATAGTGCTGGGATTATAGGCGTGAGCCACCGCGCCCAGCCTGACATGAGGCTTTTAGGTACAGAAAGAGAAGTTTCCTTTGTCCAGATGCAATTTTCCCCCATTTTGCTTGGGTCAGCCTGAAAATGAAAAGAGAGTGATCTGGTGGCAAGATGGCTAAGGTTTCTCTTCCCTTCTTCAGCAACACCCAGCTGAAGAGTGGACGCCAGTGAATGCATTCTGCTCCTATCATCAATAGCTGTGGGCCCAGGAGGGCTGAAAGAAAAGCAGAAAAATCACTTTTTTGCTCAGCGGGCATTGTGATGGTTTTTCTTCTTTTATTGCTATGTGTATCTTCTCCTGTTTTTCTTTCCCTCTGCATCTGAGGTTGCCATTCCCCACTTTCTCTCCACATTTTCTTGGCTCCCTCCAGTTTTCTCTGGAGTGACATTCCCCTTCCTCTGTGAAACCATCACCTCTATGTATTTCCTGTGTCCCACGAGCCTGCCACAAGTTCTAGAATTAGACTCTGCTCAGCCTTCCCATGAGCTGTTTTAGTCTGATATTCCAGCAGTCTCCACGTAGGAAAAAAGAAGTCGATTTAAATATGAATTCCTGTAAAGCTGAAGCTTAGCTAACACATTCTGGAGACCTTCTGGCAGAAAAATGTCCAGAAAGATTGGACTGTAACGTAAGATTTGATGGTTAAGAATGAGTTATCAGGTTTGGGAGTGAGAGGGGGTATTGGGTCTCCAACCTCCACTGGGCTGCTCCTGTCATATTTTTCTAGCATGACAGGCAACACTCTTCAAAGGTTACTAAACCGTGCCTCCACTGAGAAGGAAAATGGGACTCTTCACACTGAGCTCTCTGTGTACCTTCAACAAATGACTTCTGAAGTCATCTTGGTCTCCTCTTCTATAATGCAATCAGGGGCATTCCCTGCTTCTCTTTAATCTCTCTAATTACTAAAAGAAAATTTTCCCCTCCTTGTGTTTTTTTTCTATAAATTGGCCTCATAGATTGGTCAAATTTATCTGTCCAGATTTCCCCCCAAAATGCCCTTCCCCACACTGACTGCGGTCACCCTAAGCTGCTTTTTGCCTATTGCCAGGCTACCTCCCCCAACACCAGTCTACCCTGCAACTGACTAACATCTAACCCAGCAGAAATGACTGGGCATCTGTAACATGACTGGCATGATCAAAACCCTGGGGTGGATTCAGAGAAAAATGCAACTATTCCTCTCCTCTATGAGGTCAGGAGCAAGCAAAACAAGCAAGAATGTCCTGGTGGCAGAAGGGGTGGCCATGAGGGTTCAGACAAGGAAGAGTTCACTCTGGCAAGCCCCTCATCGCAGATGAGGGGCTGGGGGCGAGAGGAGGGAACAGCACAGGCTAGAGGGGGAGGTTAAAGGTGTGCACAGGGAATGCTAATGGCTTGGCCTCACTTTGTGGGTTTCAAAACAGAATCTCACGGAAAAGATAACTGAAATGAAAATCGGAGCTTATTAATTTTCTGAAGGCCCAACCCAATTTCTCATAGTTCTCAGTCATGTGGGTACATGCTAGTTTCCTTGGCAGCCTAAGATAAAGCTCTTCATGTGATGTGAGTCCCTTAAAGATTAGTAGTATTATAAATATAAATGTTCAAACACAAGCAAGTTGAAACCAAATGCCCCCCAAACACTGGCTTTCTGTTACATGAAGGTTTCCAGTGGTGCACTGAACCCTTGGATAAATGAGCTAGAAAACAGAGAGTTAAATGGGCTCATTGGCTAAATCTCATGGCCAGCCTCCTTTGCTGGAGGGAAGAAGGAAACTTAGTAGCTGCTCCCTACCTATTTAATCTGCAGCAGTTGGCAGGACAGTTTTGGATGACAATCAGAGAAATACTCTCAGAACTTCACGTAGGGCATTGAGTCGGGGATCCAAGACCCTGATCAAAACAGAGGGTCTTTACTCAAAGCCAACCTGCAAACATCTTCTTGTTCTTACTGCTTTGTATGACTTCCAAGAGACTCACTAACAACTAGTCATAAATAGACATCAAGGAGTTTGTTTATCTAACTAAGAGAAAACAATGTTTGAGTTCTTTAGAAACATGCATTTGACACCACACCAATGTGCTGCTCTGGGAGCAGAATCAGAGCCTGCTTCCTTGGGGCTGGTGTTTTGATGTGGTCATTATTTGCTCAGCAGAGCCTCTACTTTGCAACACCTCGTTTGCCCAATTCTAGGTATTTGAAATTTTAAAAACATCTCTCTTTTAAGAAAATTTTAAAATGAAAGAGTTTTTTTAAATTAATTTGTAAATACCTTCCCCAAAGTTATTCTAAAATGCCTGAGACTTTAAAGAACCATACCTAAGTCAAGTCGGGTGAGGGCAAACCGACATGACAATGACCAAATCTATTCTTTAATTTTCTAACATTTGTGTACAAAGCCAAACAATCAACATACATACTGAGTGCTACTCCTAAATCTTCTTGCAACTAAAAAATAAAGGGCCAACCAAGTATTCCCAGGAGGCAAAACAATAGCCCATCATGTGCTTGTCCTCAGTGCCTACTAGAGCCTCCTTTTCTCCTGGAAGACATAATGACGTGGGTTGGGTGAAATTGTACACCACCTATGATAGCAGGATGCCGGGTTAATCAGGTGATAATGCTTCACCATATCTTCAGTTTTTGTATTTTCCACCTATTTGATAATGGGTCCTTCAGCAGAGACTACAAGACGCGAGTATACCCACATAACTTCAGCTCAGATTTCTGACAGCCTCCAACTTGCTTGCATGAATATCCACTGCCTGCCCACTCTCTCTCATCTGAGAAAACTATTTGACTCAGCCTTTGCCTCTGCCTCTCACTTTTCACTCTCTCCAGAATGCTCACATCTCACCCATGCTAGTAGCATTGGAGAGGAAAGAGCACAAACATTAGAATCAGACAGATCTGTGCTTGAACCTTAACTCTGCAAATTACTAGCTTCGTCAGTGAGTTGAACGAGTTATCGGTTCTCCTCTCCTTCTCTGCAATGCTTAAATCTAACTAATGTTGGATGAGTTCTTTAACTTCTCTGAGCCTAAATTTATGAATTCATAAAAGAGAGAAAATAAAAGGCTGTAGTTGTAGAGTGGTCAGGAGGATGAAATGACTTCTGTGAAGTGCCTGGCAGCAAAGGGGCTGAGATTCAGTCATGACTCCCTCTCATTCCTCTCTCAGTTTTTCAATGAACTGTCAGAGATGGCAATTTTCCTTTCCTAGGTACCTTCTTTATTTACAAGGAGCTTACAGGAAATGCATATATGAAAAAGAGTTGTGTGAAACCTTTGAAGCCAGTAAAGCCCTTTTTGCAGAGTCTATAATTTTTAATTTTAGGATCTTATTTTCTAACATCATTAGTCAAGGTAAGTTCTTAAAGAAAAAAATTCAAATGAAACTCAATACCTGTATACTATCAGCTATGGGCCTGGAAGTAGAGTTCTGGAGTTAGCAGAAGGGATTTCTTGAAATCACCAGGGCAGAGCGGCCAGCCAAATCCTGAGACTCATCAAGGCAGGATTTCCTACCCAACAGCAAGCACATCGGACCTTGTACTAAGCCACGAGGTCCCCACCTGGAATGCTCTATCCAGAATTCTCTACACAGACCTGGCTACTCCAAAAAGCCAATGGTGGGTGCAGAGGGGGGCAGATGAAATAGGGCAAAGTAGGTTTCTAGAAGACAGTGATGACTCTGGGAAGGGCAGGCCTGAATGTGGATTTTGGGACATTCATGAAGTCTTAAGAGTATAGAAAGGATTAAGCTATAACCCTATTGTGGAGCCTTTAGGCTGATGACTCTTGAATCTCTTTCGAGCCTCAAACCCTAGTTTGCAACCAAATAGATCTGCATAGCCATCAGGTACATCAAACCCAACACAGCACAAAGGGAACTGATTACGCCTTCCCAAAATCTGCCTCTAAGGGTCCAATCAGCCCCCTTGACAGCCCTCAGCCTACATCCTAGCAGAAAAACTGGGGTAATCCTCAGCTCCTCTCTCTTCTCTTCCTATGGACACACCATCACTGTCATCCCCACCTTACATAAGTCTCTTAGGATGTCTCCTCTTTCCGATCTTACTGAAACCACTTCTGTACACCCCACTGCATGGCTTACCTAGACAGTGGCAAGGAGCTCCGAACTGATCTTCCCTCATCTTGCCCCATTCAGCTTCCCTCTGGAGTATTCCCAGGGGGTCTGCTAGACCCACAAAGCAGTTGCATCCCTCTCTCCTATCCAAATGCCCTGAGTGGCTCCTGTTATCCACAGGGCGAGCTGGCCCTGACTCACACTTCCAGCCTCCCCTCTCCCCACACCCACCGCTTGCCTTGGATTCCATGTGATTACTGGCAGCATCAGCTACAGCCTCGTTCCTCTACAGATCCCGGCTCACATGCATCCTCAGGCTGGGATGCCACTCTGCCTCTTGCACACTTCTCCACACTCAGCTCAAATACCATCTCCTCTGTGAGGCCTTTCTTGACTAAGCCCTCACCTCCCCATCACGCCCTTTTCTTATTCTGCCCCTCAAGGCTCACCGGTGAACTCACTGCCACGTGTCTCTCTCCTCCTTTGGGGCATTGGCTACATTTTCTTCATCTAGGTTTTCCCAGGTTCTGATAGTGCTTGGCACCTCATAAAAGCTCTGTGCATGTTTGCAGAATGAATGAATAAACGCATGGAAATTAAAACTATTTAAACAGGTCCATAAAGATTGTGCCATGCTCAAGGAAGATGGATTCATTACACATCTCAAAAGAACCTCAGGACCTTCTGGGGCTGGAATGGCAACACCGTGTGGGGTAAGGAGCCTAGAACGTTCAGTTATGTTCTCAAGTCTTCACAGCTTCACCTTGCCCAAGATACCTAACGTCTCTGAGCCTCTATTTATTCATCTATAAAAATAAGAGGACGCTACGGCATCAACCACAAAGGCTGGGGTGAGAATGACATGGGTTCATGATGCCAAATGTCTGGTGGAGGTCGGCACAGAGTGGGCAGAGGGGGCAAAGAGCAGTGTCCTTTGTCCCCAATCAGCAGAGCTGAGCTGAACATGAGACTCTGAGAAAGGCTCAGGACAGCAGGGCCACAACAGGTCTCCTGGCCTCCAGGGACAGTCAACGTGAGGAGGCGACAAATCCTCATTTGCAAAGGTGAGAAACTGTACAGCAAGTCAACAGTATCAGATGAGTCATGAGACAGGACGTGATTGCTGTCGGGTGGGCGTGGAATGTGCTGTGCATTGAGTGGGGAGGGCCCTTAGTAGGGGGTGAGCTTGGTGGAAGAAGGAGGGTCTCAGAGGGTTCAGCTGCTGGGATGGAGGCCACAGAGGCCCAGGAGTGCAGGGGAGGCGTGGTGAAGCCTGGGGTTGTTGCCTTTAGGCAGCTCTGCTGCTCTCTGCTTCCTCCTGTTGGCATGGGAGGGAAGAGCAGGGTTGTTGGGCTGAGATGGACGTTAGAGCCAGCAGGTGAGAAGAGGCTGGGAGGAACCGGCAATGCAGCCACCAGGAAGGAGCAGGTGGTGGAGTGGGGAAGAGAGAGGGAGGGCTGCTTGGCCAGATGCCAGGCACTCTGCCAATTGCAGGCCCTGCAGATCTTGCCCCGAGCTCAGGGTCACCTTGAACCCTCTCCTCCTTTCTTTCTCCAGAGTGCTTGTCACACCCTCTCCCTTCCTGGGGCCCTCACTCATGTTCTCCTTGGAGGTCAGAGGTGCATCCTCCCTCTCCCAGGACCCTCCCCCCACTCCCCAGGCCAGCGTGGACCATTGGCGTGACCAATGTGAGGGGCACTTGGTGTTCTTGGGACTTTTGTTCTTTTTCTTGCTTGAGGGCATTTCTCAAGTAAGACCAGAGACCATTTTAGCCCTGAGTGTCCCAGTTAATATTCATGAGGCTTGCCGAGAAGCAAAAAAAATAAAAAAATAAAAAATAAAAAAAAGGCTCGGAGGGCATCAGACAGGGTGGCGGAGGGGTTGGGGGGGTTTCAAAGAGGAGAAGAAAGCAAGAGCCAACACAGAGTCTTACCCAGCAATAGCGTGGAAGGGAGTGGCAGCCCATTGTCCCTTAGGAAAATAAACTGCAAATAACTTTTCCCGTTTGTGTCAATCTAGTGCTTTCAACTTACAAACTATTAGTAGGCTTTAGAACTTAGATCACATTCTGGGTCAGGTAATTCTTTGTTGTGGGGAGGACAGGCTGCCCTGAGCACTCGAGGATGTTTAGCAGCTTCTCTGGACTCTGCCCACGACATGCCAGCGGAAACCCTTGTCTAGTGTGGCAACCAGAAATGTCTCCAGACCGTGCCAGATATCCCCTGGAAGGCAAAGTTGTCCCCATGGAGAACCACTGCCACAGATTATTGTGAGGTGCTACCCAAATGCCCAACACTTGTACTGGCCCCCTCCAATCTCGCCCTCATCTGAGCACTGCAAGAACAGCCCACACTGGCGTCCACCTCCCCCGTCCACCTGATGTTTACGTGAACAGATACAGAAGCTTCTTTCCGAAGCCAAGGAATCTCCTCCCAAGTCTAGACGTCGTGGAGAGGGGAGGGCTGCCTCTTACTCTGCTCAGTAACTGCAACCCCATGGACTTCATAACGGCCAAGGGGACTCCACACCCAAAGCCCTCATTCCCCAATTTCCTGGGCAACCAGGGATCCAGGTAGAAGTGCTTGCCCAGGAGGCATCTCTCTGGTGGAGGAGTAAACCTTGGAGAATTTGCCCTCCATTTTCTTCCCTCACTTTCTTCTCCATTTTTTTCTCCCAGGAGCTGGCTGGTGAGTAGCCACCACAGCTACTCATGTGAACATGAATCTGGGGCCACCCTCTTTCAAGTTTCAACAGCAAGTCCTGGAGCTAAACAAGAAAGCCTTTGCACAAATAAACAATTAAGTTAATTGTGGGTCTGACAAATATTTTGTTTTCCCGAGGAATTAAGTATGCATTTGGGGTTAGGCTTCCGGGCTGAGCCTCTGTCTAAAAAACCAGAAGGCAAGAAACTGAAGAAATATGGTCAAAGTCCCTTATTTTAAAATCAAGGACACTGAGTCCCGGAGAAGTGTTCTGGGCCTGTCAGCCCCGAAAACAGGACCACACATAATCATGGCACCTTGTTCCAAGTGAAGTTACCTAATGCTCCCTTCCCATCCAAACAAGGATTTGGAATATGCCACCCAGGAAGATGGTCCTGAAGGGGGTCCTCAGAGGATGCATCACTAAGTATTTCTGTATCCCAGGAGGTGGCTTATTTCGTGGAAACCCATCACCTGGGGCTGTTCATAGAGCCGTGCACGCGGCATTTGAAAAGGGGCACCTACACCTTGCTCTGTGACATTGTTTTCAGTAAAAATTAGCCTTCGCTGTTTTCAGCGTTAACCTTAAAACTCCAGCTGGCTTTATCTCCTCTCACTTATTATAATTGTAACACAGTACACTGTGTAAAGGTCACACCTGTGTTTATACACCATATGCCATCAAAATACCATGAAGAGAACACTATGTGGTCTCTATCAGAAGATCAAAAAAGAAGGGGCGAAAAGCAGGCCTTCCTCATAATTCAGGGCCTTTCAGTCCTTCCCAAACACTGAAATAGGCCCATGTGCAGCACTGCTACCGCAGGAGTTTATGTCTAGGCCAAGTGCTTGCTGTTTATTGACAGAGAAACAAATACCGCCCAGCACCTGTCCGGTTTCAGAGTGACGAGGGAGTTTCCAATCTGGATCTGAGAAAACTTTTACACTGTACCCAAACATTCTTTTTCTTTTCTTTTCTTCTTTTTTTTTTTTTTTTCTGAAGCCAAAATTAGAACAAAAACAAACATATACAGAGTTCAGCGTAGCAGGAAAAAGAAACTCAGCTCAAGACATTTCACAAGAAAAGTTCCAAGTCCACCTACACTCACCTGGCCTGGAACCCTGGGATTCATTTGATTGAGGAGGGTCACAAGCTGTACCCCAGAGGCTCAGGAGGCACCACTCTCCTTAGGGGCACCCCCCGGTAGGAAGACCCTCCTGGTTTCCCAAGCTGGAGGAGCAGACTGAAAGGATGTTTGGGGAGTGAGGAAGTAATAGGGGAGTGGATGGAGAAGGTATTTTGTTGTCTAACCTAGTGGTACCTTGAGGTGTATTAATGAGTAATATTCATGCACCTTCTCCTTCTGCCAAGGCAGAAATAACCTGATACTTTTTACCTGGTGGTCAAGTGACCCGGCCCTACCCGGGACTTCGCTAATTAGCATAGTCTCTCATAGCCTGGCCTTGGGACTGGCTGTCACACGCTCTCCTCCATACCAGCTGCCGGTTGCCCTGGACCCTCCGAGACCCCCAGGCAGCCTGCCAGCCAGTGAGCAGAAAAAGCGGCCTCCTCACTGGGGCCCCTTCCTCAGAGGCCCCTCGCGAAGCTGTGCTGGCCCTGTTTACGCAGTGGACACAAGCCTGTTCCAGCCCCAGTATCCAAGGTCTAAGTCATCTTCAATAAGGTATCGCCTGAAACCACGTGGGATAAAAAGCTTCTTCCTTTAAAATAACCTTCAAGGAAGCCAGGCTATTACTGGAACTGAACATATACAATGACACACAAAATGCCAATAGAATTTATAGTGCCGCCCATCTACCCACCGTTTAGGCACTGGTGAGTCATTAATTCATGTGAGATGTATCAGTTTATAAAATATGCTAGATAAGTTAATTATTTAAAATCATGTGAGTACAGATTTATGCTCAGGTTATCTACTTTAAAAAAAGGATCTCTATCGGGCTGTTTTTCCAAAGCAGTGCGATTCACGTTACCCCCCGCCCATCCCACTGCCTCCAGCCCCTGCCCTAGGGAGCTGCTGAAGGACAGTGGGGCCTGATGAGAGGCAGGGCTGGGCACACTGAGTGTCACCAAAATCACAAAAACACAACTGAAAGAGAACTGTTCTTAAATACTCATGTACCATAAAAGGGGAATTTCCAGAAGTCTCTGATATTAGCAATTTGCTCTTCCATTCCCTTCCTCTCTAGTTTCAAGATGAGATGACGACAGAAAGACGACTAGTGAGAAACAGCATGAAACTCCATCTACAAACATGCAAACCGACACAGAGCAAACCTGCAGGAATTTCCACACCCGGTCTTCTGATTTGCCTTGAAAAGGGGCAAAGAGAGAGAAAGGAAGCGTACCTTCGCCTCCAGTAAGACATCAACATTAACTCTGTTTTCTTAATTTCATTTGAACATCACTGCATCTGGAGTCCATGTTTTATTTTTCCTGTTAAGCAAACGCAATTTTTCCAAAGTAAAAGTTCTGAAACGGATTTTTTTTAGAAGCAGAGGTAACTGGGAATTTTCTCAAAACTAGTACAAGTATGAATGTTTCTCCTTTTACTTTCCATTTTTACAAATGCATTTAGGGCCAAATGCACTGGCTAATTTTGACAGAATGTTCCAGAGACAGGAGAAGCGGTCCATCTCAGTGAGTGAGTGGACATTTATTAGGCACTCACTTTTCACAGGCCTGGGATATTAGGTATCGTGGGGGTGTTGTATTCAGGAAATAGAAGTCAAAATCCAATTGAATAGGGAAATGAGCCAAACAGAAATGGACACAAAGACACCAAAAACACCTACAAAAATACAGATGAATGTGCAGAATCAGCTGGAGTTTCTATGAGCTGAGCTGAATCTGCTCACCTTGCAAAGATTTCCCCGCACAATGGGGACTGCCCACGCACACACATTTCTTAGTTTCTGCTGGCCAACTCCAGTGGTTTTCAGTGGGGTCATTTACATCGTGTCCACTTTTTCTGGTTCCCAGACTCAACCCACTTTATTATCTTAAGAGTTTTCATTCTCAGTATCATTTACATACAACAAAATGAATATATCATGTGTACAGTTTTATGAATATCGACAAAGGCATACATCCCTTTAACTCACTCCCCTATCGAGATATGCAGCATTTCCAACCTCCCAGAAAGAACCCTTGGAGCCACTTTGTTTTTAAATTATTTGCATCTGAATGTTTTTGAGTGGAGATTATCAAAGCCAAATGTGTGGGAAGAAAGCCTAATCATTAATCATCTACTACAAATACAGGTAGTGAAGGTTTTGAAGATGGTGCGTGAGCCTGCACAGACAAGTCTGCGGGTTGGGTCCTGCTACGAAATGCCAAAGGGGCTTTTTAGGGACAGGCACATGGGCCCCTCTCAGCAGCCCTGTCGGCACTTAGATATGCAACTAAGACCGAGTGGGTTTCTTTTCTGGTTTTGTTCTTTAGGCATCAGAGTTTACATGTTTAGAAAGAGGGAAGTTGAGGCTGAATAGTCAAATCCACCCTATTCTCATAGGGGCAAATGCTCTCTGATTAGGAGGGCTCAACCACAGTGCAGAGTCCCCTCTTCCAAAATTGTGTTTCAACACGGAGAGGAGTTCACATGACCAGGCAAATTAGAGATTTTCTTAGCATTTCCTGTTTCCCAGATTTCAGAGGAGCCCTTCAGGGAATGTCTGGCCCAGGGTAGCACATTCAGGATGAGGGAAAAAAGGTTATTTTGGGGTCTCTCCAACCATCACATTCCTCCATGCCTCCACTCGGGCACTCTGTTGTTCTAGTGACCTGTCGAAGGGATGGGGTCGGGGCTGGGAGAAAAACATGGCCACATCACTTCCTTTGGGGTGGGGGTAAGGGTACCCCTGCTCCAGGGGTCCTAAACTCCTCACTAGCCCTTCTGCCGGAGAGGGACCAGAGGTGGAAGACCTGCCAGAATGAGTGCCAGGCAGCTCTAGACTTCTGGGTATTCATTTCTCATAAAAGGCTACAATATTTCCCGGACAGAATTCTATGTCTTCTAGGCAAAAACAATTCAAAATGTCCCAAAACATGATGGAGGAAGGAGTTTTTAATTTTTTTTAAATCACTTAACCAAAATGGTACCCTGAGGTGATCGTGTCTTCAATCTCCCAGCAATCAAAACAATGTGGTTGAAAAGTTGACAGCTTTCAACCCTTGAAAAGGTCACCTCCCTGCCTCATACCCTCTTGTAAGTATTAAGAGCATAACGGATATTTTGAGTCACATGTATTGTTCTTTGTTCATTTGCATTTGGTGAAATCCCCCCCTTGGACCAATTTAGTAAGCAGTGCCTTGGGCTTCCTTGGTGATTGTTCTCTTGTCTTCTGTATATTTTTTCCTGTGAAAAAAATTTAGACTCGACCAATGACATGAAGTTGCAGCCTCTGTCACTGATGCTTTCCTTTGCTCAGATGATCTTTCCATCTCGCTTGGGACAGAATTCCTTTTCCTTTGCAATGAATGAAGACCTTCGAGGCTCAGCTGAGGCCCTTGTACTCCAAGGCTTTCTGAAAGCTCCCTTGCCCCGCCCCATCTGACCTTCTGTTGGACTGACATACTTCTCCATGTTTCAGCCTCAGTTGGCTTGGTGTTCACCACTAGACTGTGTTATTGAAAGACTAGTTAGATGGAAATGTAAACTAAACACCACCAAGTCCTAGCACAGGGGTTCCCATCCACAAAAAGCCTCACCTCCAAATACACTGCTCAGGACGCAGGGCCCCGTCTTCCCTCTTGATGCACTACACACCACGTCAGCTGTCATGGGAGGTCTGAGTGCTTTATGAAGCTGCCTGCTTTCTCTCTCACCTCCATGTGTAAGCCAAGCACTCTGGCTTTCAGAAACATATTTCTTTCTCTATGAGTAATTTAAAAGTGACTCATCCTCAGCCTCACCAGCCGGTCCACGTGACCTGCAGCGCTGGTTGAGTGTTATCTATAGATGTGTAAACCAAAGCAGTTCTTAGAACACAGACCCCCCCTCCCACGTGCTGTTCATTTCCCTTTGCTACACAGGGAGGGAACAATGTCAGACAGGAGTGGCCAAGGACTGCCCGCTCCACAGTCAAACCTGGAACGTGTCCGTCAGAGGAAACAAAGGCCATCTCCCGGTGACAGAAGAGACAGGCAAAAGGCCTAATATATTTATTTTAGTATTAGCAGACCATAGCTCTGAGAAAACGCCACAAAAATTGAAGACGATGATGACCCATATAAACGAAAAACTGCTCGAGGTTCTTTTTCTGAGCCAGTAGAAATTTAGACCTCATGAAGCAGAGATGACACCCACACTCACCCCAACCAAAACCCCACCAACACGTCTTCATTGCTCAATCAGAAACACATTCCTGGGATCTGCTGTGGTTTGCCTTGGTAACTCACATATATGAACATGTTTTTATTTCTTCAACTTGCCTTTATTCCTCCATCACCAAAGAACGGTGTCAGGCCCCGCTCGGGGACACTGCTGTTGCAGGCAGGCACGCGGGTGATACAGCTGGCCAGCATTCTAGATCGTGTTTCTTACCTCTTTCTCACTTCCTATTTTCTATTAAACCAAATCTGAACTCATTTGCCTGCTTTGTAAAGACCTTGATAATCCAGCCACTGTCGTCTGATTTTCTAGCACCGTCTATGCTCTTGGCACAATTTATCCTTGGCTACCACCAGGGCAGCATCCTCACTGCCCCTCCAAGGAAGACACTAAGGCCTTCATTTCCATGCCTTTACCCTTCCAAACGCCCAAACTCTGCCTTCCTTCCTTCTTTCCTTCCCTCCTTCCTTCCTTCTTTTAGTCCCTCCTTCCTTCCCTGCCTCCTTCCGTCCTTCCCTCCTTTAAATTGAGACAGTTTTGCTCCGTCACTCAGGCTGGAGTGCAGTGGCAATCACGGTTCACTTCTGCCTTGAATTCCCAGGCTCAAGTGATCCTCTTGCCTCAACCTCCCGAGTAGCTGGGACTATAGGCATGTCCCACTATGTCTGGCTAGTTTTTGTAGAGATGGGGTCTGGCTATGTTGCCAAGGCTGGTCTTGAGCTCCTGGGTTCAAGTCATTGGTCCACCTCGGCCTCCCAAAGTGCTGGGATTACAGGTGTGAGTCACCATGCTTGGCCACCCTTCCTTACCATTCTCTATATCTTTACCTTCTGGGGGCACTCTTACCTTCATCACCCAAATCTTAACCCATTCTTCCAGCTCGGCTCATCCTACCTGAAAACCTCCTTACCTTCCTCACCTGACCATTCAAACTGTTACTAATGTCTACATCTCCTAAACTTCTTCAATAGTTCATCACATCTGCTCTTCAGTTTTGTTTTGCTACCTAATATATCACTTCTTACATTTTCCAATATTGTTTGATTGCAAGTTCTTTTGGGAGGGGTATCACATATTTCACTCCTACTGGTCCCACAGTGCCTAGCCCTATAACAGCAGATGAAGCAACCTTCAGATTGAAACAAATATTATTTTATTATTGCCAAAAAGGTGTAATAGGCAAGGTCTTACTAAACTTTTGACCAGCTGTTAAATCTGATTGCATGTTACCTGAAAGAGAAACTTTACTTTTTATCCTAGTAGGAAGTTATGTGGAGAGGAATAATGTATTGGATATTCAACAAAATGAAAAAAAAACACACAATAATAGTCATTTATATAACACTATGAAATATCCATTCATCTTAAACTTCATACTGACTTTAAAAAGTAGGCACTATTATTATACCCATTTTACACACGAGGAGATCAAATTATCGGACGGAAGTTGTCCAAAGTCACACAGTGGCTAAGCTAGACTCAAACTCAGGCAATCTGGCTTCAGGGTCTGTGCTCTTACTGGCTGTGCTATATTCCTATTAATAGGTGTGTGCTTTTATATGGCCTTTTTCATTGAAGCAAAAATTATCTTCTGCATGGATACCATGTCACAGACATGTGTACTAAATCCATCATGACTTAAGTCCAGTGTAAAGAAAACTGATGGTGAGATGTCATCTTCCAGGGAAGCTTCAAAAAAAAGTATGGTGGATAAATAGAGGATGGAGCTGAATAAATAGAGTTTTCTTTGAAATGAATGAAGTAAAATCTTCCAGTCTGCCCTCAGGACCCTGTGATATGGTACCACCCTTCCATGCTCTGTAGAAATAACAGATTTGAACCTCTGGGCAATCTTTAGGTAGGTTTGCTACAGAAAAATATTACTACATACCCAAGAGAATCTTCCCAAATCCTACTTTCTCAACATAAACTCAATACAACTCAAATCACAGCTGCCATTAGATTTGCTTACAAATTTTAAATATGATCTGGCAGCCCCACACATGGTATGCCTGAGAACTCCAGATTAAGTACAAGAAGAAAACCTCATTCTGGTGGTCAAATCACGGCAGGAAGTGATGCCACTGACAATTATTCCTGTATTAGCAGTTGCTTAAGTACCATGAGGCTTTTAGGGGGGGAAAGACTGGGAGGCAGTGGTTGGAAATGAAGCCCATTATTAATGTAGTCAAGCTCTTCAGCTGGATTCAATAAAACAAAAAGCCCTGCCCAGACCAGTGTCTGTAGTAGAAGATGCTAAAGAGCTGTTTTTTAAAAATCTGGTTTTATTGAATCCAGGCTTTATACACAGCACTCCTTCTTCCTGAATGGCTGAAAAATCATTCCATGCATTTGAAACCACTGGAGGAGAAATGGACTTAAGCCATGGCAAGAAAGCACCATTAGATTTAAGGAGTGAACTTCAGTGTTTAAGGTGATGGAAACCTTGGTAGCCCTGTAGATAGATTTTCAAGAGAGACTGTGAAATCCTCAACTCAATTAATAGAAGAATATTTCTATTAATTCAATTCAGCCTCAAAATTATTATTGGGCACCTACCATGTGCCAGGCCCTACGTGGTGTCCTGCAAGGCTCTGAGGATACCAAGATGAGCAAACACTACCACTGTTCAGGAGGAATTTACAACCCAAGGGAGGAAACAGGAGCTCAGGGCTGAGGAGCATGGGGGGCAAGTGTCTTGGTTTGGGTGAACCTCATTGGGTGTGACTCTGTTGGTCTCTGTCCCTCTCTCTGGGCTTGCTGCTATCACTTTTCATGGCTCTGGCTCTGTCTTCATTGTTCTCTGACTGCCTTGTCTCCATCTTCCAGGCAGACTTTCTTGGTTTTGGGAGCCGCAGGCATCTTCCGTGTTTATCCCTCCAACCACATCCCTGGCCAACGGCTGCTTCTGCTTCCATATCCTGCTCAGCAGGCTTATCCACACTCATCAGGAATCCTGGAGAGACCTCTCCTATCTCAAACCTCTCTCAGGCTAAATGGCTGCACAATCGGAAGAGGAGCTGTGGAGAAATGGATTCCTTGGGGGTGAAAGCCTCGGGCCTAGGTGTTTTACAGTCACCTGTGCAACAAACATTTATGGAATGCAAAGGGCCCAGACACTGGCGGGAGACAAAAAGAAATTGAGCAAGACTCTGTCCTCAAGGACCTTAGGATCTAGAGAAGGCAGGGTGAGGTGGGGGGTGGGGGGGGGGGGGGGGCTAAGCCAGAGGGGATGTCCGAATAACAAACAAACTATATGACAATGTTGAAAGTAGAGTTCACTCCCAGGGTAGGTCTAATTGAGCCAGACAGTCATTGTCGAAAATCACATGCCCCAAATGGGAAGAGTTCTTGTGCTGGATCGCTTTAAAGCTGTGCCGTCTGCCTTGAAGCAAGTCCACTGTAATTTTGTTAAACAAGGGTCCTTCATCCAATACCGGTTATGGTCAGTGTTGCAGGCCCACAGGACACAAAGCTCAGCCCAGCCCTGAGGACCAGCTGCTGGCGCTGGCTTCCTCGGAGGGGGACTGTGGGCCTGGCGGGGACTCAGGGCTTTATAGACTGCCCAGTCCCATGCCCCAGAGAAAGGTGGTTGGCAGGGAGAAGAGTGACACCAGGAAGTGCTAAGGAGAAAGACAAGGCAGCTCCCAGAGCAGGCAGAAGGATCCGCTGTGGAGGAGGAGAAACTTGACCAACCTTGGAATGGGCCTTGGAAGAGGGGAGGATTTGGACTGGGGGATGTAAGGCAGGGAGTCAAACAAACTCCAGGACCCCGGACGGGGCAGGGACGGCGTCCCTGGACCCTGGACGGCACGCATATCCTGATTGGGGCATGAGGATGTCTGCAAAAGCCACGCTGTCACTGGCTGGAAGGACACCCTGCAGTTGACCACGCCAGCTCTCACTGGCCAAGCCCCTATAATAGCATGATCAGATCATGGAAAATGTATACATATTAACAGGGAACCCTGGTGAAATACATTTTTTGCAAATTATTTCGTAAACAGATAGTATAATAATGAACTGGTGTGCCTTAGAACAGTGTTAAATGGGAGTGAGTATTAACACACCTCTCGAACACTGGGCAGATGCTATCACTGTATTGACTTGGAGTGTGACAGCTTACCGAGGGGATATGGGGTATCACATAGGTTAAGTTTGGTTAGTACAACATTAATGATTGCAGCATCAGAGATGATGCATTCCTGACAAGGGACACTATCATCTTATACAAGTTTCTTTATCATATTGGTTGACTGATATTACCTTGCTCACCTCCTTCTTTCGTTTTGTCCTTCCTTCCACGGAGCATTGACCAGGTGCTAGGCACTGGGCTAGACGCTGAGACTACACAGCAGAATGAGATGTAATCCCTGCCGTATGGTCTCACACTCCAGCCAGGGAGACCAACAGCTAACAAATTCTAATGTTGCAACATGAGAAGGTGCTGGAGTACAGGGATGTGGGAAAAGTGATGGGAGCACGAAGGAAGGTGGCTTCTGTTTTGAGTGGGTTTTAAGAGTCCTCCTTTGGTGTATAATTCTATAATAAATATGTCTCATTGCTAGGGGGATGGCTGTCTCTTACAGTCACCTATTTCCTCTTTCTCTCTGTCCTTCATTCATCTATCTACCTCCCTTTCTCTTTCATCTATCTATTCATGTATCATGAATATCACCTATTCATTTACCTACTTCTTTTTCTCTTTCTCTCCACCCAACATCCATCATCCATCCATCTAGCCTTCCGGGACATTTTAAATACATTACTTTTCTCTCTAAGTCAGATTTATCTTCTTGTTATAGGAAAAGCCTACCTACCAAGGATCATTTTGCTAAAGTGAAGGCTAACAAAGGAGATTTAGAATTCCTTCTTTGGGCGCATTTAAAAATAGGACTGGGGCCAGGTGTGATGGCTCATGACTATCATCCTAGTGCTTTGGGAGGCCGAGGCAGGAGGATCACTTGAGCCCAAGAGTTTGAAACCAGCCTGAGCAACATAGCAAGACCTCCATCTCCACAAAAATATTAAGAATTAGCCAAACATTGGCTGGGTGTGGTGGCTCATGCCTGTAATCCTAGCATTTGGGGAAGCCAAAGTGGATGGATCATAAGGTCAAGAGATCAAGACTATCCTGGCCAACATGGTGAAACCCTATCTCTACTAAAAAGACAAAAAATTAGCCGGGCGTGGTGGCAGGCGCCTGTAGTCCCAGCTACTCGGGAGGATGAGGCAGGAGAATCGTTTGAACCCGGGAGGTGGAGGTTGCAGTGAGCCGAGATAGGTGACGGAGTGAGGAAAAAAAAAAAAAAAGAATTAGCAGGACTGAGGCAGGAGGATCACTTGAGCCCAGAAGTTTGTGGTTGCAGTGACTGATGATCATGCCACCACACTCCAGCCTGGACAAGAGAGTAGGGCTCTTTCTCTAAACGACAACAACAACAACAAAAACAACATCAAAAACATGATTGCTGTCATCTGGTTGGGATGGGCAGGTGGTTGGGGCCTATTGGAGAATGTGTCAAGAGTGCCCATGCCTCCTTGCTCCATCCATTGCCAATGTACTAAGGATCATTTTGCCAAAGTGAAGTCTGACAAAGGAGGTTTAGAATTCCTTCTCTGCACACATTTAAAAACAGGACTGGGGCCAGGTGTGATGGCTCATGGGCAGGAGGATCACTTGAGCCCATGAGCTTGAGACCAGCCTGGGCAATACAGCAAGACCTCCATGTCTACAAAACAATTAAAAATGTCCTAAGTCCCCTTGGACCACCAGCAGTTGCCACCTGTCAACACTGGAACTGACTGCCCAGGCCAAATGCTGAGGTGGGGATGGAGGCCCTGGAGAACACATGTCCATAGTCTTCAAGGTCACTCTTTGCTGGCTGCAGTTCTAACCCAGGGACTGATGACTCTGCATGGAGAGTCACAGGAGGCTTATTATCATCCATAGCTGACATCCACAGCCAGACATCCACGAGATGCTCAAACTCAGAATGTTATGCAGCTAGCATTTTCCAGTGCCTAATGCTTCTGATCTGTTTCCAACTGGAGGGAAATGCGGACTGCTCTGTTTATTGGTATATCTGGCCTCTGTTGCCTAAATTTCCAAAGATTCCCTCACCTTCTGTGAAGTATAAAGTCCTCGTGGAATGCCAGGGCTTTTTTGGTGGTCTGCATGTTGTAGGAAGAGAAAAAGGTAACCTGAGGGTGGGATCTAGAAACACTGCAATTTCCCTACTGGAATCCAAAGCGGGGAGCCATTCTCAACAACTAACTAGCAACAACCCAAGTCCTCAGGATTTAACAGGCTCAGCGGTCATCAGTCTTTATCTTGGAGTCTTAACTGTATTTGATGAAAGCTGCTTATTGGCCTAACGACATTGAATAAACAGGCAAAATTCCCAGGCTCTGGCTGACTCTCCTGAAGTATCTCTAGCCTTGATTCTGAGAATCTAACACGGGCTTCGCAGCACTACAGGCACAGGTGGTGACACTTATTCCCTAATCGATTCCATGGAGGGCTTCTTTTGGGCGGTCAGAAGCAACAGGCCCTTGTTTTCTAAATTAAATGCAGACAGAATAGTTTTTCCCTTATGTGTTTTCTTTTTCTTATTTCTTTCCCTCCCTCCCTCCCTCCCCCCCCCCCCCCCTCCCCATCCCCCCCCCCCCCCCCTGCCTCCCTCCCTCCCTCCCTCCCTTCCTTCCTTCCTTCTTTCCTTCCTTCCTTCCTTCCTTCCTTCCTTCCTTCCTTCCTTCCTTCCTTCCTTCCTTCCTTTCCTTCCCTCCCTCCCTCCCCCCTCTTTCTTTCTTTCTTTCTTTTTTTTTTTCTTAGATATACTCTCACTCTGTTGCCCAGGTTGGAGTGCAGTGGCATGATCTCGACTCACTGCAACCTCCTCCTGGGTTCAAGCAATTCTCCTGCCCCAGCCACCGAGTAGTTGGGACTACGGGTGCATGCCACCATGCCCAGCTAATTTTTTGTATTTTCAGTAGAGAAGGGGGTTTCACCGTATTGGCCAGGCTGGTCTTGATCTCTTGACCTCATGATCCGCCCGCCTTGGCCTCCCAAAGTCCTAGGATTATAGGCATGAGCCACCGCGGCTGGCCACGTTTTCTTTAAGAGTAGATGCTGGTGGCCATCATCAAAGTAATTCTAATGCTATTTAAAATTCTTATATCTTGAGAAGAATACAGATGATCCTTTAATGTTCTTTTACACATTTTTCAATGTTTTCCTTGTAACTGTAACAAGGACTCATGTCATCAAGAGCCATATTATGACTGTAATCGGTGACCAGTATATGGAAGGAAGCCTGACTTGGTGACTAACAGCACACACATGGCTTTAAACCTGGCTCAGTCACTTACCACTGCATGACGTTGGGCAAGCCGCTGAATGCCTCTGTGCCTCCGTTTTTTTCATCTATAAAATGGGACTAATGATAGTGCATACCTCATTAGGTTCTTGGGAGGATAAAACGTGTTACTATATATAACACGCTTAAAACAGTGATGGGCACAGGGTAAGTGTGAGCTCTCCTACTAATGAATGAATAAATCATTGAACTAAGCAACACTAAGCAGACAAGGCAGCATCTAGAAACTTGTGTTTTCAATGTGCTACAATAATATAGCAATGAGCTTGGAATGGTGCCTTGTGCATAGTCAGTGTTCAATGTTAGCAACTCAAAATATGGACATCTGGGCCCTACTTTTGCTTTGAACTGTTTTATATGACCTTGACTTAATCCATCCAAAGCTCAGCTACGTTACATTTTGCTTCCTTTCTTCCATCTTTGGTGCTCAAGGGGAAAAGACCCAACCCCGGGTCAGAGAAAGTCCTCCACTAACACCGTGAGATGCAAGTAATATTCAGTATGACCAGTAAGTTGGGCCCCACTTTGGAGTTCTTCTCCCATTTCATTGTCCTTCTGCAAAATATCCTTTTATCTCCTCTTTATATGCACTCAGGTCTTCAAATTGTGGGGCCATCTGCACTCTCTAAAACTTTCACTCAGTTGTACTTCTATTTTGCACATAAGGAAACACAAGTACAAATGATAATGTGCAAAGCAGGTATGAAATTAATCAGGCTTGTCATGGACCGTCACTGGGCTCACTAGCTGCAGGTCGCACATGGGTGACTGTCAACAGTTGGCTGGACACTGATAGAGAGTTACACCAATTGAGTGTCTTCTCCCAAAAACTAAGAATCAGGTAGAAGCCAACGTTTTCTTAGGTATTCTTAGTAAAAAGACATTTTTGAGCAGATTAGAAAAGGAATGATTTATTTTTGAAATAATGCTAGTAAAATACATAAATTCAGCTTTTATGAGATTTTCTTACTGTTATAATGTTTTCTTCTATTCTGAATTCAAAGTGAGCTTTTAAAATGTCTAAAAACCATGCTTTGCCTAAGTATTCATAAGCCATGTGTGATACGTGTCCATCATTTGACAATGGTCAGAGTTTACCAGTATAATTTTCAAGTTTCAGTCCCTGTGCCAAGTTAATGGATTTAAGAAAAAAACAAAAACCAACACCTTAATTTCTAAGATCTGGCCTTTTAACCTTTTAGGAAATGAAAGGATTTAAATAGCCGGCTGATATATCTCATAGTGTGTCTACCCTGCAATTCCACTAGCACGGTGTGAATGAGCCTGATTCACGGCCGCAGTGAGGGAGGTTAGGAGATCCTGATAAACTCAGATAACATGGAAAGAAAATGCTTAGCAACTGGTGGCCCAGGAGCATTCAGAAGGCTTGCAAGGGCAAAGCACTTATAATCATGAAATGAGAAGGGATGTTACTGACAATAACCAACTGATTGATAACGTCTAGTTATAATAGAGTCTAGTTAAGTGCACTCACAAAACAGTTATATGATGCAACAGGTAAAACGAAACTTTGAAAGAAAGCTAGTCCATATATGGTAAATATGCTTCAAGCTATAAGAGATAAAAATAATAAATATGGCCAGGCACATGGCTCATGCCTGTAATCCCAGCACTTGGGAGGCCAAAGCTGGAGGATTCCTTGAGCCTTGGGGTTTGAGACTAGCCTAGGTGACACAGCAAGACCTTGTCTCTACAAAAAATTAAAAGAAAAAAATTAGCTGGGTGTGGTGGCACAGGCCTGTAGTCCCAGATACTCATGAGGCCCAGGCAGAAGGATCGCTTGAGCCCAGGGGCTTGAGGCTGCAGTGAGCTATGATCACACCACTGCACTCCAGCCTGAGTGACAAAGCGAGAGCCCATTTCTAATACATACATACATACATAAATACATACACAAATTAGATAGAATATCAAATACATTTGTTATATATCAGAGTTAGATTTCAACTCTGACCTGTAATTGGGCTAATCCCTATAAGGCACAGGATGATTCTGACTCCCACAATTCAGAGCATGTTGAGTTTAGCACAGTCTTATGTATTAATAAATAGTTTAAAAACAGAGTGAATGAACATGATCCTAATGAACAACTTCTAAAGATGGATAGAGCACTTCGCCTGGTAATTGCTTTTCACATCCTTTCATTCACTCACTTGCTGCACAGCTACTATCTGCTCACTGGTGAGTATTATTCCTCACTTACCTGTCTGTTGAGCAAAAACAACGCAGACACTAAACACCCTGACGCTGCTTGGCCCTGAAGAACTGGTGAGATGGATCTGACTTTTTCATCAGAATATGATTATTTTCCCATTTGAGTCTTTGGGGACTCAACAATCATGCCCTGAGAGTAGGCATCAAAATGGTAAACAACGAATTCCCATCGAAATGACCAACTCTACCTGAAAATGTAGAGGATTCAACGAGGTCATGAAGGCAGAAAAGTCGTGGTGCACTAATGGATCTCAAGGCCGCATTCATTCCTCCTCTAGGTCAGCTTTTTCTTCACTTGCCCCCCACGGTCCGCATTCCCATTGACTGACTCTACACAGGATGTCTATAAATAGTAATTAAAAACTGAAAAAAGACATCATATTGTTTAACTTGAAATAACCTCTCACAACCACAAAATGTTTAGCTCCAATAGAGAAGTTGTGATCAATTCTCCTTTTTGTTTTATTCCAGAAAGAAACTGGCATACGTAAGATGAAGAAAAATTCTGTTTCCAACTTATATTTTGCCAGGCTCACCGTTAAAATACACACAAGCCAAAAACACCAACTCTACCTGAACATTCTGGGTGTTGTTTAAACATGTTTGTTTTCTTAGTGAAGCTAAAAATGTTTTTCCCTGGTGTTTTTGAAGAGACATTTAGACTAAAATAAAAATAAAAATAAATGACATGTTTAAAAAGTTATAGTCATCAGACCTGGAGCAGAATTCAGAAAGCGGATGGAGGAAGTGAATTTTAAGACCTGTGCAGCAGTTTTCCTATTTTGGTTGCTCTAAATAGACATGGAAAAACAAATCGAAAGAAAAAAGCCCGTCTCTCTCCACCCTGTACAAATGAGGAATAAAAAACTGATTCCTCACCTGGAGTTAAGCTTAGGAATAGATTAATGTATGTCCATGCAATATTTTTTCTGTTATTATAGATCAAATACTATTACTATGAACTCTAATAGGACAAGATCTCTTGTTCGTATCAGACTTCTTATCATTTGGTATATTCTAGACATGACTGAGCTTAAAAATCTTAGCGGGATGGAAACCACAAAGAAATATTTATCGTAGAATACTGACTATAATCAAATTTGACTTGCAGTTTCCTTTTAAGTGAGAAAAACACAATAATAATTTCAGTATAGAAAAGATTTCCTCACTTGGATAATTAGAAGGAGGCCCATGGCTTTGGAAAATCTCTGAAAATATTAGGCTAAGTGTCTTGTGTTTGTGAATTTTTCTGGAGAGAGGGTACATAGCTGTAATTTAATTATCAAAGGATGCACACACACATCTATAATACTATATGTATGTATGACTATATGTATGAGTATATATCTATAATACTATATGTATGTATGACTATATATATATAGACACACATACATATATTTACTCATTTAATTCTTAAAACCTCTATGAAATGAGTACTCTTTTGTTCCTCATTTTACAGATAATAAATAAACAAAGATTACCTGCTTCCTAGGTTAGCACTTGTTTCACTTAATGCAAAGGGACCCAGCCAAGACTATGAACCCAAAACATAACTCAGTGAGAAACACAATTGAAACTCAGACTTTCTCGTATGCATGGATGGGTGGATGAATGGATGTCTTGGGTCTTTTATTGTTTTTTTTTTTTTTTTTTCTTCTCTGCTCCTCTTTTTCTGACGTATGTGGATGGCTCTCCTGTCAATTTACGACCTAGTCTACCATTAAATACCAACTCATACTTGTCTTTTCAGAGACCCAAGTAAAAAACGGTACATTCATTTTCTGTTATAAAGAGTCCAGGGCGCAGTGGCTCACGCCTGTAATCCCAGCACTTTGGGAGGCCAAGGTGGGTGTATCACCTGAGGTCAGGAGTTCGAGACCAGCCTGGCCAACATGGTGAAACCCCGTCTCTACTAAAAATACCAAAACTAGCCAGGTGTGGTGGCAGGCGCCTGTAATCCCAGCTACTTGGGGGTCTGAGGCAGGAGAATTGCTTGAACCCAGGAGGTGAAGGTTGCAGTGAGCCGAGATCACACCATCGCACTCCAGCCTGGGGGACAAGATCGAGACTTTGTCTCAAAAAAAAAAAAAAGAAAAGAAAAAAAATAAGCATAAAGAGGTTCTATGGTCTTCCCTAATCTCTCTGCCATCTCCACCAAAACACTAAATTTTGTGGAATCTCATTAAGAATTATATAGCATACTCCTAAAAACACATTTCTGCCGTTTTCACCTAAGATGTCACACTGGCCCACAAATCCAAGTTGAGAGGTATCTGTTTTGACATTGTTTAGAAGTCTATCACATTTTTGTCAAAAATCACCTTCTTCAAATATTATCTTCACTCACAAGGCCCCCCCGAGCAGTTCTTCAGTCCTTCTTCAAAGCTTGGATAAAGTTCATTCCCTGGAACTTTGAGCAACCAAATCACTAGCACTCATGAAAAAATACTGGAAAAGAAGGCTCGGCCCTGAACACTGAAGAACTTCTTTGTTGACCCTCAAAAGGTACAGGCAGATTTGAAGATTGTTCATTTGTCAATTGATTGTAAAAATTATGAAACATAATTGAAGTTAAATTATGAAACATAATTGAAGTTAGACTTGGGAGTGGTACTAGCCAAATGCTATAGTCGAATTAGCTAACCATGTGTTGTACTGCCTAGAGACCTTCACATATATTATTTCCAAGAGTCATATTCAAAATATTTCGCAGCCAGCATAGTGTGCACCTAGGCCAATCAGACTAGGCTTCGGTCAGCTGTAAGCAACCAGTACAGCTGTGCGGAGCATCCCAGGTGAATTCCAGCTCTCTTAGTTCACGGAAGGTCCCTATTGGTGCTAAACCTGTTTTACCAATGGATTTAAGAAGAAACCCAAAGTGTGAAAATTCAGGCTCCAGAAAGTTAAGGGGTAGCCTGGACCAATCAGCTGGTAAATGATAGGAGATTCAAAGTCAGGTTTCCCGACTCTTGCTCTCTCCTCCTCCCACTACACAGGTGCCCAAAAATAGTCTCTGGGAGACAAGGTTGTCTGGAGCTCCACGCCACATCACACAGCAAAGCTATTGGGACTACTCAGGAGACAATCTATTTAGACACCTTCTTAAGAGTATCAGGAGCCTGAGGGACAGGCATCCTCTGATCTCCAGCTTTCTACAGGGCTCGCACCTCTCTGAATAGTTTCACTATAATCTCTGCTGCCTGTGACATGGGAGGCAGTCACACTGGAGATGTGACGTGTTATGATGGAAGGATATGTGACTTGGGATGATGGGCAAGTGGGTGAAAATTGTGGCTGGCATTTTCTTTTTTTTTTTTTTGTTTTGCAACGGAGTCTCACTCTCTCGCCCAGGCTGGAGTGCAGTGGCTGCATCTCAGCTGGCATTTTCAAGCAAAGGGGAATCTAAAACATGATCTCAGCTTGAACTCCCACAGCGTGGTCTGGTTGCCTGCTTCCCCAGACGAGCTGTTCTGTTTGCTCTGGTCAGTACTTGGCATGGTCTATTGAAAGAATTTTCCTTTATTAGCACGGGGAGCAGTGGCAGGATGGAAATGAGTGTTTTGAGAATGCTTGAGATAAAATCACTTGCAGACTATTCAATATTTTCTATAATCATGAGACCTAACCTAAGAAATTGGTCTCTCTCTCATCCTCTGGCCACTCCTTTCTGACCCCAGTGGGCCTGGGGAGGGCAGCCTAGGAGGCCGATGTGGGTGATCAGGCACCTGGGGACCAGGGTTCTAAAACCTGCCTCCTGTCGGCTCCCAATAGGGTGTTTGTCTGCCTATAGCGTGTCCAGTGCAGAGTCAGTGCCTGTTCAGGGACTGCTTGCTGATTGAATGAGTGAGTGAATGAGTGAGTGAAAGAATGAATAAATGAAATAGTGAATAAGTCAGTGGATAAAAGAGTGAGTGGCTGGTAGTAGTGGGTAAATGGGCAAGAGCATTAATAGCCTTTTCTTTCTTTTTTTACAATTGATACATAGTAATTATACATATTTATAGAGTACATGTGATATTTTGATACATGCATACAATACCTAACAAATCAGAGTGTTTAGATACTCATCTCCTCAAACACTTATTTCTTTGTGTTGGGAACACTTAAAATCTTCTCTTCCAGCTATTTTGAAATATATAATAAATTGCTAACTATAGTCAACTTACTGTGCTATCAAACACTAGAACTTCTTCCTTCATCTAACTGTATGTTTGTTCCCATTTATCAACCTCTCTTTATCACCTCCCAACCCTTCCCAAAGAACCTGACGTTTTTCTTCTGTTCTTTTTTTATTTTTTGAGACAGGGTCTCACTCCCGTCATCTGGGCTGGAGTGCAGTGGTACAATCACAGCTCACTGCAGCCTCGACTTCCTGGGCTCAGGTGATTCTCTCACCTCAGCCTCCCAAGTAGCTGGGACCACAGGTGCACACCCCCATGCCCAGGTAATTTTTGTATTTTTAGTAGAGACAGGGTTTCGCCATGTTGACCAGGCTGGTCTCAAACTCTCGGGCTCAAGTAATTCACCCGCTTCCATAGGCATGAGTCACTGCACCCTGACAACATTTTTCGAATGTAAAAAATAAATTAAAAAACAATAGTCTTCATTGGACTGCTGAGTCCCCTCTGACAGGAGGTACCAAATGTGCTTTTCCTGAGGACAAGGGAAGAGTTCACTATTCAGCCATACCTTTGCACGTTTTACAAAATCCACCTCTACCAAGGATGCCTCTCCACAAAATGAGGAGTAGCACAAAGAACACCTAAGAAACCAGGCCTGACCCAGGGCCTCTGATGCTGGGGCAGGTTCCTCGCGTGCTAATATCCCAGGGGGTCCTGTTGCAGTTCTCTGAAGACCGGCTGTGAGCTTTCCAACTTCAGCTGAGCCCCAGCGTCCTCCTCACACCACTTACCCTCCTTGCCTGTCCCTGGCGCGTTTAGACAACGGGAATCGTTGCTCACATTTTAAATGGGCTGGCTACTTCTCCAGTGTCGAGGCACCTACCACAAGGTGTGACAGATCAATATTTCTTGACGAGTAACAAAGTTATTCTGGCAAATTGGACTTTTCCCCTGAAATGTTTTTGGCTTTTACATTTTTAGTGATGGGTCAAGAAACAGCCCCCAAGATGAAGGGACGGAGATAGGGGGTAGGACCCCGCCCGAAGCTTCCAAGCTGACTCTGTTTGTAGTCACTTAATTCACTGGGGAGGGCTGGATCTTCCTCCCTGTAGTGGACTCTCTGCTCCTCCAGAAAGTGCAGGGGTGGAGAATTAACTCAGCCCCTCTCCTCCCAACAAAAGCGCCGCCAGGTCAGCCTGCTTGGGGGTACATGCACACCTCCAAAAGGACTGCTGTAGCCACTTCCCTAAACTCACAATCCCAGTGTGAGCTCAGGGCCCAGACTCGTGGCCTCTGGTGTTCCAGTCGTGAGCCAAGTCCCCTGAGCAAGAGGCCTCATGATAAATCAGTCGGAGCCTGGGGGCCATGAAAGCATTGGTTATGGCAGAAACTACCAGCTCGTCACCGTTTATGCTGCTTTGCTTAAAAATGACACCGCGTAAGGGATTTTGCCAATTCCCAACCTCGGGAGAACACCCACCACCTGGACGTGGTCCGCCGCTGAACAGGAAAGCAGTCCGAGATGCCAAGAGACTAAAAGGCTCGTAACTGTTGTTTAGAAATGAAAATGGCCCTAAATTATAACCAGAGATGGAAACACGTCTCAGGGGAGGGCGGGGCACTCTGTAATCGAGCCTCCCATGCGCAAGGCGGATACAAACGGTTTATGGATGTGGGCGAAGGTTCTCAAAGCAAAGAATGTCCATTTCCATCAGATTAAAATACAGTTTGGGAAAACAATTACCTGCCTGAGATCCTGGGAAAGTAAAACTTCCTGGTTTCTTTGCCAGGAAGAACGACTGTAAAACAAGGGCTGAGAATCTCCCAAACAAGATTTTAGAATTTTATCCAAACAGCTGCAGTTCACCTTTGAGGAACCCCAGACCCACTTGGGTCTGATGGATGTTGCAACACCAAGTTTGAGGTCTCCCCAGCCTGGTGCCAAGAGTGGGCCCCAGGGGACAAACAGGGAACAGTTGCTCTCTTAATCGGAGCAGAAAACAAAACTCCCTCCCCTTCCCACCCCCAACCTCCCTGCTTTGTTGTGAAATTGTCACTGCGCCTTTGAGGAGTGATTAAAATCCCAGCCATGACCAATTTAAAGGGCAGGTTCCCAGGCGGGGAAGGGAAAGGGGTTCAAGGCAAAAAAAAAAAAAAAGTCAGTTGCAGTGAGTTTATGGAGGATTGGGGATCACAAAAGTCATGGGACTTGACTCAATTAAAATTAATGGAAAAGCACCAACATGCAATTTAAAAAATAATAATAAAATAAAGCAGTAAGGATATTTCTGGCTTGTTCTTTACTTCCATTCTTGAGCCTGCTTGGGAACCTTGGAGCAGACTTCCTGAAGCACAGCATGGGTGCCCAGTGGCTGTTTTTACCTATTTTCCTGCCCTTCACACACAAAGATTCTGCAGTGGAGAGTGGGAATGAATGATCCACCCACCCCTGAACATTTCCTGTGAGCTGGGAATATGCTCAGCAAGGCTGCTGGAGTGGAGGGAAAAGAAAAGGTGTCTGAGTTCTTTAGGCATGGGCAGAAAAGAAGAAAGTGTTTGAGACAGGCTGAGAGAAAGCCGCCCTGTTGGCAACATTGCCAGATTCGCAGACACACCGTACATTCCATCTCTCGAAAGGCCATCCTGGGTCCCTCCAGGACCCCTGGGGCTCTCATCTCATCCCAAATATTTGGAACTGTCTGTGCCTGCTATAATACACAGGAGTCCCTTCCCATGTTTTCTCCTGGTGCTATTTGTAAAGGTGAGGAAAGGAAATGATACCAAAGGAGCTCTAATCCCATGGGCTTGGTTCCCAGAAAGCCCTATGTTGGGGTGCGGAAGGCAGGTAAGGAGGCGAAGGTTCCCAACTCCACCTAGGGGAGGGAGCATATCTCAGCAAAGGACTCGATCTTTAACCAGCCTGAATCTTACCTGCGGTCCTTGGAGGGACACTCACGTTGATTAAGTCAAGAGATTCTGATCAAGCCCTCTCATCCTCGTACCTACGGTGGGGATGATAACAGCACCTAACCCGCCAGTTAGAGTTCTTATGAAGATGAAATGAGTTGCCAGGTATTATAGTGTTTAGAATGCAGCGTAGCACACAGTAGCTCAACAGATGCTCAATTTCATTACTGTTGTAAGTATCCTTATTCTCTGATTGATCATTCATTTAGCTTTCTCTTTTCTCATTCAATGAGACTTCTGCGGTATTGTGATGAATGTCTTATATCTATCCCTTCATTCATGAAAGACCTCAGAGCCCCCACTTACAAAAGCACACAGCCATCTATGCAATCTATCAATTAAGCACCATGCTTCACCTGATCAGGAAACCCTTACATTTCGGCATCATTCCTTCTTCCCTTTCCTTTTTCTCCCTTCTTCTCCCTTCCAAATCCAGTACACATTCCCAGCTGATATTTTATTAACCCCTGACGGGTTATGGAAAATGTGTTTTAGTCACAGGAACATCGATGTCCTATAGTAAAGTTGCTTTTCTGAATCAGACATCAGCTCCCTAGCCAAATGGGGAAGAGCAGGGAAGGGAGATATTAAAATCCTTTGCCAAAGTAGAAGCTCTTGGTGTTGCTAGGAAGTCTTGTTCTTCAGCAAAAACTGCAGCAGGAATCCCTTCTCCTCCTTTGTGAAACGGAAAACAAACGGCTTGCTCTGACTCCCCGGCTCTATAGGGGCTGCTGGGCAGCACTGCTCCCCCTGGAGAGAGAAGGGGGAGGCAGAGGCTGTCCGCCCACCCCACCCCAGGCTGCCCACCCCACCCCAGGCTTAATCTCCATGGCGTTTTCCACTTTCCCAGGCTGACCACGGCAACGTGAATGCTTCGCTGCCAGCCAGCTGAGTACTGCCCTTGGTAAGAACTCTGCCTCAGAGAAGCAGGGGGCACTGAAACTGCACTGTAGGATAGGGGGTCTCCAGTCAATGCTCCTAGATCCCCTGCTAGTGATGGGGCTCTCAAACCTCCCTCATCAAGGTCCCTTGGCCCTCCAGCTCCCAGGCCTCTCAGGGCTCCTATGGTAGCTGCTCCTATGGGCACACACATCCCTTTTCCTAATATAGTTACAACAAAAACAATAAGCAGTAAATCCACCAAGGGTCCTATGCGCTCCCACAGACCAACATTCTCACAATGCCCAGTGGAAACGTGTCAGTGTGCAGACCCTTTGATTCATTGTGATCCAAGGGGCTTTTCATGCCTTTAAAAACAAATATGAATGCGGAGAAGGTGCTTTGTTTCACTATGCACTCTCATGGCTCACGATGGAGGCCCCAAACATAACGCTTTCAGGACAAGCAAGTGCAACATGCAAGAGAGACCAGCCATTTTTACCTCTGTCACCAGAAATGAAAACGCGTTTTCTCCTTGTTTGGCTGGAGGTTACTAATTCGGAGGATGCCAGTTTTAGAGTTCGTCTCAGTTTGACTTGTAAATGAAAGGTGGAACCTAGCCAAAATTACCCCCGTGTGGCTGCTGGCCCTGGCACGCCTCACACACCCCTGTTTTCTATGTTGAGTTGGGACAGTCACTGATATCATTAGAAAGAGCAACTGGGAGGTGCAAAACAAGCCCTGGAAGGCAGTAAAGCTCTGTCAGCAGCCCAGAATCTCTCTCTCTCTCTCTCAGCTTTGCGATTTGGTCCTTCACCTGTAGAGAGGATCCCAAGCATTGACCATCAGAATCATCCAGGGCGCTTGGGAAAAGTGCAGACATCAGGGCCCGTCCGTGAGCCCGGACCTCCGTGTTTCTTATTAGCTCTCCTAAAACAACATTTCAGAACCACTGCCTTTCAGCACAGCAGAGAGAACGAAGTGATGGGAAGGGTTGGTAAAATTTTCTTGAAATAGAGTTGTGGATTTCTTCTAAGGTCTATCATCATTTAAGCTTCCCTTGCAGAATGTCGGCCATGTGTCCAACTTCACCCTCATCCTATCAAATCCACATGACAACCTGCAAGAGCAATCTGACGTCCTTGTTTTGTGGATGAAGAAACAGAAAGCTCAGAGACGCTCCGGTGAACTCTGAATCTGGAAATCCACGGCTAGGAAGCAGTCCATCTGATGGGAAGGGCAGATGCATGCAGGTTCCATAGAAGGAGGCCTGCCTCCTCTTCTGAGCCTCTCTTGGTTCCTCACGTCCAAGTCCAGGGTCAGGGATGGGCCAGGCACATCGTCCTTTTGCTGGAGATCTCCAGGCACCTGATGGGGGCACCACCTTACTTCACCATTCTGGCCAGCCCTTCATTTCTTCCTTCTCCCTGGTTCCATTCTTCTCCCCTTATCTTGCTCTGCCTTCCTCCTTCCTCCTTCCTCCTTTCTCCTTTCCCAGAGAGCAGGCAGTTAGTCTCAATCTTGCAAACACAGTGAAATCACTTGGAGAGCACTGGGTCTTACCCTTAGGGAGTATGGCAGAATTGGTTTGGGGTGTGGCTTGGACACCAGAATTTTTAAATACTCCAGGCTGATTCTAGTGGACAACCAAGGTTGGAAGCTGCTCCCTATCCAGAGCTGTCAGCCACAGCCTGCACAATCAGGACATTCACCTGGACATGCTCAGGCTGAGGAGGGTCTGGCCACCAGCCCACGGTTTGAAACAGAGCCCTGTGAAGAAGCCCCAGGTGGTCCCAGTACCAGTCCAGCCACATCTGTGCTGAGAAAACACAGAGCTACCACCAGCTGACCGCATGGAGCGAGGATTCTAACACCTAATGGACAAAGTACGTCCTTGGCTGGCCTCTGCAGAGGAGGGACTGTGGAAAAACACATGCCGCTCCCTTGAGACCGGGGGATGTCCACGGGGTGGGTGACAGGAAGAAGAGAGAGCAGCTACCACAGCCACCCTGCATATTAAACAGCCTGAAACAAGGGGTGGCTGTGCAAACTCCATTCTCCTGCCATAAATTAGACCATAAAACAGGCTTCAGTGGCCCATTCTGCAAATCAACTCTGCAGTTTTATTATACACACAAACATGCATACCACATGTAGGACAAAAAAATTTTACATAGAGTTCTGCTTTGCATCAATCTCTTTAAGGAAATTTTACAGACGGTAAATAAAACCTCATGTCCCTACCTGGGGTATTTGCCTGAAGATAAGAGCAACTCATTGCAAAAGGATTCCTGCTGTAAGACAGACTGTAGCCCATCAGGGGAGAGCAGGATGGAAACAGAGGCTTCCCGAAATATTTGAAGGGTTCTGCCAACCGTTGAAGCCACGGTACTACCTGGAGCCCTCAGCACTGAGCTGGGCGTGCATAGGTCACTGATGAATCTCTGTCCATGCACAAATGAGCAAACGTATGTCACACTGGTGGTGGGGTTCAGACTCACCCCTTGCTACGGATGGACAAGGAAGTGCTGGGGAAGGAAAACAAACACAAAACCTTCCACCTGAAGTCACATCAGCTGGCAGAGGAGTGTGCAGAAGGGGTAACAGCAGCTCATGGAAGGCAAGCCACCAGAGAGGGCAGGAAATGACCCCTCTGGACACCTGCCCCTTGGCTGTGGGCTAGCAGTGAGGGAGAGAAAGAAGAGGGCAGGTGTCTGCTCCCCCATCGCCCCAGGTGAGGAAAATGCCCCCGACCCCCACCCAGGAGTTGGTGTTGTGGCTCACATCACAGAAGGCTTCATGGAAGCTGAGCTATTATGGCAAAGAGGGTGAGATGGGGCACAGAACTGTCTGGGACACAGGACTTGCTCTCCCCATGGGCATGGGACAGCTGTTCCTCAGGACAGACAGCTGCAGATGGGGCCCCCACACTTGGCCATCAGCTCAGCTGTGCCCGTGGGTACCTCAGAGGGCCAAAGCAGCCTCTAGATGACAGAAAATTCAAAGACAACAAGAAGTAAACCAACTCTGAAAAAGGCGACTGAAGACAAGGGCTGGCGATGGAATCATTCCATGTGTGGCAGGAGTTCAGAAGAAAGGAAACTCACGCCATCGCCTTCTGCATGGGGCGGGGGCGGGGGCGGGGGGCTTGAACAGATGTGTCTGAGAATTGTATATGGACATCTGTAATCACACAGTTTCCATAGTAAACATTTGCCTGGAGAGAATTCTTTCGCTCTCTTCTTTTTCCCATCTCTTGTGTACATTAAACAGTGCAATTTATGTTAGCAAGAACAACCAGACTCCTCTCTCACTGCCCTTCTTTGAGTGTATCTTAAGGCAGCACTCCATTCTGCTGTGGAAGGAGCCTGCATGGAGCCCTGCTCTCAAACATCCCATCCCCAGGACCACAGTGGCCCAGACACATGACAGAGCAGAAGAGAAAAAGGCCCCGCAAAGAAACAGAATGGTCCCAATCCTGAAATGTTTGATTACAACTCAACTGAGTACCTGCGGGAGACAGAGATACCAATCAGAGCAGGGACTCATCAGCTGCTGGTTGAGAGGCCAATGCTGGCCTTGGCCAAGGATAGGGAGCCTTAACAAACTACCTGAGGAGACCTTGGGAATGCGCGTGTGGCTTCAGTTTGACACCGACCCACTCTTCTAACTTCCTGTGTTCAGATTCTGTGCTCACCAAGCTGCCTCTGCAGCACATCTGGCTTCCTAGGAAAACCTGCCTGCAGAGAGAGCATGGGCTGGCCAGGAAAGCATGAATATTCATCTGAAATGTTCTCATTACAGACGAATACACTGGCATTCTTGTTTGAATACCTATACAGTTGGTTTTTAATGGGTGTCAGCCCCTAAGAGATGGATCTGGCCTTTGAGGGGTGAACAGATCAGGTCTTCAAGCATGCCAGGAGGAAGTCAACAGAGCTCTGCTTTGCACCGCTCTCTTTAGGGAAATTTTGCAGACCGTAAATAAAACCTGGTATCCCCATCTGGGGCCTTTGCCTGAAGATAAGTGCAACTCATTGCAAAAGGATTCCTGCTGTAATACAGACTGTAGCCCATCAGGGGAGAGCAGGATGGAAGCAGAGGCTTCCTGAAATATCTGAAGGCTTCTGCAAACTGTGGAAGCCCCCAGACCGTGATGAAGTCAGCAAGTAATGCCATCCTTGAAGGCGCCTTGAGGGTCTTAGTCTTCCTCTGGTGACACTCCAATAAGCCGTTGAAAGTCTTCCGTGGCCACTTCTTGAATTTCTCCCCTTCTTCTTGAATGGAGACTGTAGACTCAGAAACAACCCTGAGTTTTCCAGGGTCTGGATGTCTGAACATGATCAATGTGGCCCCAGAAGCAGTGGGCATCTTGGTTCCACTCCTTAGTGACACTGCCAACTTCACAGCTGATAATCACTCCCGATCTGCTGAATCCTCTGGTCCTGCCCAATTCTGATCCAATCAGACTGAAAGCCAGGCAAGAAAGGCTAACCAGAGGGAGTTATGAGAGATGCCTGCTCTCAAAGAACACAGGCTTTGGTTGGGGAGACATAACATATACATGAAATGGTCAAACATATTCAGTGTCACAAATGAAAATATAGTCCACACTGGTCAAGAAGTGAGTAGGCCAGAATTGGGTGGCATTAATCTTGAAAGGCTTTCTGAAGGAAGTATTTCTATGGAAAAGCAGTGTCGTGATAAAAGGACAGGTCTTCAAGTCAAATCATTGGGTTCTAATGTCTGACTGTGATTTCACAAAGTATGGGCAAGGCTAGGTGAGTGGGGTAGGCAAAGTGCTTGACACACAGAGATGCTACAAAAAAGTGTCCTTAAAAATATCCCTGCAAGGGAAAGGATGAGAAGAGACAGGAAGAAGAAAACCTTCAGCGGTTCCTTCAGGGCTAGCTGCTTTCCATATGGTATCTCATATGATTCTCACAGTCACACTGTGAGATGTTTATTATCCTTTGCATCTTACAAAGAAGAAACCAAAGGTCAAGGTTAAGTAACTTATCTAAAGTCATTCTGCTGGTCTGTGGCAGAGTCTAGATAGTGAACCCTCACTCTGTGTCAGGCATTATTCTAAATGTTTTATTTGTATTAATTATTTCGGCTTCACAACCCTACGAGGTAGGTACTATCCTTAACCCCACTTACTAATGAGGAAACTGAGGCACAGAGAGGTTAAGTAACTTGCCCAAAGTCAACACAGCTAGTAAGTAACAGAGCCAGGACTTGAACCCAGGCAATCTGGGTCCTGAGTTTGGAAGCTAACCATTTTACTACCTTTTTCCATTACATATGCCATACTTCCTCTCTTTGAAGAATATTTATGAACAGACAAAATTGTCAAAACAGCTTGGAGCTTTAGGATGAATATTTTAAATATTATAAATCCCTCGCTCGTAGGGGAGTGGTTGTTTGATACGGTTTCTGCTGATCACTCAGTAATCTATCCAAGACAGTGTTGTGCACAGACTATTTTGGTTTCAGTTAATATACAGCACCATATAAACATTGACTCAACTGGAGAGCCTGAACAATAAATTATCACTAGCTCAAGTGCTAAAATAGCACTTGCTTTTCTCTGTGCCTGAGCATGCTATCTATTTATACTTTGCTTACTTCTTTGGAGTCCAAACTGCTTTATGCACATTTCATCATTGCTATACTTACATGGATTTATTGTCTTTATTATACACATGTGACTAATGTACCACACAACGCTTAATATTTACTATAGGAATCTCAGTTTTCAACTAGCTTTTTAATCTATGGGTATTACTGCCTGCCTTTAATTTATAATTAGTGGAAGTTTGCTAACGATAAAAACCATAGCATTTTACTGTTTATATTTTAGCTCAATTCATTTTGTATATGATATGACCATTCTTGTTCTTGAGTATGAACCATATATTATTTTCTGGCCTTTCTTTACAATTCCATTTATGGCTGACCTTGAACCAGAATAGATCTGTGATTTTACTTTCCAGAGTCCAATACACGTATTTTTCTTTTGTTCATGTTGATATCTGCATTGGCACACGTGAATTTCCAAATTTGGTCTTCACTTTTTCAGTTCTCATAGGCAAAAAATAAATTTGGATGATGCAAGAGTCAGTAAAGAACTCCAAAACAAAGATTTTCTTGACTAGCTGGAGGATATATGGAAATCCCTAACTGTGGTGTATATAAACTGTAAACCCAAGTTTATACATTGTCAGGAGTTAATAGAACTTAAGACTTAGTAGCATGCTTTAGCACTAGATGCATAAAGAGAAACGAAGAAAGAATTGTCATTTGATGTTTTTGTCTTGACAAATAAAAATAGCCAACTGCTTAGCCCACGGCTAGGGCATTCTGTTTTCCTTTGTCTTCTTTTCATGTGAATATCCATCTTCGCTACTGAAAACAGAAACTCCAACCTTAAGCATTTCCCTGTTTTTGCAAAAAGGATATTTTACCAACAGTCCCTTTGAAGAACAGGAAGTTATCGTTTCATTCTACACAAGTCCCTACAGTTTTCATCTTGCCCTGATGTGTCATCTGCCAGTGTGACTTTAGGAAGGTGAGACAGGTATGGCCAGATATGAGAGATTTTTAAAAGTCACAGTGTCAACAGTGGTGTCATAGGGTGAGCGTTTAGTAACAGAGCCATTTATTCTAGGAATGTCTTTGTACCCTGGTAATCCTGATATGATAAGGCTTTAACAAGGTCAACTAACTAAACTAGTCAATATCCTCATTCAAGAGAGGTCAGATGCTTGGGGACTCACAGCTGTACAGATGTACTGTGTGCCCTTTTATCTCTCCCTTCTGCACATGTTGTTCTCTCTACCTAGATAAGTGGGCACCTCTACCTCTATGATTTCTCTTTCAGGACTCCTGGTAGTTATCATTTCCTCTAAAAAGCCTACCCTAAAACCAAGTTGGATGTCTGTTTTGTGGGCACAGCCCCCTACACCCACCCCACTTATCTTAATGGGTTGAAAATACCAGGAAAAACTTCAGGTAAAGACCATGCCCCAGTAAACAGCTGAATAAAGAACAGGTGAAGGGAGTTAGAAAATCAAGAAAGGGAGACAGAGGCTTGGAAGGGTCTTCCTAGTATTGTTGTTGTTACTTCTACATGGCCACCCTGGGGGTACCTGTGGAGCTGTGGAAATCTCTAAAATCGAAACCACGCCAGCCTTAGAATTAGTTTGACTAATACAGATTACGTTACTTGAATGTTTTCAAATGCAGATTTTGTTTTTTCATTTTTCTTTGCTCTTTATCTCATTAAAATAAACAATGGTATGGCATTCCCATTTGAACCACGTCCAGCCCTGAAAGTTGGAGCAGTCTTCAGATGGCATGCTCCACTTGGCCCCTGCTCATAGGGCTGGCATTCAGACCATGGAAATATCAGCAGAATTGAATGCGCTTGGGCAGTTTCCATAAACTTTTTAAGTATACGATCAAAGTTAAGACAAATGGGAAACACAGAATAATTAATAACAATGGTGAGTGGAAAATGCTAGCAAGCCATAATCATCCAAAGCATGGTTTCTATCTCTTTTTAAACAGCTATCTGTTTTACCCACAAAAGACTTTCTGAAAAATGAATTCACCAGCACCATGTCTAAGGCAGAATGACATATGGAAATAGTACAGTCTTTGGCGTTAGACCTGAGTTTCAGTGCTAGCTCTGAAACTTACTTGCTGGCTGCATGGCTTTAGCAGGTTCCTTAATATGGCAGAACCTCTGCTTCCTCATCATCTTTCACAATTTTGTGAGGTTTAGAGAAAATATAAGCACAAATGTTTAGCACATCATAGGGGTTCAATAATGGATGACTAGTGCCATCACTATTATCTTCAACACTACTGAAGAAACAGTAAAATCATCAGTTTGGAAATTATGAATGACCCTAAACTGAACTGGAGTTTAATTATATAGGTGATAGAAATAAAAGTTGGAATAAGCAAATTAGAACATAAACTGGAAAATATTTAACAAATGTAAGAAAGCAAACTTTTGAATAATTTAATTATACTCCTTTTACTATAAATATTATGTATATATTAACAAATTTTAATTTGTATTACTTTGTAATAATTATTAATTTCAATTTATAATACTCATAATCCTTAAATTATATATTAGCTGAACGGTATATTATATATCCTTCCAGAAAGCTATGAATATACATGCATTTGTATGTGTATCTAATTTTTCTGATCAATAAAATAATATTATCCATACAGTCTTCCACTTGTTCCCTCTACAAGAAATCTCAGACATTTTAAAATGTGAGTTCATATATATCCATCACCTTTCTTAATAGCAACATTTTATTTCATAATATCAATTTACCAATTTAGCTGGTGCCCCACACAGACATTTCTTTTTTTCCCCAAGTTTTTTTTTCTTTTTTTTTTTTTGCTGCAAAATTAAAATACATGATGCTGTAATCCTTATACATAGGTAGAAAAAACTTGTAGAAGTGAAATTACCAAGTCAAAGGCTATGTAAATTTAGCATTTTCAAAATTAAGGTCAAAGTGCTCTCCAAAAACTTTACAAGAATTTACCCTCTCATTAACAGCGTATTTAAAAAAAGAAAAGAAAAGAAAAGAAAAACAGCCTAGACTTTTTTACACTTGCTTCTCCCAACTCTCTCTGTCTAGGCTTGTCCCAGGGCAGAAGGTACAATCCAGTCATACTAATAACTGATTTAATGGGTCACCATTCAGCATTTAGCCAAAATTCATGATAGTTCCTTGTAGTTATCTTCTGTTGTTGCTTAGTTTAAAAACATAAACAACGCTGGAGGTCAGAAAGTTCCTGCTTGTCCTAGGTTAGGAATATCAAGTTCCTCTAGTTGAAGGGTTCTTAACTATGTAGGAAGAGCTCCCCCACCCTGAAAGAAAAAAGCAAAATAAAACAAACCAATCCCAGATAAACAGAATCAAGTCATCTCGTATGTACTGAATGTTTTTCTGTGTTAGGCTCAGCACTAGGGGGCTTTTCCTACATTATCTCATTTTAGGGTCTATGTATTTTTGAGGAAGCCCCCCAGATTGCCGAATTATACCTGGGAAACCAAGAAGTGGTGTCCCACCCCCGACCCACCGCATCCAATGAAGTGCTGCTTTCAATCAGCAAAAACAGGCCATCCCACCATCAGCCAGAAATCCCTACTAAGGGCCATTTCTGAAATCACTGATGTTCTCCGTGCGACTCTGAGGCTTGGTGAGATCTTTAAATGTCTTCTAAGTCATTAGAAGAGATAAATATGGATTCAGTATAGTTGCAGTGTCAAGTATATTTTGTTGTATTTGAATTCTATAAAAATCTGTTGTGGAGAAGTGGCCTACTGGGTACTCCCAGATTAAATAGAATGTTGAACTAACCAGAATACCTCAATCTTCTAACTGCCTGGGGTTTTACTGCACTTAAGATAAACTGGGATTTACCATATTACTCAGCCCTGATCTTGGCATGATAATTCTTTTCTTCACTTCACTCTCACTGTCACAATGAGTGAAAGAATAGATGCCCCCTCTCCCAGGATAAAAGAAAAAAAATGTGAAAAAGAATAATTTCCCATCATCCTCCCTAAAAAGAATCCCATGTAAGACTGTTGAATCCACCCTAAATAATAATGCCGGGCGCGGTGGCTCACACCTGTAATACCAGCTCTCAGGGAGGCAGAGGCGGGAGGATAGCTTGAGCCCAGGAGTTCGAGACCTGCCTGGGTAATACAGCGAGACCCCGTTCTCCACAAAAAGGAAAAAAAAAAAAGACCAAAAAAAAAAAAAAATCTCCAAATTAACAATTACCACCCCGAGATGAGAGCAAACAAAGAATTGGATTGGAATGCAGAGCTTAACAAAATGATCCCATTCCACAGGACATTCTCTGTGATTTGCTAATACAAATGATGGCCCATTCTTTATTTAAAAAATATTTTCTAAAGTCAGGTTTCTGAAACTTAATCTACATCTTCTCTCTAAATTAATAAGATCCCAAGTACAAAGGAATGTCCCAAGAAGTATCAGGAGCTGGACACCAATAGTATTGTGAGACATAAGTCAACATTTGAAGTCCACATTTCACTTTCAGATGGCAGGAACACAACTGCCACCCAGCCCATGCTCCCTGCAAGGGAAGAAGGGATTCTCCTTTCTCCCTTCCTGAGGGTCAGGCCCCTGGAGATTGTTCTCAACCCTAGAAACCATGGGCCTGTCCCAGTAAGTAAAAGTCTTATTTTACTTTATTTATTTATTTTTTTAAATTTTACTTTAAGTTCTGGGATATGTGTGCAGAATGTACAGGTTTGTGACATAGGTAAACATGTGCCATGGTGGTTTACTGCACCTATCAACCCATCACCTAGGTATGAAGCCCCGCACGCATTAGCTATTTGTCCTGATGCTCTCCCTCCCCTCGTCCACCCTCAACAGGCCCCAGAGTGTTGTTCCCCTCCCTGTGTCCATGTGTTCTCATTGCTCAGCTCCCATTTATAAGTGAGAACATGCAGTGTTTGGTTTTCTGTTCCTGTGTTAGTTTGCTGAGGATGATGGCTTCCAGCTTCATCTATGTCCCTGCAAAGGACATGATCTTATTCCTTTTTATGGCTGCATAGTAGTCCGTGATGTACATGTACCACATTTTCTTTATCCAGTCTATCATTGATGGGCATTTAGGTTGGCTCCATGTCTTTGTGATTGTGAATAGTGCTGCAATAAACATACATGTACATGTATCTTTATAATAGAATGACTTATATTCCTTTGGGTATATACCCAGTAATGGGATTGATGGCTCAAATGGTATTTCTGGTTCTAGATCCTTGAGGAATCGCTATACTGTCTTCCACAATGGTTCAACTAATTTACATTCCTACCAACGGTGTAAAAGCCTTCCTATTTCTCCACAGCCTCGCCAGCATCTGCTGTTTTTTGAAAAGTCTTTATTTTATTTATTTTTATTTTAGTAACTATAATAACTTGGTCTTCTAAGGACAGACCCATCTTCAACTGAATTCCACTTTTGAGGCAGAAAAAAGTTTGTGAGGTTCCAGTATATTCAAAAACAGGTCATTTGTATTCAATAGTGTCACTAACCTACTCATATGAAGAAACACTTTGTGTGTATGAAATACATCATACTTTATTTAAGTAGCTGAGGTGGATTTCTGGTGAAATCACTCATTGTGGGCATCCATGCATAAGCAGCTGCTTACTGCAGAAGGTTAAGCCAGCCTTGGAGTTCAGGATAAGCCTTAAAGGTTTCTGATGTGTTAAGTGGAGATTCTGAAATCTGTGCCAGAGACTAGGTTTTAGGCTGGTGCATTTGCAAATCATTGGAAAAAGCAGTGCACGTGAATCCCCTCAGGACACACTGTTGTATGTGACTAATTAGTCTCTGACTAATCAGAAATAGCTAGGTGTTGAGGCTGAAATATAAAATTAAAAAAGAAAATTGGCCTAGTCTTCATTTCTTTTGCATTATTAAAAAATAACCTACAAATACGTTTGTTACATTTAAATCACCTACAGCCGGAGTGCCTCCTTCCTTCATCTGACAAACTACTCATTGAACTACTACGTGCAGGGTGCTCACCTAGGGCTTGGGAGCATTGTTGGGACTATGACAGGCATGGTCCCTGCTTTCATGGATCTGAAAGAACAAACAAGCACAGCATTGACTGTATAGAAATATTCAGAGAATTAAAGTAGGGTGATAGGAGAGGGAATGATTGGGTGTTTCGAGGGAGCCTCTCGAAGGAAGTGACATTTAAGCTGAGATTTGAAAGGCAAGAAGGAGCCAGCCCTGGGAAAGTTAGGGGTAGTACAATGTAGGCAGAAGTCACAAGTAGTGGAAGATCCCAAGGAGGGAGCAACCTGATGTGTTTGGAGGATCAGGAAGTCAGTTCGAGTGGCCCACGAGCAATGGGGGAGTGTGCAATTGGTGAGAGCTGAGGCTTGAGAATCAGTGTGAAGGCAATGTAAGGTTTTGGAAATCAGATCGAGAGCCTGGATATTATTCTAGGATGACAGGAAGTATTTGGGGTGATAAGACAAGCTAAAAAGCATGGCCCATACAACTTTTCCGCAAAGACTCCAAACTACAGAGATGGCATACAAGATGGCAGGTGTCCTAAGGTGCACGTCTATCCCTTGGTGCCCCTCACCCAAAGAGCCAGGTTCTGGAAAGCACTGATGGCAGCTGGTTCCTTGGAATAACATCATCAGGGGATATCACGGCCGCAGCACCTACCATTGCATCAGCACCAACCTGGTCAAGACCTACATCAGCAAGATCTCCTCCTTCACCCCTGACCCAGCATCCAGACTTAATCCAGCTTCTCACTCCTCTCCTGAAATGCTTCCCTGTCTACTTCCGCATTTTCAATACACGAAAGGGTTTTGTCCCCAAGCACTGACAGATTCCATAATTCTGTGTAACTAATTTTGGTCACAAAAATGTTCAATATCTTTGAAATTCTGAATGCGTTTCATCAAGGAAACAAGGGTAATCAATTCTACAGCCATACTTGTTTCATGTATGAAAAGAAAAACTCCCAAATAACACCCCGTGATGAAATGTCACACTCAACCATTAAAGACCTATTTTTAGCAAAGTCAACCACTAAGTTCTCAGCCAAATGAAAGGTCATGTGTTATCTGAGAAGCACATGTTACTGTGGCCATCAAATTGCTAATCTGGGGTAAGGTATTCCAGGGAAGATGCTTGTTATGAAACTAGAGTGTACTATAGTGATTACTGCTATTCAGAAATGTAGATAAATCTACATAAATGATAAGGAGAATATGAACTTAACAACTACATTTCAAGTGATGTTTTAAACAAGTCCATTAAAGTGACATTTGTGTGTGCATGTGTGTGAGTGTGTGTGTTAAGAACACTTAACATGAGATTTGCTTATTCTTTATTCTTTATTCCTGTCGAAGAGCAACTCCCCATTTCTCTCTTCCCCTAGTCCCTGGAAACCACCACTGTGTTCTCAGCTTCTGTGAATTTGGCTACTGTAGATACTCATATAAGTGAAATCATGCAGTATTTGTCCTTCTGTGACTGGTTTATTTCACTGAGCATGATGTCCTCAAGACTCATCCATGTAGTTGCATATGAAAATATTCTTAACGTGGAGTAATATGTGTGTGTATGTATGTGTATGTAATATATATATATGTGTGTGTGTATATATACACATATATGTCGGTCTTTTCAATATCATGCTAGATGTGATATTTTGGAACCATATATTTGATATCTGGACCACCATACTGAAACCTCAGGGCATTTTGCCCACTAATGATATATATCAAGGAATGGCATTTCACAGATGAATGGATAAGGAAAATGTGGTGTGTATGTGTGTGTGTGTATATATGTGTATATATGTATATATGTGTATATATGTATATGTATGTATATAGGTGTGTATTGTATATATGTATACGTGTGTGTATATATGTAAATATATGTATATACATACACATACACACACACACACACACACCACATTTTCCTTATCCATTCATCTGTGAAATGCCATTCCTTGATATATATCATTAGTGGGCAAAATGCCCTGAGGTTTCAGTATGGTGGTCCATATATCAAATATATGGTTCTAAAATGATATCATCACATCTAGCATGTTTGAAAAGACTGACATAGATTTATTTCCTCACTAGTATGACCTTAAGCAAGATATATTATGTTCCTAAATCTTGGTTCTTCATCTGTAAAAAGTAAAAATAATCATATTCATTTTTCACAGGGTTGCTGCGATGATTAAATGAGATAAACCACACAACACAGCACATGACACAGTCACTGATATTCAATACATATGAGATCCCTTTTCCTTTAGCTCCCTGCTCCCATGGTAATCCAAATTTTGGGCAAGCTAATAGTTTTTATTTTTTGATACAGTTATTAGCACCATCCAATCCCATATAAACCACAAACAGGCTGGAATTTTTGTCTATTTGTTTGATGCTGAAGCAGAAAAGTGTCTGCCAGATGGTAGGTGCTCAATAAATAGCCATTGAACGAAATGAATGAATGGGAAGCTACAGTGGAACGAGGCTGAATGTGAAGGTCAGTCACATATCTTAGCGGAATTATTGGATATGTTTTTAATGGAAGAGATACATTTTTATATTTTCTTTCTTTTCTTTTTTTTGCAATGGAGTCTCACTCTGTCATCCAGGCTGGAGTTCAGTGGCACGATCTCGGCTCACTGCAACCTCTGCCCCACAGGATTCAAGCAATTCTCCTGCCTCAGCCTCCCTAGTAGCTGGGATTACAGGTGTGTGCTACCATGCCCAGCTAATTTTTGTATTTTTAGTAGAGATGGGATTTCGCCATGTTGGCCAGGCTGTGATACTATAGTAATTACTATAGCATACTCTATACTATAGCATAGAGGTTGAGGTTGGCACATCTCACATATGACTATGAATACCCAATCATTATGCTTATGAACTACAAAAAAATCAGCAGATAACTTATAAGTGCAGCCATGTTACAAAATAATTAAGTAGAAAAACCATCTGATAAAGAGAGCAGTGGTCCCACTAAATACTGTGATATTTTAACCATAAACAAAGCATTAATGGGAAAAGTCTGATCCCAAGGGCTCCTGGATCAGCAGTAGGTCAGTGATACCCAGGAGAGCAGGAACCACAGTGTATAAGGCTTGCCTTGGACTCAGCTTCAGGCCATCTGAGAGTCGGCCTGGAGAAATCCTGGTAACCTGCAAGGTCACCTCTATAGAAGAGCCATCAGTGGCAGGTATCGCCTCTCCAGGTCTTCCAGCTTATTTTCCCGTGACAGTGCAGTGATATATCATTTTAGAATTATGATTCGAGAATTATGTAGTCACATGGAGGGGATGTACCCGACATCAGAGTGGATGGAAATCGACCAGAGTGACCCCAGAACATCAAGAAAACATCACAGTGGGGATAGAAACCTCCCTTACTCAGAAAGTTGGGGATTGGGAGCTAACTCTGCCACCAACAAGCTGTGTGGCTTTGCGTAAGTCACTGAATCTTTCTCCAGCAGGCCTTGGTTTCATCATCTGTCAGTCATCAATACTGGCCTGTTTCATCTCTATCTCCTCACTTCAGAAGTCCCATGCCTGGACTACGGTGGCCCTGGCTGGTATCCCTTCCCATGCCTTGCTGTTTTGAAAAAAGTCACATGTGTAGAAACCACAGATGGTAGTAGGGGGAGACAGTACGGAAGAAAAAGTCACTCCTTCACCTTCTTTTAAAGTACCATGGTCACAGTTGCTCACATCTGGCATGCTTCAATAGCAATCACTTGCCAGGTTCAAAAACCTTGAACCATGAAAGTGAAAGAAGGAACTTTATCTTCAAAAGGAAAATTAAAGACCTGGAGAGGACCACTTGGGACCTTTCTATTACACCCAGATAATGGCAGGTATTATTACTCTATGCAGCAGTATTATGAATAGACTAACACATACCCTTAGGCTGTAAAATAGTGCTTTAGGATATAACATGTTGATTCAGATACAAAATAAAATACTGTTTGTATTGTAGGCTTTTAATGAAAAGTCTAAAAACGCACCTATTTAACAAACCTCTATTTTTATAGGGCCTGCCTAAAAAAGCCTGCTTTAAAAAAAATCTAACTATGGGTGGTCTCGCACCTAGAAGTGGCACAAGAAACCTTTGTCAGACGATGTGTCTTAATTTTTGCTATGGAAAATGTGGTCACCATAATTATAGCCCAGAGAAAATAAAAGGTTTTTAAAATTCCATGCAGGAGGGGAATAAGAGTTTGTTAGCATTCAATAAAACTATAATTTAACCAGCTTTTAGGTACAGAGGAATCAGCAGTTAAATTACAGCACTGGACAATTCTCTATTTTACCTTGTGGCTGTTTGTTGAAGTGTCTTATTTCCTCTTGGAGACCTAAGCTCCTTGGGAACAAATGCCAAGTTACCTATATCCCTGTAACCTCTACCAGACCTGGTACATGGTTTGTTTTTTTTGTGTTCAATGAACCACAAAGAATCTTTCAGGAAAAATCACTTGAGAAATATTTCAGAGTAAGAGGAAATCAATGTATAACTTGTTTAAAAACTATTTTCTTAGGCTTAAAGATATTTCAAATACACACTTTAAAAGGTTCATTTATGGAAAAAGTTCATTTGTGCAGGCTCCGAAATGAGATTTCGCCAAGAAAAGCATCAATACTAATTAAGTATTGATAAAGGAGGAGGGGGGAGTTTAGCTAGGTAACTTAGTCACTTGGTTACTAAAACCTTCTTCTCGATGGAAAGAAACCATTAGAGATTGAGCTACTCATATTGAAGGAGGAGCTATAATGCAATCGTTTCTCTCCATATATGGTCTTTTTTTTTTTTTGGCTTTGAAATAATAGGATCAAAGGCAAATGAGCCTATTGAAAATTAATAAGAGTTGAACGCTGCGTGCTGTTAATATGCTCACTTCACTCAGGCAGCAAGAAAGAACTGTGTGGCCCTTTATCATGTGGGATAAAATACAAAAGCCTTTATATACAATTTTTGTTTGTCAATTAAAAATAACTAAATAAAAATTTTTAAAACTTTTTTTAATGAAAGCTTTCCAGGAAGGCTGGACGCAGAGAAGGACCCGAAGTTTCCTGCACCTGGAAGCATCATAGTTACGTTTTTCTCAGTTGGAGTTCCTATATTTCTTAGATTTCTTCACTCCACAGTGCCACTGACTTTCCCTCTAACCATGAATATGCATCAGAAATTCCAATATTTTAGCATCTGAACTCCATCTTCCTAATGGCGTCTCACCATCAGAAGTGGCCAAAAAAGGTCTTCTTCAAATCTGTCTTCTTCCCACGTTTTGATTTCTTGAAACAGAAATAGGATGGTGATAAACACGGGTGAGAGAAAATAATGTTTTCCTGAAATAGGTAAGAAAGTTATGGCTTGTTGACATGTGGCTCCCAAACACACGCGGGTGGAAATCCACTTGAATGTGAGCCTAAGGGCTTGGGTTTGTGTAAGGATGCTGACATGCGTGGCCTTCAGAGTCCAACCTGGCTAAGCGCCCCCTGCCACTTCCTAGCTGTGTGACCACTGACAGATCGTTCACTTTCTTTGAGCTGCTGTCTCCTGGTCTGAAAACGGAGCAAATGTTCGTACCTTCTAGAGGTGTTCAGGGCTCAGACGGTGCAAGTCACAAGCTTATAGCAGCACCATGTCTGTCATGTGGTAAGAACCCATTACGTGGTGGCTGTTTCTGGTGTCATCTTCTGCAGCAATCTGTCCTGCTTGAATTGTGCAGAATGCAATCAAATGCCGAACTCTTCCTGCATTTTCAGTGACAATCCTCTGGTGACAGCTACCTCAGGGACGGTGTCTGCAAGGCACCAGTTACTCCTACAGTTGGCTCCCCCATGTCCACATCTGCTCAATCAGGGGACGGTCACAACAGGAACAGAAAAGGGAAGGGAGAAAGGAAAGGAGGGAGGGAGAAAGGTAGAGAAGGGAGGAAGAAAGGAAGAAGGAAGGAAGTGAGGGAGAAGGAAGCCTTCATAAGATGATGTAATATTCAATTTCCCATCCTCATTGCCAATCATCACCAAATATTTTGAATTCAAATGAAAAGCATGTTAGTCAGACATTGAGGGGTGAACCCGTTCCCTGTGAGAGAGCAAATGGGAATGGAGAATAGAAAATAAATAGAAAACAAGCAGAGACTCCAGTTAAACTGGCCCATCTTCCTCCGTCTAGTGTGGGATTTTTTCCATTGAAAATTTCTGTTTTTTAATATTGTATCATAAGGTGGATTTTATTTGAGCTTTTCAGGTTATTTGGTCTTTCTTTTGTAATAAAGTAGTTTATTTGTTTTCACAACAAAGCAGAGTGGCTTCCGGTTGAGGAAGGAGAGAACCGTGAGGTGAAAGAAGATGGTTTTGCATGACTTTGCTATGCCTCTGTACAGATACAGAGATACACACACACAGACATACACACACACATACACAGACACACACAGACACAGAGACACACACACACAAGACATATGCAGACACACACACACAGACACACACACAGAGACACACAGACACACGCTGACACAGAGACACACACACAAACACATACTGACACACAGACACACATAGAGACACACAGACACACACAGACACAGAGACACACACTGACAGACACACACAGACACACACTGACACACAGACACAGAGACACACACACAGGCACACATTGACACAGAGACACATACACAGGCACACGCTGACACACAGAGACACACACACAGACATACACAGACACACAGACACAAAGACACACACAGACATATGCAGACACACACAGAGGCACACATACAGACACACA
>NC_045451.1:16248921-16268870 GCF_002776525.5 Piliocolobus tephrosceles | reverse complement strand
CACACAACACACACAGACACATGCACAGACACACACAGAGACATACACATACAGTACACAACATGCACACACAAAGACACACAGGCATACAGACACAGAGACACACACAACACACACAGACACATGCACAGACACACACACAACACACACAGCCATAAACACACAAACACTACACAACATAGGCACACACACAGACACACACAGACAAATGCACACAGACAACACACACACAGACACATGCACAGACCCGGACACACAGAGATACCACATAACACATGCACAACACACACACAGATACATACAGACACAACACAGACACACATACAACACATGCACAGACACACAGAGACACACACACGCAGACACATGTACACAGACTTACGCACAGATACAGACACACTACATATGCACAGACAGACACAACATAGACACATACAACACATGCACAGACACACACACAGAGACACACACATGCACGCAGACACTTGTACACAGACTTACATACAGGTACAGACACACTACATATGCACAGACACACAGACACTGGCACAGAAACACACAGAGATGACACAGACAAACACACAGACGCACACGTGTACACCACAGCGGGACTCATCCCACTTCTGTGCTGTGAATGGCAGAATCTCTTATCTCCTTTTTCAATCAAGAAACCCTGACATTTCCAACCACCACACATGGGGTAAATATGGTAGTACGGACCAAAACCATAACAAACAAAACAACGCACACACACGCACACACACACGAAGGATCTTTTCAAGCAAGCTGGTCTCTCATGAACTTTTCAAGGCTCAGCTCGTAACCTTAGCTCCAGACGTACACCTCTGACTGTTTCCGACGTGTTCCTGTTTTGTTTGTTTGGGTTTATTTGCCTTCGTTCTGCAGGAAGCCTCACAGATATGACAGGGTGATTTAATTCTGCACAAACCTTGCCTCCCTCAATTCTTAGAATGAAGATAGATACCACTACCGGTATTCTTAGAGTTAGACTTAACACAGCCTCCCACACCAAACAGAGTGAAGCAGAACCCACATTTCACTGGAATCCTTACTTTTAGGTATTTGCAGGTTTTTCTTTATGACACAGGAAACCAAATATGAGGTACCACTGCAGATAGTAATAAATGGGCTTCTAAAATGTTCCCAGTGGCTGGCAGAACAATAATTGATTTATATCCCAAAAGGGGCAATACATCTGATCCCTTACACTTTGTAAAGGGAAGGAAGATTCTAGACACTCTTTTGTCAGGTATTAAAATTTATTCATGACAACAGATTGTCAAAGCCATCATTGAAGGGTCTGGCAAAAGTTTCTCCCTACACTCCCAGGTATAAGACCGTCAAGAGCCAAAACTGATAGAGTTGGCAGTGGGCCATGGGATGAGAAAACAAATCCAGCTTTATTTTTTGTTTTGTTTCCTTTTAGAGCCAGGGTTTTGCTCTGTCACTCGGGCTGGAGTGCAGTGGTGCAAGCATAGCTCAACACGGGTGGGAGAAAATTCATCAACTCCTGGCAAAAGTGATTCTCCCACCTCAGTTTCCCAAATAGTTGGGACCACGGGCACGTGCCAGCATGCCCGGTTAATTTTTTAATATTTTTATAGAGATGGGGTCTCGCTAGGTTGTGTAAGCTGGTCTTGAACTCCTGGGCTCAAGTGATCCTCCCACCTCAGCCTTCCAAAGTGCTGGGACACAGGCATGAGCCACTGCGCCTGGGCCAAACTGAGTTTTGAATGAAGGGGTGGCATTCCGATGGAGCTAATGAATCCGCTGCACCCTCAGCTCCAGCAGGCACGGGATGTTTGAAACAAGCCAGGCATATCCTGCACCAAACGGGCAATGTGCAGGCAGCATTACAGAACAGAGCTCAAGTGACAGGCTGGGGGGTTCACTGTCTTGATGATTTCTGCTCCTGCCGCTATGCTGATATCCAGTTTACAATGAGACCACTCTCAACTGCAGGCTGAATTGTCCCTACCAAGCTATCTGCACCTTGAGCATATAACAAACCATTGTGAGAAAAGTCAAACTTTTTTCACCCAATTCTGACATTTAAGACTTTCTATAAGACGGCCAAAATGTCTTAAGACCCAAATTCCTGAAAGTCTTTCAAAAGAAGCTAGTCAATTCATCCTTATAACCCTCCCTTTTCCCACTGCCCCCAGTAGAAGGTACCTGGGGAGAATCTCCTTTGGTTAATATATAAGTAAATTAAGAAGATGACTTTCCATGACTTTACGGAACCAGTGACTCTTAAATAAATCTCTTTAAAAAGGAAATAAATGTGTCTTTATAGTAGAAGGATTTATGCACATGTATATTTATTGCAGCATTATTCACAGTAGCAATGACTTGGAACCAACCAAAATGTCCATCAATAATAGACTGGATAAAGAAAATGTGGCACATATGCACCATGGAATACTATGCAGCCATAAAAAAGGATGAGTTCATGTCCTTTGCAGGGACATGGATGAAAATAGAAACCATCATTCTCAGCAAACTAACACAGGAACAGAGAACCACACACCACATGTTCTCACTCATAAGTAGGAATTGAACAACGAGAACAACATGAACATAGGGAGGGGAACATCACACACTGTGACCTGTTGGGGGGTGGGGGGCTGGGGAGGGATAATATTAGGAGAAATACCTAATGTATGCGATGGGTTGATGGTTGCAGCAAACCACCATGGCACGTGTATACCTATGTAACAAAACTGCACGTTCTGCACGTGTACCCCATAAATTAAAGTATAATAATAATAATAAATTATACAATGACAAAAGGGAAATAAATGTATTCCTTTGGCTAGGCACAGTGGCTCATGCCTGTAATCCCAGCATTTGGGGAGGCCGAAGCAGGCGGATCACTTGAGGTCAGGAGTTCGCGACCAGCCTGGCGAACATGATGAAACCCTGTCTCTACTGAAAATACAAAAATTAGCTAGGCATGGTGGCACACGCCTGTAATCCCAGCTACTTGGGTGGCTGTGGCAGGAGAATCACTTGAACTCGGGAGGCAGAGGTTGCAGTGAGACGAGATTGGGCCACTGCACTCCAGCCTGGGCGACAGAGCAAGACTTGGTCTCAAAAAAAAAAAAAAATTATTCCTACATTCACATATCACTTGTTAGAATACTGGCAGCACAATTTTATGACAACTACTTTACTAAGATTTAGAAGACCTGGTCTGACTCAGAACAACTGAGGCCACTTACCTAATCCGTCTGTATCTCTGTTAACTCATTCCTAAAATGGTGAGGCCTGGACAAGATGGTTTGTAAGATCATTTTCAGCTTTAACATTTTGCGACTATATATTTATGCAGATTCTACTTGTAAAAGACACGCTGTTAGATGCCACAGAGACAAACATGCAAAGACATGATCTGCACCTCGTTCTGTTGACAGTGTCATTGCTTGGCTGTAGTTCCAAACTTCCATCATAGGCTACTCTGATTAGGCATCAAATTTCTATCTTTCTTTAAATGTATGCCTCTCTTTGATGTTTAAAAGTTCTTAGACAGATGGGGATCAGTACCACATGCACAGGCTTTGCTTAAACATCTTTATATTGACCTTCACTCTGTGTGTCTTGTGCAGCCATGGTGTTCTTGGCACCCAACACCATCAGGGGCTCTCTCAACAAGGACTATGTTGGCCTGCCCTGCTATGTCTTGGAAATTCTATAATATAGCTTAATTCTTGCCCCCAAAGTGGATTCTTTCTCCTCTCTTCTCCCTCAAGAACAAGCGTCCTGGCCCGCAGCCTGCAGCCTGGGGACTGGCGACCTGTTTGAAAATCTGTGCATGTCGGACCTGTCAGCATCCAGGCTGGGGAAAGCAGGCTGCCCTTGAGCAGAACAGCTTTGCTAATCAATCACGCTTCAGGAAAGTGGGTGGTTTGTATGTGAGGCCCACTTTGCCAGGACCAAACCCCTTACAAAAACGTCTGAGTGTGAATTAAAAGAAAGAAAACAGTCTACCTTCCGCGTCCACTGCAGGAGGGCCAGACAAGGTTTTATTTAAAAACAACTCCTCTTTTCTGAAGTCTGAAAGCAAGACCCTGGGCTTAAAGAGAATTCCTCCGTCAAGATTTACTAGAGGCTATGATCAGGAGGAGGAGCTCTCAACCTGGACACCAATGATATGTGTAAAACAAGAGAAAACTTCAGGGAGGCTCCCCACCTACTCAGAAATTAGAAATGAACTACTTACACATTTTTTAAAAAAGCCTCCTGAGATGATATCATATATGATTGTGATTGTGCTAGCAAAGCAATTAGCAAGTTGAGCAAATGTATATCATCTGAAGTTAGGCCAGATATAAGATACAAGTCCCTACTAGTAAGGGGCAATTAATAGGATGACGCCAAGTTTATTGTTATGGGGCTGGATATATATTCTGGCTATTACTTATTAGTTGGGGCAAGATAGGTAACTTCTCTAAGCCTTTAAATACATTCATACACACACACACACACACACACACACATAATGGGGCCAATTATACTTTCAACTCATAGAATTCTTCTGAGAATTAAGTGAGGTACTAACAGCAAACTCAGTGTTTCTATGCTGTAAACACAACAGAAATGTAAAGTATTGTTATAACAGACATACCTGTATTTCTTCAAATAAGGTACACATGTTACTTTACTCTAAATTATTTGATTGCTATTCTAGCTTTCATCTTTTCTGTTATTTTAGGAATGAGTTTCTAATTAATTCAGTTTATATGCATTTCCTATCTAAAATCTTTTCACATTTTCAAAGCTCCTGCACGAGTGACAGAAAAACACAAGCTTGAAATATCTAGAGAAACAGCACCACAGAAATAGAATAGATAGATAATTTAGAAGGCATTTGCCCTCTGCCCAGCACCCCACTTCTGGTACTTACCCTGCTCACATATGAACTGACTTAGATACAAGATTATCTATTGGAGCATTATCTGCAATACCAAAAGACTGGAAATAAACAGGTGTCCATCAACAGGGGCTGGTTAATTACTCCATGGGTAGTAAATAGTCACATAATGACATCCAATGAATTTCTCATCCTGAAATTCCTTCCACATTGACTCTGGGCTTGGCCCCATGACTTGCTTTTGCCAATGGAACATTAACCAATGGGATGCAAGTAGAAGTTTAATAAAACCTCCACAGCAGGGCCAACCCCTCTCTGTTTCTGGGACCCAGTCACCACATGAAGCAGCTGGGGCTAGTTTACTCCAGGCATACATTCCAACTGAGGTCAGACTCTCCCAACAACCTGTGAGTGAGGCCATCTTAGACCATCTAGCCCCAAATAATCACATCCATATGAGCAAATCCAGGCAAAAGCATCAGTAAAAAACCCTTGGCAGATCCCAGGCCAAAAAGTTCAACCATAGAGTTATGACGAATAAAGGGTTGTTGTTTGAAGCCACTATGTTATGGAGTAATTTGTTATGCAGCTAATTGATAATGGACACACCCTGCTATCTCCAAAACAATGCAATACTAGGAAGTATTATACTGCCTAGGAAAAAAGGAAAAGGATGCATTCTATGTACTGACATGGGGTGCTAAGATCTCAAGATATACTGTGAAATTAACAGGGCAAACAGTATGCTGCCTTTTGGTTAAGAAAGGCAAAATTTTAGGCCGGGCGCGGTGGCTCACGCCTGTAATCCCAGCACTTTGGGAGGCCGAGACGGGCGGATCACGAGGTCAGGAGATCCAGACCATCCTGGCTGACACAGTGAAACCCCATCTCTACTAAAAAATACAAAAAACTATCCGGGCGAGGTGGCGGGCACCTGCAGTCCCAGCTACTGGGGAGGCTGAGGCAGGAGAATGGCGGGAACCCGGGAGGCGGAGCTTGCAGTGAGCCGAGATCGTGCCACTGCACTCCAGCCTGGGCGACAGAGCAAGACTCTGTCTCAAAAAAAAAAAAAAAAAAAAAAAAGAAAGGCAAAATTTTAAAACGTGTATATATTTTATTGTGCATGGAGGAGCACTGGATATATACTCAAGAAATTAACAGACAATGGTTCCTTATTCCAATGGAGGAGCGAGTAGTGAATTGGGTAGATGTGGATGGAGGTGCTAGCGAGACTTACCATAAACACCTTTCTAAACTGTTTCAGTTTAGGAACCATGTGACTAATACCTATTCAAATAATCATTTTTAAAAAGCGAAAAATAAAGCTAATACAAGATAGAAATGACAAATCTTGAAAAAGTTGAATTTCAAACTGATGATTATAATTCTGCTATGCAACCATCCTTCATCAAGAACAGCCTTCCTTTGAACTGGAATAATCCTTTCTTTGTAACACATATGATTATTTGTACACCTGTTATCTTCCCTGCTAGATTGTAAGTGCTTTAAAAGCAGGGACCATATCTTATGCATCTTTATCTCTTCAGCAAGTGGCAAGCATCTTGCCGGGCACAGAGGAAGACCTTGCTCAATAAATGTTTGTTGAGTCAAAAAAATAAACAAAAACATTCAGACCTCACTAAAAGTGTCCATTGTTAATGCTGGTGAGTTCAATAAAATCTTCAACAGCCTAGCTTCCATCTGTTCACATCCTCCACACACCATCTTTCAGGAAAAGGGTGAGCATTCCTCATGATCTGGGCTCATGAATGTACTCTGAACTACTGCGGAGAGTATATACAAAAGCTAAATTCGAACGCCACAAAAAGAAAAATGCAAAACAGCCTCCTCTATTAAAAAACAACAACAACATTTGACTAGAGGGAATCTAGAAAAAGAGAAGAAGAAGGATCTTTTATTATTTCTCATAAGTAACACATTTGACTACTGCGGCTGGAATAAGAAGCCTGGCTCCCACCCGCTGCTTGCAAAGCAAACTAAGCCACCCGAGTAAATGGACCATGGGGACACAGAAGCAGAAAGCTCCCGGCCCCAACCCCAGGCCTCCAGAGAAGTTGCCACTCAAGCCATGGTGGAGAGATTTTCTGTTATGAGTTCAGCATTTCTAGGAAAGAGGAGACCACAGGCTTTCTCTGTAGCCCATTTCAAGAGTCTAACAGCTCTCACTGGAAATCTTCACTTCCTTTGAACTTATACCTTCCTGCTGTGCCTCAGGCCCCTCCCTCTTCTATGAGAGTTCTTGTCTCCACGTCTAATCCCCATGAAAGTGCAGGCGTTTAAGGAGGAGGTCTGGGTCCCCTTCACGGTGGTGTCCACACCTCTGCCAGGGGGATGTGCTCGGTAAGTGTGCATGCAGCACCATCTCAGCCCTGTGCATCCTGGACCGCACCAACAAACAGCACCACACAGCCTGGGAACCACGTCTGGATTCACAGGCAGACGATAAACGCCATGGGCAATACCCAAGCATTAAATTATTAAAGTTCCCTCCAAGGATACACATAAGTAAGAGTGGAAGCAAAGGAAGTGCACACGCTTGTCTCCAGAAAGACAGAGCATGCAGCCTTCTCCCCAGGATCTCTCATCATCTTCGCTTCTCTTTCTCACATCAAATAATGCCGATTCTTTAACTTTCCTAGATTCCATTTCCCAATGCTTTGATCAGTTTCACTGTCTTCTGCGAGGCTGCATTTCCCTAACTAGGGCCTTGAGAGATAATCCACATTTGGAGCCTCTGTGAGCCAGCTAAGGTGGAGAGCTGAGACTGACCATCCAGAATCCAGGTGTGCCTTCACCACACAGAACAACAAGCATCGTCGATGCCCCTAGTAAGTGCCAGGTGTTGGGTTAGCTGCTGTTGGAGATATAAAAGGTGGAGACATCATCTCTGCCACTTAAGGAGAGTGACACTGATCGGACAGGATTTAAAGAAGAGGACTTTGGCGTGGGTGGGAAAAGCAGAGTGGGAGGGTTGGGGCAGGGGAACGACCCTGGGGCCAGAGTAGGTGGAGGCAGTGGGGCGGGGAGGAGGAAAAGAAGGAAGGAAGAGGCTGGTCAGAGGAAGCCCAAAAGTGGATTCCAGGACACACAGTAAAAAGGAGAGGACAACTTAAAGACGGTTTCCAGATGTGGGGGTCTGGGGAGAAGGGAAGCTTGTATAGCTGCTGACAGAGGCTGACAGTGGCAGAGAGGGCTCATGGTGAGCTGACTGAATTCGGGGGAAACTAGAGATTTCACGCTTCACCTCAGATGAGGAGATAGGACTGGGAATACAGTTTTATGATTGAAGCCATGACAGAAAAGCCTTTCCAAAGGCGCACGGTGGAGAAGAGAACTGGAGAAGAGGCGCGGAGGCCGCCGAGTGTTGCAGCTGCAGGCGGCAGGAGGGAGCCCAGGATGCGGGCACAGCAAGCCTTGGTCCGTGAGCCCCAAGGCTGATGGGCACTGGGTCATCTAATTCATTTGTGTACAGATCCACAAAACTGTGCATGACTGTGGCCCTCAGTAAGTGCTATATAAATGCTTCATAAGTGTTTGTTGAAGGAAGTTGAAATATAGTAGTCAGAAGAGTGAGAGGGAAACCAGCAACAGAGCCTTGTAAGTCTAAGAAAAAGAATTCAAAGATAGTCAAGAGCTAATATTGCACAGGGAATTACAGTATTTCCTGAAGATCAAGGGCAACTCTGATTGTTCCAGATTGCCTGGGAGCACCAGAGGACTGTGTGGGGGCAGGAGTCAGTTCACCTAGAACTTCTGCTTCCAGCGTACTGGGTCCGCATGGACCACCAGGGCTGACACTGCCTTACTTAACATGGGGGTGGGGGAAGTCCCCGGGATATAGAATGGTCTCAATTTAAATTCTGTGCTGTTTTTATTTTGGCTGTGTAATTTGGAAACTTCAAATAAAAGCCTGAAAGGAAACTTGGACTATTTAAGCTTACACAGACTCTATTAATGCTATATGGTTATTCTACCCTTGATTTTGGAAGGAGAAACTGGCCTAGGAATACACTTTTCTAAAAAAAATACTATTTAAAAATATGAAAGTTTATTTAACATCTAAGGAAAGGTACTTAATTAGAGGGACACTTAACAAGAAGAATTGAGGATCTAAGTAAACAGTCCCCATCTGCTCCTGGTCCTACCACCTGGCGATTACTTCCTCTTCTTCTCTGATAGATTTTAGCCAACCAATTTTGTTTTATTTGTGCAAGTTGAGAGGCCACCTGTTGTGGAATACACTTCCACATCAAACAAAGTGAACATTTTCTATTTCTGCGCTTCCCATATGATTTTTAAAACAAAAAGCACTCACTTTCACCTTACACAGATTTAAGAAATGCTGACTCTGATCAACAGGTATAAACAAGGCAATCTTTTGTTTATGAAAATTGTTAAAGACCTACCCATAGAAAGACATGCCTTGCGCCGCACCCCCCACTTGCCCCCGCCCAGTTCCCTGACACTGGGGAATTAATCTATCCACACTTTTTTGCTCATTTCCCTGGCTGTTACCAGCTGAAGTGAAGAAAAGACATTTTACAAGGGGACATGGTATATTTGTGCTAAAAACAGGCACCACACAAATCCAGAGAAAGGAGTCAAAAAGAAATACCAGGCAGAGGGAACAGCGTGGAGAAAGGCAAAGATGACAAGGGGTAAGTGTTTCATGTTGGGGGATGGTGTATCTAGGGGCTGGGGGGAGTGGGGTACAGTGTTTTGGGTGGAGTATTTATAGCCAGGAAAACCGGAAATAAAGGGGAAGGAGACTTTATGAAGGGCTTTAACTGTCGGGCTAAGGAAAGCTGGATTGTTCCTAACAACTGGACACCAGTGGAAGCTCAGAGTCAGGGTATATAATTGTCATAGAGGGGCTTTGGATATAATTGGAATAATATTGCGGCTATAGGCAGCTCTGGGTCGGGGGTTGGGAGGGACAAGCCTCCAGGAATCCACTGCAGCAGTGTGGGCCCTGCCTCATTGTCCTGAACAAAGTGCCATGGGGATGGACGCAAACATGGAGGGAAAACTCCAGAGATCACCTGACCTCCATGTGCCACTGCTCTGACTGCTGGACCACAATGACGTTTGGGGTCTCCTGGAACTAGTGTCAGCTCAGAGCCAGTCGCCAGCAGTCCCCAAAAGGTCTGATTGTTTCCTTTTCCCCAGTTCATAGTCACCCTGGCAAAAGGCTATAGGTCCCTTTGGGGAAGGCTGGGAGAAAGAGCAACAGTATTAATTCTTGGCAGTGTGGTAGGGTCCTTCCTCAAGGAGACCCGCCTCCTGTTCATTCAAGGGCTTCAGGGTCAGTAAATCGGTGAGAATGTGGGAATTGATTGAGGGGCCGTGACTCTCTGTTTTCAGGGAGCAAGTTGGGCTTTCGTTACCTTCACCTAGAACTCCTCCGCTTACACAGACCAAGTAAGGATTGAGTAGATGTCCACCTATGTCACTTCTAGGAACGCCATGAGGACAGGGTTGGAAATGGAGGAAATGAAGAGTTAGTCAGTGCACGGATACAAAGAAAGTGAGATGGATATAAAACAAAGTGAGATGATGGAACTGATGATGACTAAGATGTGGGGGGCCAGGACTAGGGGTTCCCATTGGCAGGTGGTCTCCTAACTGGCAATGTTAGGGAGAGGTGTATAAATCCTCAATCCAATACACTGTTAGTGGGGAAGGAGGAGGCAGAGCTTGGTTTGAAATGGTGGGGGATTCTCCAAGGTGACACGGACATACCGGATGGAAATGGGAGACATGTCAGGCCTGGAGATATGGGTTTTAGAACAACCTGCATTAAAACTGGAAGGATTAGAGAGAGTAGATGAGATCGCCGAGACAGAGGAAACAGAGCGAGGAAGCTAAGACCTAGGCTGGGGCAAATGTCTGAATTTATCTGAGTTGGGGAAGAGAGAGAAAAGCTGGCATGTTGGACAGAGACCGCTGGTCACCAAGACAGAAGGAAGAATCAGGATCAAGAGGGTCTAGTGTTTAAAGAGAGACATTTCCAACTGCTACAGAAAAGTAAAATGTTACGGCTCCGGACATCTGCTGAAATTGGTGCGTGATCCGCTCAAAGACAGTGTTTCCTTAAAAACCTGGGAACAGAAGAGCCCCTGGCGTGGTGGAGGGTGGCAGTATGGACAGTCGGGAGTGAAGCTGTGAGGTCAGGAAGAAACCATCCAGCTTGAAGAAGCTAAAGACCTGGGGAGGAGACACCGTGGCAGACCAAAGGAGCAGCCAAGTTAAAGGCAACTTTTTTCTAGGATTTGGGGGTCCTAAGCACACTCGTGGGCAGTAAACGTGCTGGAAGGGTCTGGACTGTTCAGGTGGAGAACAGGCGGTACAAGGGACAAAAAGCAAATGTCCAGATGGAGATTAGCGGAGGCCTTGGGGGTGAAAGACCTCAGGGCTCACCCCTGTGGTTATCATCTTAGTGGGGGCTAGTGTGGACTTCAGGCCCAAGGAAGAATAATATTTTATTCTTTACAAAATAGTGCATGAGAGATTTGCTCTGAGTCTTCATAATCTTATCATTGGCTTCAAATTTCAATCCCATATTATACTTTCCAAGTATATTTTGTTAAAATTTTCTTAACTCATGATATTCTAATCAGCAATGAGTTTCTATCCACATGTCTATGAGCACATATATTAATTTAAAAATCTGCATTGCTTTTGTATGAATGAAATATAAAGAAACTGAACTTCTAACGAATGAAAGACACTGGATGAAAAGATAATATTTTATCTGAGTTTCAGTTCAGTCATATATCTGAGAATGAGCTTATCTAGCCCATAAGCCTTCTGCTTTCCTTTCAGTTCTTTTTTCCACTGCCATTCATAGGTTTTTTAAAGATCTTTCCATTCACTTCTGCAGGACTCTGCTAAATAATGCTGGTTGCTTGCAGCTTAGCCCTACCCTGGAGATGTGGCTCCTCCTGGCATTCCTGGTGACCCACACTTTGGACTCCACTCACCACCTCATTGTTCTCCGACCCACTTCTGACTTCTCCAGCCCTTCTCTTTACTTCCTTTCACCTAAGCCCAAATAGCAAGTCTCATGCTCAAATGCTGCTTTGACTTCGCTTTCCACCCTGAATCTGTCCATTTGTCCTTTTGCAGCTTTTATTTCTTCACATCTTTTTTTTTTTTTTGAGACAGAGTCTCACTTTGTCACCCAGGCTGGAGTGCAGTGGTGCAATCTCGGCTCACTGCAACCTCCACCTCCTGGGTTCCAGCGATTCTCATATCTCAGTCTCCCAAATAGCTGGGACTACAGGTGTGCACCACCACACTCAGCTGATTTTTGTATTTTCGGTAGGGACGGGGTTTCACTATGTTGGCCAGGCTGGTCTCAAACTCCTGACCTTAAGTGATCTGCCTCTCTCGGCCTCCCAAGGTGCTGGGATTCCAGGCGTGACCCACTGCACCTGGTCATATTTCTTTCTATATTTCCAAAGCCTGCAGAAATCTGCCACTTGAAAGAGGTTGGTCTTGTTTTCTCCCGACTCAAATCTCCCCCTGGTTTTCTGAGCTCACAGAAATCTCTATGTGACATTTTTTTATTTGCAGTTTTAAGTTATCCATATATTTTTAAGTCTTCACCTTTAAACCTTCACTGAATTCCCTTTGCAGGTGCACTATCATTTTGGTAACGCAATAATGTCTGCAGTTCATTTTGGTGCATGGGGGGGCTCTGGCTTCAATTTAGTCCTTCAGACACATACAGTGAAATAAATAGGTACTTGACGATAGTATGTGTTGTTGCTATGTAGTTCTTTTGCTCCTGAATGGCAAATATCATTGCATTTGGCATTGTCCTACCGTAGCTGCAAGCTCTGTCTCACCACAGCTAATGCCAGTGCAGAGGAGCCATGCAACGCAAAGGTCCCCTGTGGCAGCACCAGCATGAAGCTCTTCAATCATGAAAATCAGGGAACACGTCATTGATGACTGTCCTGGTCCCGGCACAGGTTTTATCAAAATGCAATCAGGTTTCGCCAAAAGTGCAAACATGTGACTCCTTTTTTCTCTGAGGGAGGACGGTGTTCACGAATGTAGTGGTAGCATATGACGTTTTCAGTTGCCCCTAACCATGTGGCCCTAAAAATACTCCATTTAGGCCGTGTGTGGTGGCTCATGCCTGTAATCCCAGCACTTTGGGCGGCTGAGGCAGGCGGATCACAAGGTCGGGAGTTCGAGACCATCCTGGCCAACATGGTGAAACCCAATCTCTACTAAAAATACAAAAATTAGCCAGGCGTAGTGGTGCACACCTGTAGTCCCAGCTACTCGGGAGGCTGAGGCAGGAGAATTGCTTGAACCCAGGAGGTGGAGGTTGTAGTGAGCCGAGAGCATGCGACTGCACTCCAGCCTGGGCAACAGAGTGAGACTCCATCTCAAACAAACAAACAAAACAACAACAAAAACTACATTTAGTAGCTTTGAAAATTCCAAGTTTCCTTTAAAGAAAGGAGGTAAGGCAGGAAATTATGATGCATTTAACAGCCACATGAAGTAGACGGTCTCATTTTAGAGATCAGAAAACCAAGGGTAAAGAGTGAGTCTCACAATAGGTGGCCACAAGCCACAATGGGAACTTAGGGGGCTTAGGTCAGGATTCCAAGCTTTCTCAAATAAAAGTTGCTACCCTGGCTGGGTGAGGTGGCTCACAACTGTAATCCCAGCACTTTGGGAGGCCCAGGCAGGCAGATCACAAGGTCAGGAGTTCAAGACCAGCCTGGCCAACATGGTGAAATCCTGTCTCTACTAAAAACATAAAAAATTAGCCAGGCACAGTGGTGCACGCTTAGCCTCCTGAGTAACTGGGACAACACTTGGCATTGTCCTACCGTAGCTGCAAGCTCTGTCTCACCACAGCTAACGCCAGTGCAGAGGAGCCATGCAACGCAAAGGTCCCCTGTGGCAGCACCAGCATGAAGCTCTTCAATCATGAAAATCAGGGAACACGTCCTCCCTCAGAGAAAAAAGGAGTCACATGTTTGCATTTCTGGCGAAACCTGATTGCATTTTGATAAAACCTGTGCCGGGACCAGGACAGTCATGGCTCCTCTGCACTGGCGTTAGCTGTGGTGAGACAGAGCTTGCAGCTACGGTAGGACAACGCCAAGTGTTGTCCCAGTTACTCAGGAGGCTAAGACAGGAGAATCACTTGAAACTGGACCGTGGAGGTTGCAGTGAGCCGAGATCGCACCACTGCACTCCAGCCTGGGCAACAGAGCAGGACTGTGTTTCAAAAAAAAAAAAAGGTTGCTACCTTTACACAAAGGATGAAAAAGTAGGAAAGGGACTGCAGGAAAAGAATGTGAGAGAGGAAAAACATAAAGAAATTTCAAATTTGTGAATACACCTTTCCCCTAACTCATGTGTTGTTCGTGATTAGGACTAAGTGCTGAATCCAGAAGTGATCCAAATTCTTAGGAGCAGAGGAGGACAGAGGCAGGCAGGTAGGCCGATTCCTGCTGGTTCTCTGTGTTACTTTTGCTCCGTGAACCTCCCCTGTAAAGGTTGGTTTCAGATTCTCCAATAAAAGTATATGTTAAAACTGTAGAAACAATAAAACATGCAAATCTCTTCCATTTGCAGGCCAATTGTTACCATGCAGGTGTTCTTCTTGGCAAATATTCAAACGTCACCAGCATCATGTGCTTAATATTATTTTAGTCAATATGATTTGTGTCAAAATTGCCTGAATTCGGTGATTGTTGGATCTCATTATCACCAATATAGGTCCTCACACCACACCCCTCACTGCTGATGAACTCACAAGAAAGACTTCATACTTTAAGAACTAGTATTTTCTTAGAAAAGGAAGAATAAAAGCAGTTCTCAGTAAAATATAAACCACAGAGCAACTGGGTTCAGATGAGTTGTACACAGTAAACCACACACACACACACACACACACACACACACTATGAAAATGATGTTGAGGCTCTGTCTCATCCACAAACGTGAGTAAGTTCATAATTTAGGAGTTAAAATGAGAATCCTACTCATGGCTTTTCCTGGTGTGCATTGAAGAATGATGAAATTACACTCCAGATTACCCCATTTGTTCTCCTGACAGCTCTGTGGATCATTATCATATAGAGGCCCTTTGCTTGGGGAGACCATGACCACTTGACGTTCTTTCTCAGAGTGGGCTTGTCAGAGTTCTCTCCATGGCAGAATCTATGGGGCCCACCTCAACGCACAGGGAAGCCCCAGGCCCTCAGGGACCTCTAGGTCCCAAAAGAGTGTCAGATAAAGAAATTAAAAGGGGACTGGGAGAAGCACTCTGTCAAATAGAAAGCCTATCCACAGAAAACTTAGGGATGAACAGAGCTACGATGGGCTGATGACCTTGAAGTTGCAGCCAAAATGATGAGGCCAGGTGGGCTTGCTGGCCAAGAAATGCAATCTCAAGACTGGGCCATGGCTGTGAAGCCCAAGCCTTTTTATGACAAAGCTAAGAAATACAGGAGAAATGGAAGGGAGAGGGGCAGGACAGACAAGGAAGACGGAAAGCAAGAAGGACAGGAAGTGCCAGCAGACACCAGCAGCAGGGACGAGTGCAGAAAGTGTCAGACTGTCCATGAATTGGAGGAGGGCTCCCAGTGAGGAGGGAAAAGGAATTGGACTATGCCACCGTCTCTGTAGGGGAGTTGAGACAAACGTCCCATGCAGCTCGGAAGATGGCCTGGAAGACCCAACACTTCCACCTGCTTCCTGAATCCTGACACCACCACATACACAGCTATTTTTAAAGTGTTTAAAATATAAACCACGTTCATGGGAACTTGAAGTCAGGTCTCACCTTGACATCCATCCATCTGCGTATTTTCAAGGTTGACTCAAATGTTGAAAAGTCACCTGTGATGTGTTGTACCATTTGAGCTTTTGACAAAAACTATAAAGACGCAAATTAAGCCAAGAGGGAAATTTCTAGCTGCCACACTAACCAAGAACTGTTGGGTTAAAAAAAAAAAAGTCATCCTAAAAAGAAAATTACATTTCAGGCCATAAGGCTCATTTCTTTTCTTTTCTTTTTTTTTAATTTTTTTTTTAAGACACGCTTACTCTGTCACCCAGGCTGAAGTGGAGTGGCACGATCTTGGCTCATTGCAACCTCCGCCTCCCGGTTTCAAGTGAGTCTCATGCCTCAGTCTCCCGAGTAGCTGGGACTACAGGCATGTGCCACCAAGCCCAGCTAATTTTTGTATTTTTAGTAGAAACGGGGTTTCACCATGTTGGCCAGGTTGGTCTCAAACTCCTGACTTCAAGTGATCCACCCGCCTCTGCCTCCCAAAATGCTGGGATTACAGGCATGAGCCTCCTAAGTCTCATTTCTATAAATAATACTTCCCCAGAACCCAACTCTAGTAAGTGATAATCATCTCTTAATTAATTCTCTTTTATATATATTATTGTGATGGTCATATTATTGCCCCATATTTGTCTTGATGTTTTGGATTTCAAATGGACAAAGCATCCCATCCTCTCTTGCAATTGAGGCATCATCCCTTGGCAGGATACAGAAAGACTTGCTGGTAGAATTATGAATCGTCATGCCATTTAGAAAGCAATCTGGAAATGTCTATTCCAATCTAAAGATCTATTCTTTCCTTAATCAGGTCATCTCATGTCCTGTAAGCACAGGGGTGTTTATTACAGCACTATTTGTCATAGCTACATTCAATAATTCATGCTACAGTCAATCAAGGAATAGTATGCAGTCATGAAAAAACAAAAGAGGGATTTCAACAATCTATCACCATTAAGAGAGAAAAAGAAAGATGCATAAAGGGACATATGATATGATCTGATTTTTATAAAAACAATTACAACATATATTTGTGACTACAAAGCATTTGGTGTAATTGTAGAAGCATAAAGTATGGAAGGACACAGACAAGGCTGATACCACTGGCAATCTGGAAGAGAGGAATTAGAGTGGAAGGAGGGAAGGGAACGAGAGGAAAAAAAATAAATAAGTGAAAAATGAAAGAAAGTGTCCATGATAAGAACTACATGGGTGCTCCTGTCTCATTTATGGGAAATCATGTGTGTGAAGGTGACATAAACACATGGTGGTGAGATGGTCCCCAAAATATCAACAGCTTTTATTTCAGGGTGGTGAGATTTTTTTTAACAAGGTGAAATGTTTCCAAAAATAATTTTTACTCTATTTTCCTTATAGGTATTATTGGAAATATGTACCACCACATGAATTATTTACATAATCAGAAAACAATTCATTAGGAGGGAAATATGAAAAGTCCTATGCCAGGCAATGTATGTCCCCAGAGGAGACGCAAGCAGGGAGATGAGGTTGTAAAGTTAATTTAGAACCTGACTAGGAAGGTTCTAAGTGCTAGGCAAAGACGGGAGCGTATCAACATATTAACAACAGGGCTGTGGTTTTGTTTGTTTGTTTTTGGTGGTGGGTTGTGAGTGATTTTTTTTTTCTTCTGTTTGCTTTTCTCTATTTTCTGGATTTTTCTGCAAAAATCCTATCTTGCTTTTGTAACCAGAACAAAAGTATTACGTAAAAAATAACGCAGTGGAAGTGGAAGTGGACAATCATCAAAGTGATGTTTTAGGATATTAATCTGCACTGACCCCCAGCAAAGTAAATGAAAATCTGCTTATGAATCAGTAACGTCAGGTGAGTCAATAAGGGCCCCAAATAAAGAAGAAACAGTGAACACTGAGAGGAAAATGGGAGGCCTTAAATGTTTTCTGGGAAAAAAAAAAAAAAAAAAGAATTGAGTGAAACTCTGCTTAGGAAGAACTGCTAAGGCTCAGTGGCCCTCTGTAAAGTTTACACTGATGTCTGTAAAAACACACTCAACCAAATGTCAAAGCTGGTTGATAGGATCCAAAAATTATAGAGAACTGTAATTGCTTTAGAGACTGGCCTATTTTTACCATCAAGTCTTTAAGTACAGCTACATCTTGGAACCCGTATCAAGGAAAGGTACAATACCAAGGGAAAAGACAGTAGAAGTGGTAGAAAACACAGAAGTGGAAGACAATGTGCTAAGATGATATAAAAAGTCTTCCTCTGCACAGGAGAGACGTGCATCACTGAAAGCACTGCCTCAAAGAAACACTGGGATTTTGTACAAATAAAAAGATTCCAATGTGATTCTGGCTTGATTCATTTTGCAGTGTAGTCAACATAACAAAACTACAATCCATGTTAGGATAAATTAATTTAAGAGTTTCTATTCAATTGTGGTTTGCCTTCTTCTAACAGTTGGCACATTCTGAGAACTGCCTTTTGTTAGACACATTCAGGGGGAGGATGGTGGCATCACGTTGAAGAAGGCGGCAGCAGGAGGCTTCCAAAAGAACCTCCCAGTTTCAAGATTCTCTGAGTCAAGATGAGACGCCATGCCAACCACCAGATTTTATGCTTTCTCTCTCTCAGATGCTCCAACTGAGGTAGTTTACTAAATAAACTGTGTTTATGTTCTCTAGCGTTCCTGAAGCAGATGTAATATAACTGAAGGCAAACAATTTTAGTAATGCAATTCATGCATTGCCATCTAAACACCACGTCATCATGAAACTGAAATGTTTACCAAATAATCTAAGCCCAAGACAAAGAAATCGAAAGGCATTCTGTAAGGCAAAGGACCAGCCAGTACTTCCAATAAAAGAATTTATTGAGAGTTATCCTGGAGTGTCTTGTCAGAAAAAGTCAATGTAACTTGGTTTCTAATCACAAAAAGGACTGTCTTGCTGTTATTCCCAATGGTCAGGAAAAAAATGAGGAGAAATTGAGTTGGTTTTCATAGAGTAGTAGGGTTTTCCTAACAGAGTTTCAGGATAGGTTGGTCAGAAGGTAAGCAATGTTCTCCTTCCAATGATCCCCAATAGTTCACCCACATTTCCCAAAAGCGTCCAATCTTGTCTTGACAACCTGGCAAGTGCTGACCACCAGAGGACAGTCCTTCTCCTTATGATTCTGTGAAATAAAAGTGACCATCCTTTGAGTTCAGTCCCAGCTTTTCCACTAACTGGCCACGTGTCTGTGGGCAAGTGGCTTCATCAGTGTTGAGCTTCAGTTTCCTTAAGTAAAATGCTAAGGTTAGACAAAGTGATCTTTAGAAACCTTTTGATCTCTGGCAATCCATGACCCTTTACAATCAATTCCAGGTTTTGTTTACTATGTTCTAGGTTTAACACAAAATTAGACGTGAGTGTTCACTTTTAGCAAAATGGCAAACAACAGGTTGGTCCTGTGGGTTCATTTGTACTACAAAGATGTGAAATTCCCAAGAAAATGTCACAGAGTTGAGTTCAGAAAAATAGAAGAATGGAAAAAAGGAAAGAAGGGAGGGACAGAGGGAGGGATAGAAAGATAGGCCCGAGAACATACAGAAACCGTCTCCAAGGTCAGTCAGCATCCTTCTCTTTCTCTGCATGGGTGGTGTGTTTGCTTCTGTCTTCCTTCTTGCCTTCACAGCTGCTACTCCCATAATTCTCAGCAGGGCCTTTTCATCAACCCAATTCTCTCTCTTTCTTCAAATATGGCTCAAGCTCATGTCTTTTCTGTCTGACACCAGCAAGTTCTGATCTTCTATTCTTTCTGAGTCCTCTCTTGGTGTGCTACCTAACTAACAAGCAAGGCTACTGGTAGGAACAGCCCAGGAACAATGCCCACAGGATCTCCTAGAACCCTCAATGTCTCTCCCTATTGGGGTACAGTAGGGAAGTAGAGAGAAGGGAAAAGCTCCTTCTTCCCTTTCTTTTTTCTTTTGTTCCTTCCTTTTTTCTTTCAATTTAATGTTTACTGAATATTTTCTTTATGCAAAGCACTGTTCAAAGTTCTTTCACATACTATTTCATCTTATCTCTCCACAACCCCCCCTGGAAATCCAGAGTCTTGGCCAATCAAATTCTGATCCTCTCTGTGTCTCTCCACCACCATCCACTCATCCCCATCCTTCACTCATCCCCCTCCACTCATCCCATCCTCCACTCATCCCCATCCACTCATCCCATCCTCCACTCA
>NC_045451.1:16146273-16248911 GCF_002776525.5 Piliocolobus tephrosceles | reverse complement strand
CATCCTCCACTCATCCCCATCCACTCATCCCATCCTCCACTCATCCCATCCTCCAGACTCATCCCCATCCAATCATTCCATCCTCCACTCATCTCCATCCTCCACTTATTCCCATCCATTCATCCCCATCCTCTATTCATCCCCATCCACTCATCCCCCTTCACTCATCCCCATTCACTCTGTCCCTTGGGGTTGTGTTTGGTTGTTCTCTCCACCTTGGCCCTTCCTTCAATCAACTGCCAATTCTGAATCTCATTTCTGGCTCCTTTTTCTTCTCCTGCCTTTTTATCTCTCCTGAACACCAAAGCCTGTTCTTAACTGGTCTCCCTGCAACCAGGTTCTCATTCTAAAGCATGAGTTGATTGATACCACTGCACTCATCCAACACTTTATGTGACTCCATTTTCTACATAACATAACCTGAGTTCTGTCATTTGACATTAAAGGACTTCTACCTTCCCCAACCCAACATCATTAAATCTTATCTTCTGAACATACCAGGCCTTTCCTGATTCTCCAAATATGCCATGCAATTTTACTCTTGCAGGTTTTTGTTTGTGCTGTTCCTACCATGCGGAACAGCCTTCTCTCACCTTAGTCCTAGAGAAAAATCTTGTTTTTCAAACCTAGCTCAAGTGCTACCTCATTCCTCCAAGTCAAAAGTGATTGTCCTTTCTCCTGAACTCTCTAAATTTTAGGGTTTATGGTCCCAAAGTTGCCTGTAGGTCGCAAAGTTCTGGAGGGCAGGGATCATCTCTATTTTTCTTTGCATTCCAACACCATGTATCAACCACAACAGCACTTTTTTTTTTTTTTTTTTTGAGACGGAGTCTCGCTCTGTTGCCCAGGGTGAATACAGTGGCGCAATCTCGGCTCACTGCAACCTCTGCCTCCAGGGTTCAAGCGATTCTCCTGCCTCAGCCTCCTCACGGCAGCACGTTTTAAGCGTAAGCAGAAACGAAGTTGCTAACCCTGATAATTAATTTATCAGCCACCACTGTCTTCCAAGTGTGCCTCTGAATTTAAAATCTACAAGCATTGATGAAGGGCCTACTATGTACAAAGCACTCTGGCAGGAGATGAGGATGCAAGTGAGCTCAGGAGCAATGATGTTTATAATGAGCCATTTTAAAGACCTACCACACCTCACTGTGCTAGGCCACCAAATACACTATTATCATGAACACACAGTCCAGTTTGGGTATCATCAATCCTTCACAAGCCTGCTTTCCTCACTGAATATACTAGCGGTAAAATCCATATGTTTCAAAATGCATCCTAGAAAAGTAGGCTCAGAACTCCAGAAACTGGGGCCTCTATTTCCTTCCAGAAGGCAGAGTGGTCGATAAAGAAGAATGAAGGCATTTCTTACTCAGCAGTTCTAATCTTCAAATCTACAATCTAGTTTAGCTTCAGTTATAATGAGCATTTGGAACCATGGAAGTAGCTGAGAAAACAAGAATGTCTGGAAAAACTAAAAATTTTATGACCGTAAAATTGGGCTCGTAGATGAAAACATTTGTAAGTGATGCTAATTTTTTGTTTGAAAGACGGGTATCAAGAGCAGCTGTGCAAATACTTCTGAAGAGCTCAAGGTGATCTAGAACATAAGGTGACCATCTGTCCCAGCATGTTAGGGAAAGTCCCAGTTTACACCTGTTGTCCCTGCACAATTATTATTACCATTGCACTCTGAAAACTGTCCCAGCTTGAATGAAAAATTTTACAACCACTGTATCGATGCTATTGTCAGACACCAGTAGTTTCTCCATACAACATTGGTGGTTTGCATAGGTCTACCAGGGAGCAGAGAAATGGGGCAGAATCCAGGCTTCCTGACACCAAACTCAGGCTCTATCTAAATATACTTCCTCTAGGTTTTTTCATCGTAAACTCATCCACAGGAAAACTCTTTGGAAAATGGTAAAGATATAAAAGTCATGGTTTCTGCAAGCTAGCACTTACAATCTTGGGGAGATAAAGCACATACATATTCAACAATTAAAGAGGATCAGATGAATTCATTATATGGTGCTAAAGACATAGTTCAAATGACAATTTCAAAAGGAGCTAGAAAAGGTGAAAAAACCCTCTAAGAGCTTCAGACTGCAGGGAAGATTTCTGGTAAGTGATGGATCCTGAAAGAGGTCTTCAAGAAGAAAAAAAAAAAAGGCATTTTTCTTTGAAAAAATAAAGGTAGAAAAACAAACAAAACTGGCACAGGAATAAGCCACTTAGATAATTCTACAAGCATTATTACTCTATATTCAAGAAGAGAAAAACAAAACAGCAAATCAAGACAAACACAAATGGTATATGTGGCTTTTCCAAAATGTCTCAGTGACTTAAGGCTCAATAAGCATCGGATCTTGGTGTCTTGACAACCTGGCAAGTGCTAATTGCCAGATGTTCCTCCTTGTGATGCTATGAGATAACAGTGACCACCCTTTGAGTTCAGTCCCACCTTTTCCACTAACTGGCCACGTGTCTGTGGGCAAGCGGTTTTATCACTGTTGAGCCTCAGTTTCCTTAAGTAAAATGCTAGGGTTGGACAAAGTGATCTTTAAATGCCTTTTGATCTCTGGCAATCCATGAGCCTTTACAACCAGTTCCAGGTTTGTTTAGTACATTCTAGGTTTAACACAAAATTAGATGTGAGTGTTCATTTTCAGCAAAATGGCAAACAACAGGTTAATCCTATGGGTCCCTTCCCACTACAAGGATGTGAAATTCCCAAGAAAATATCACAGAGTTTGGGGGGAAGAAAGGGAAAAAAAGAAGGAAAAGGGGGATAGAGGGAGGGAGAGAAACAGAGGCCCCAGAAATAAAGAGAAATGCTGAAGCCAGAGCTCTTACGAAAGGTTGACTCCACAGTGCCCAAGGAAGTTTCAGACTCTCGCAAATGCCCCTGAAGCCCTGGGAATAGCGGTGAGATTATAATGCCCATGCAGGGATACGACCTTGGTCTGGCATGAGGTAGCTGGGCCAGAACTGACCCCCTTCCTAAATCTCAAAGCCTCAAAAAGGGGGATTAAAGCACTCTGCCCACTGGCTCAGAGATAAAGAGCAGAAAATTCCCTTGTATCCCTAGCTCAGGACACCTTTGGAAAATCAGAACCTTAAGCACGAACCACTTTCAGTTGTAAGATTAGAATTTATACTACCTGTGTATCTGAGTAGGGGAATCCCATGACGATAAATTAATACAAACACAGTTCTAGGATCATTGAAAGTCCTTAGATCTCCAGAAAAGACAAACATATGTCCACTACGTAGAAACAATTTCACAACTCAAGATTCACAAGATTCCTATAGAAAAGAGGCCGGGTGTGGTGGCACATGCCTATAATCCCAGCATTTTTGGAGGCTGAGGCAGGAGAATCATTTGAGGTCAGGAGTTCGAAACCAGCCTGGCCAACAAGGCGAAATCCTATTTTGGTACAAAAATTAGCCAGGCATAGCGGCACATGCCTGTAGTCTCAGCTACTAGGGAGACTGAGGCAGGAGTAATACCTGAACCTGGGAGGCAGGCGTTTCAGTGAGCTGAGATTGCGCCACTGTACTCCAACCTGGGCAACCAATTGAGACTCCACCTCAAAAAAAAAAAAAAAAAAAAAAAGAAAGAAAGAAAAAGGAAAAAGAGAGAAACAAATAAACAAACAAACAAATAAAAAGAAAGAAATCTCTGAAGTTGAACTGCCAGTACCACCGCCCAACACACACAAACAAACTGCCATGAGGGACAGTGATAAAGCGGGGGAAGAAAAAACCTTTAAATCCTAAGAACTGGAAAAATACAACAATCTCAAATGCAGTACAAAATAAGATTGTTTAAAAATATTATAGTGATAAAAGAAAGACTAAAACCCACAAGGAGAAAATTAGGATTACATGAAAAAGAAGAGACTAAGCAGATTAGAAAAAGCAAAGTAGAACTCCTAGTAATCACTCAACGGAAAGGTTAGACAATAGAGTAACACAAAACAGGCCATCAGCGAACAGGAAGACAGCTTTGAGAAAATTAAACCAAAATGTAACACAGGGCTTCCAAGCAAAAAGGGAGAATTGAACACACTGTATCTAATACGGCTTTCACCTGAAACGTCACTGTAACTAGGGAAGATGACCTTTTAAAAGACATAAACGCACCAGGACAATAGGAGAGGAGATTTTAAACACCTTTTGATCTCTGGCAATCCATGACCCTTTACAACCAATTCCAGGTTTGTTTAGTATGTTGTAGGTTTAACAAGTAACAAGATTTTAGAAATAACAGTAATAAGATTTTAGAAGATGGAAAGCAGATGGACAAGCCATGATAGAATTAACAGACAATGGAAGCTGAATCCTCAGTGAGGAGCAGGAAAGTTAGGAATAACCAGTGGTTCCTCAAAAGGTTCAGGAACGAATAGCACCGGTGACCTGGAACTGTGAGGAAGGGAGACGAGTCACTAAAGTAAGAAGAATGGGGCAGGGCGCGGTGGTTCAGGCCTGTAATCCCAGCACTTTGGGAGGCTGAGGTGGGCGGATCAGGAGATCGAGACCATTCTGGCTAACACGGTGAAACCCCGTCTCTACTAAAAATACAAAAAATTAGCAGGGCGTGGTGGCGGGCGCCTGTAGTCCCAGCTACTCGGGAGGCTGAGGCACGGAAATGGAGTGAAGCTAGGAGGAGGAGCTTGCAGTGAGCCGAGATCGCGCCACTGCACTCCAGCCTGGGCGACAAAGTGAGACACTGTTAAAAAAAAAAGAAGAAGAAGAAGAATAGGAGGGAAACTGTTTAAGAATCAGTTAGATCCCTGGATTCTTTCCTTGAATCCACCCTGCTAGGCAGCAACCTCAATCCCAACTGCTAATACCGGAGGTTTGAACTCTGGGAGAGGATTTTGGGATTGGGAGATGCCACACATCAAATAAAAGAAAATATGCATGCTGAAGGCTGAACCCTTCAGTCTCATTCCTCATCTCAGTTCCCAGACTGGGACAGGCAGGGCCGCATCTTGCAGGCGGGAGTTTGGAAAAGTGTTCTCTGGAGAATCTGACCATGCCCTGGTTTCCCCATTAGGAGACTTTAGGAGTTGGCATTAGGAGTTCTCCAACCTATGACAGAAACATTTTATTCTACAGTGATGCTCAGAGTTGACAAGTCCCTCACGCATCCTCAGAGCTTTCAATACATCTGTTATTCATTCTTAAATATGGTCAGTCAGGACTGCCTGACATGCAAGGAAAGTCTCTATGTGAAAGACAGAGTTTAAAACAAACAGACTGAAAAAGACAACATGGAGGACACAGAGACCATGAGAGGCAAAGACAATTTCAGAAAAGAAAAAAAAAAATACAGAAAACTAAGAGAATGACACACATCCTGAAAACAGAACAGAATGTTTAAAAAACTATTTATAGATGAAAAGAGGAAACTTGAAATGGTAACAGAAATGAACCCAATAGATGGGTTGGAAATTGAAGTTAAAGAAATTGTCCCAAAAGGGTGAAAAAAGATAAAGAGATGGAAAACAGGAGAGAAAAAATATGAGAAAATCACAAAACTGTCCAGGAAGTACAACACCCAAATAATAGAAGTTGTGAAAAGAAAGAGCAGCTTATAGAGAGAAGCACAGATTTGACAGATTGAAAGAACGCAATGATCACTGAGTACAACAGGTGAAAACAGACCCACAATTGGAAGTCATTGTGAAATTTAGAATACAGGGGGACAGGAAAAATCATAGAGGTTCCAGGGGAAAAGATAAACTAGGTAAGGCACAGAACATCAAGAATCAGAACAGTGGCAGCTTTCTGACAGCAACATTGGGAGACTGCATGCAATAAAGCAGTATCTTCAAACTTCTGGGGAAAACTGATTGTTAACCTAGATTTTCCTGTACAAGACAGACAATTCATCAAGTGACACAGCAGAATGAAGACAATTTCAGACATGTGAAGTGTGAAAGTGTCTCTCAGGGATCCATTTTCCATAGGCAACTGTAAGCTGGGAGCCACAGAAATGAGAGAGTATAAAGGGAGTTTTATGAGAACCAACACGGGACCACAACAGAGGGATGATGGCACTAAAGTGAGATACCCCAGAATAATGACTGGGTCAGCCACAGGGACCAGTCATCCAGACAGGACCAGCAGGCCAAGAGCAAGGCATATGAAGGCTGTCACCACTGCACCAGGTTTTAATTCTGGTAGCTGCTGGAGGGTGTGCTTCCTCAAACAATGGAGTAAAACAAGAGAGAGAATCCAACACAGAAGAAAAGGCAAAGGAAAGTTCTAGAATAACAGTGAAGACAAATCCCAGGATGTCAGCTATGTAGCAGGTCTAGAGAGAAGTGCAGATAGAAGGAAAATGTAAGTCTCCAGCAGAGATGTCACCAAGAAAAGAAGGAGAACTGACAGATTACTAAGGTGATCAGCTTTGTGGAAAAAGGTACTGTGAGCCTATGGAAGATAGAGGAAAAATCTGTACCAGGTACAAAGATCAATTAAGGACATAAAAAAAAAAAAAAAAAAAGACAGATGTTAACTTCATTGTTGAAGGCTTAGCTGTTAATGCCATTTATTTTGACAAAATAGTGAAAACACTGGGGACTGATTTACCCCCAAATTGTAATGTAACTACACTGGGAGAAAGAGGGGAGAGGAAGCAGTGGATATGATCATATCAGAGAGCTAACTTTTTATCTACTATAATAGAAGGTTAAGATATACATAAAATTGATGAAACAAAAGATAACAATATATATATTATTTAGAAATGTGGAGATATATATATGCTAGAAGAAAAAGCTAAAATATACAAAGTGATATTCTTTGAGAGTAGGGACTTGGGGGAAGTAAAGTGGCATTGAATTGGCTTCCATAGAAATTAAGGAACCAGCACATAAGTAAATATGCACAAGGATGTTTATGGCCACAATGTTTGTGGTGATGAAGCAGGATTATTTCCCTGACCCTTCATGGGTGGGAACTGCAATGCATGGGCACTGGAACTTGCCGGCCACTCTGGCACTGGCAGGGGTGAACTCCACTCATGCAGACGTGCGGTGTTCCACTCCTCACGGGAGGTGCAGCATGCAGGTGAGTAGATGCAGGAGCCAGGTGAGTGCTTTTTGGGTGCTGGCAGGAGCGAATTTCATAGCAGCCCCACAGCAGCATCTGGAGCAGTGCCGGCAACCCCTGAAGCCCCAGAGGACATGTTACAGTACTCTTCTAGCTCTGCCATCCATGGATGGCTTAAGTGTTAACAGCTCATTGGGCGGGTCAGTGTGACAGCCTTTTGCACCTGCACTTTGGCACCCAAGTTCTTGTCCAGTGTCCAGGAGAAATGAGGTCGCACGAACAAACTGAAGACGGTAAATGCAGAGAATTTCACTGCCAATGAAAGTGGCTCTCAGTAGGAAGGGGAGCTGAAAAGGGGACGGGGATGGAAGGTAATCTTCCCCTGAAGTCCAGTCATCCCTGGCCAAACTCCTCTCTGAAGCTTCACTGTCAAACTATCCCTCTGAACTCAAGCCACTTCTCTCCAGTGTCCAACTGTTAGTCTTTCACATCCAGCTGCTTCTCCTCTCTGTGCCAGTGGAGCCAGGGATGTTTTATGGGCTCAGGATGGGAGGCAGGGCAGGCCATGGGTGGTTTTGGAAAAGATAACATTCGAGTGGGAAAACAGGGATGTAAGTTCTCACTTTGGACCATGGTATCAGGCTTTTTGGCCTGAGGGTGGGGCCCTCACCAGGACCCACCCTCTTCTGCCCAGAATTTCCCTGTCTCTTGTCCCTGTCAGTGACATAAAACTGAAAGCAATCTGAATGCTCCTTCATAGAGAGAAGGTTGAATAAACTATAATATAGCCATATCATGGAATTTTACTTAGCTATTTTAAAAAATGAATTAAATTTGTATCCATTTATCTGGAGATTATTCTTCATGTACTATCAAGAGAGAAAAACAAGTTGTAAAAAATTACATGCTGTATGATTGGATTTTTTTTTTTTTTGCAAACAGTAACAAAACACCCTTATTTAATATATATGAATATATATGTGCATGTGTCTATATCAGCTTGGAGAAACATGTAGAAGCCTGCATACCAAATGTTAACACTGATTACCTTGGAGGTACAGGAATAAAAAAGGTGGGGAGATGTTAAGGAAAAAAATAGAACACAAAAAAGAGACACATGAGAAATCTGAAAAATACATTAAGAGACATGAAAAAGAGAGTAACAAGGTCCAATATACATGTAAAAGAGGACTCAGATAGATAAATAGAGGACTGAGGAGAGAAAATATTCAGAGACTAGGACAAAATGTTTCAGAATTGATGAATGTCAGGAATTCTTAGTCTTGAATCCCAAGCAGGATTGTGGTGAAAGTGCAGATCATCAAAGATAAAAACAAACAAAAATTTTAAAGCAATATGAGAGACAGAGAGAGAGAGAGAGAGAGAACCCTCTAAATAAATGACAGCCTGAAGCAGACTACACCTTATCAATTATAAAAATCAAAATGTAATGAAATAATATGCTCAAATGCTGTAGATATCTATGTAGAATTCTATTCTTAGAAAAATTATTATTCAAGACCAAGAGTGAATTAAAGATACTTTCAGTCAGAGACTGAGATACTTTAATATTCCCAAATCCTTAATGAAATAGCTACTCAAGGATGTACTTCAGTAAGAAGGAATTTGAACTGGGACTACAGGTGCATGCCATGCCTGGCTAATTTTTTGTAATTTTGGTAGAGACGTGGTTTCACCATATTGCCCAGGCCGGTCTCAAACTCCTGGACTCAAGCAATTTGCCTGCCTCTGCCTCTCAAAGTGCTCAGATTACAGGTGTTAGCCACCATGCCCAGCTCTCAAATATAATTTTTAATGTTTGAGGGTAACAACTGTCAAAACAATAGGACAAATTGTATACATTACAAATCAATGGAAAACAGTATTAGAAAAAGTCAAGTAATTCAGTGTGAGGCAGAAGAAGAAAAACAAGTAAAGAAGTAGCATGGTATATAGAAAACATTCAGGCTCCTGGTGAATTCCAAATATATGAGTAATCATAATAAATATAAATGACTTAAACTAACCTGTTAAAAGACAGAAAACCTCAGATTGGATTTTTTTAAACTCCAGCTCTTTACAAGAAAGAAGCCTAAAACATAATGTCACCACAAGGATTAACATAAAGAAGGAGAAAGCAATACCGTAGGGAAATGCGCACAAGAACTTGGTACAGTCATTAGACTAATCAGCTTGGGCTGTCATACCAAAATGCCACAGACCAGGTGTCTTAAACAGCAGAATTTTATTTCGCACAGTCCTGGAGGCTGGTAAGTCCAAAATCAAGGTGCTGGCTGATTTCATTTCCGGTGAGGGCTCTCTTTTTGGCCTATAGATGGCCACCTTCTTGCTGTGTCCTCACATGGTCTTTCCTCAGGTGTACATACAGAAAGAGAAATCTCTTCCTTCTTTTTCTTAAAAGATCACTACTGCCATTGTGAGGGACCTGCTGTTCTGACCTAATGACATGGGAAGAGAACACTCCATCCAACAAGTAGAGAATACACAGTAGAGAATGTAACTTTAATTACTTCCCAAAGGCCCCATCTCCAAATATTATTGCGTTAGAGGTTGGAGCTTCTATGTATGAATTTTGGCGGGACACAAACATTCAGTTCATATAAGTAATATAAATATCAGGTGCTCCTTCAGGTCTCTGCTCAAGTGTCACCTAATCCAAGAGCTGCCCACGACTACATGATACAGAACAGCATAACTTTATACCTCCCAGCATAACTTTATCCACCTCACCTCACTTTATTTTTCTTTTTAGCACTATACCACCTGATAAATTATATATTTTGTTTTTTTATTGTCTGTGAACTCCAAATAAAATATAAGATCTGTCAGATCCAAGAGAGTAGGGACTTTCTCATTTGTTCACTACTGTATCTCCAGTGTTTAGGACATTCCTTAAAAACAATAAATGTTCAATAAATGTTTATTTTAATTGAATCGGTGAATGAATAAATGAATGGATCTGATAAAACAGACTTTACAGCCAAAAGCATTTTTTTTTTTTTTTTTTTTTTTTGAGACAGGGTCTTGCTCTGTCGCCTAGGCTCAAGTGCAGTGGCAAGATCTCCGCTTCCTGCAACCACTGCCTCCCACGCTCAAGTAATCCTTGTGCTTCAGCCTCTCGAGTAGCTGGGACTACAGGCATGTGCCATCAAGCTCAACTAATTTTTTGTATTTTTAGTGGAGATGGGGTTTCGTCATGTTGGTGAGGCTGGTCTCTAACTCCTGACCTTGAGTGATCTGCCCTCCTTGGCCTCCCAAAGTGCTGGGATTATAGGCATGAGCCACCGTGCCCGGCCTACAGCCAAAAGCATTTTGAGGGATGAAGAGGATCACTTGTTAATATGAAGATATATTCACCAGAATCCCTTTGTATGCCTCATGATGCAGTGTCAAATATTTACAGCAAAAATTGAATTAACTACAAGAAAATAACAATTCAAAATTACAGTGGGAGATTTTATTTATTTATATTTTACTTTTTTCATGTCTCTATTAAATTTAATACATTAAAAATAGAAAAAATCATTTCACATGTATTCAATTTATTATTCTAAAAATTGAGGTATTCAATGAAAATGTCAAAAATATGCAAGAAAATAGAATACAGGAAAGTGGTATTTAGGTGTTGTGATTGTGTGCCTTTGCATTTAGAATGAAGTCCTCTGTTATTAACTGATACATTTGAGTATTTTTCCCCCAAAATCTCATATTGAAATATAATCCCCAATGCTGAAGGAGGAAGTGACTGGATCATGGGTGTGGATTTCTCATGAATGGTTTAGCACTATCCACTTGGTGTTTTCTTTGTGACAGTGAGTTCTCATGACATCTACTTATTTCAAAGTGTTTGGCACCCTCCCCCTCTCCTCTCTCTTACTCCTTCCCTGGCTATGTGATGTGCCTGCACCCACTTTGCCTTCTGCTATGAGAAAAGCTCCCTGAGGTTTTCCCAGAAGCTGAGCAGATTCTGGCACCATGATTGTACAGCCTGCAGAACCGTAAGCCAATTAAACCTCTTTTCTTTATAAATTACCCAGTCGCAGGTGTTCCTCTATAGAAATGCAAGAATGGCCTAACACAGCAGGGCAGGTTAGTTTATGCCCGTAATCCCAGCACTTTGGGAGTCTGAGGCAGGCGGATCACCTGAGGTTAGGAGTTTGAGACCAGCCTGGCCAACAGGATGAAACCCCATCTCTACTAAAAATGCAAAACAATTTAGCCAGGCGTGGTGGTGCACAACTGTAATCCCAGCTACTTGGGAGGCTGAGGCAGGAGAATCACTTGAACCCGGGAGGTGGGGGTTGTAGTGAGCCGAGATTGCACCACTGCACAGCCTGGGCAACAAGAGTGAAACTCCATCTCAAAAAAAAAAAAAAAAAAAAGAATGACCTAACACATTGACAAAGTTCACATGTTAAGCCTGAGTTTTACCACTTGCCTTTCACCCTTCTCTCACCAGTAGGTTTTGGTCATGCAAAATGTTCTTCTTTTAATTTATCTGCACCTTGCACCTATTTTTCCTCTGCTTAGCTACACAATCCCCTAAACCCCTCCAGGTTTTCTTGGCCTACCTACTCCTGTTCAGCTAAAATGTCACATCCATGAGGGTCTTATTTATCCTCCTGCAAGGATGGATGCCTTGGATATCCTATTTCACTTACCACATTTGTGATTTCTTAACACACATGATCTGCCAGAAGCATATAGTGGGAGATTTTAGTACACATCTCTATGAAATTGACAGTTCAAGTTTTTTTTTAAAAAAGGAAAAAGATTTAATATTGAAATAAGGCATTATACAAGCTTCAGCTAATGACATGGGAAGATAATTCTCCACCCAATAAATAGAGAATGCACATGAAATGTTTATAAAAATTGAACAGGTTCCAGGCCACAGAACAAATAACAAATTTCAAAGAACTGCTATCACACAGACCACATTCTTCAACTAAAATACAATTTAAAAAATTGAGATAGATAAAACCACAGTCCCTAAACCCAAGTACATTTTGAAATTTCAGAAGCACACTGCTAAATTATTAATATGAAATCAAAATGAAAGTAAAAAATATTTAGAACTGAACAACTGAAGCCCTAAATTTCAGTTGAAGAAAATGTTTAGCACTGAATTTAATATTAGTAAACAAGAAAAATTTTAAGAAAGTTAGAGAAAGGGCAAAAATGTAAACTCAAAAACAACATAAGAAAATTCTTTCTCCACATATGGTTAAAGTAGTAGGAAGGCAATAATAAAGACAACAAATCAATAGAATCTAAACAGAAACAATAGAGAATAGAAACAAAATAGAGGCTGATTCTTTAAAAAGACTAATAAAATAGGTAAATATTTGACAAGATTGAGCAAGGAAAAAGAAAGAGCACAAATAAACACTATTAGGCATAAAATGGGTCATAACTAAATAGAGTAAAGATTTTAAAGCATGAGAATTCTTTTCTCTATTTTAAAGAAATAAATCTAAAAACAGACGAAATGGAAAACCTTTTAGAAAAACACATTACCAAAGTTGACACACAAAAACATGGAAAAAGAACAAAGAATCCTGAATGTATTTTTATGAGTTCAGTCTAAACCTACATTGTAGAAAAACACTAAGACAATATAAAAAAGGCAATACAAGTATTGGTCAATCTCAGTTAAAGTATCAATGCAAAAAATCTGAAATAAGATATTAGCAAACATTCCCGCAGTATAGTGTGTGCACAAATATACAGTATTTCTTTAATACACATATTTGAGATTATATATATCAAAATATCATAATTATCACACAATAAACACATGGAATGTGTGTAAAATTACCCTGTAGGTTTTATTCCAGAAGCTCAAGTAAGAGTCAACGTTAGAAAATCTTAATGTAATTCCCTACATTGGCAAATTAGGAAAGAAAAACCATATAATCATCTCAATAAATGCAGAAAAAGCATTTAATAAATTTAACTCCCATTCACAATTAAAAAAAAAAAAACCTAGCATTTTAAAGGAACATTTACTTTAAAATCAGCAACTAGATAAATATGTCTTCTCTCTCACCACTCCATTCATTATTGTATGAGATACCTTGCTGATGTAATAAAACAAGAAAAAGGAGTAAGAGAACCAGAAACAGAAATGAAGAGGGAATATGCGGCATTATTTGCAAATGATAAGATTATCTACATAGAGAATCCATGAGAAACTGAACAATTACAAGCAATAAGAGGGTTTGGCAGGGACACTGGAGACTGGAGACAAGATTAATATACAAACATCCATGGCATCAGTAACAACCAATTAGAAAATGTAATTTTCAGGGCTGGGTGCGGTGGCTCAAGCCTGTAATCCCAGCACTTTGGGAGGCTGAGACGGGCAGATCACGAGGTCAGGAGATCAAGACCATCCTGGATAACACGGTGAAACCCCATCACTACTAAAAAATACAAAAAAACTAGCCAGGCGAGGTGGCGGGTGCCTGTAGTCTCAGCTACTCGGGAGGCTGAGGCAGGAGAATGGCCTAAACTCGGAAGGCGGGGCTTGCAGTGAGCTGAGATCTAGCCACTGCACTCCAGCCTGGGTGACAGAGCAAGACTCTGTCTCCAAAAAAAAAAAAAAAAAAGAAAAGAAAAGAAAATGTAATTTTCATAAGATGTCATTAGCAATAGAGATCTTATACCTGTGAGGTACCCAGGAATAAATCTAAAGACAGAGGTGCAAGGCCTATATGAAAAAAAATTATAAAACTTTATTGAAAGTCATAAGACCTAAATAAACAGATACATCTCATGCTCAGGAGTGAGAAGATTCCACAATTTCAACATCAATTCCCCCAAAATTAATATATAAATTGAATGAAATTCATATAAAAATCCCAGAAAGGTTTTCTTCATGGATATTTGTAACTGGTTTTAAAATTGTGGTCCAAAAACAGCCATGACAACTTTGAAAAAGAATAATATGGGGACTTGTCCTACCAGATATCAAGACATATACAGTATATTTAATCATGCCATAAAATTAAGACACTATAGTATTGGTGTAAATATAGATAACTAGACTAATGCAATAGAGAGAGCCCCACACATGTGGGAATTTGGTATGTGACAGAGATAGCATTACAAACGATGGGGAAAAAAAACTAAACTAATAGGTGGTTTGGGGACAACTGTTATCCATATGAAGGAAAAAAAAAATAGATCACTAACTCACACTATATCCAAAAATGAATTCCAAGAGAATTACAGCTAACTTTAAAATATTTAGAAAAAACATGTTTTTTAGACACTATTTTTATGGTCTTAAGCTAGGGACTGACAAAAAAATACAAACTGTAAAGTAAAAAAAAAAAAAAAAAAAAGAAGAAGAAGAAGAAAAAGAAAAGAAAAGAAGACGAAGAGAAAATTGAGAAATTTGATTTTAAACATTCTGTGATGAAGGATGCCAAAAAGCAATGTTTAAAGGCAATAAATAGACCTGGAGAGAGAAGATTTTTTTAAGTATTCATAATATTTAGTGAACACTTAGTACTCTATAAGGAAAAAACAATCCACTACAAAAAAATGAGCAAAGTCTAGAGTCAGGTAATACAAAGAGAGAAAGAAAAAAAAAAAAAACAAAAACAAATGATGAAAACCCATAAGAAAAACCAACACTAAACACATAACCTCATAAGTAATCAGAGAATTATAAATCAAGACAATTAAATACCTTTTCAATCCATCAGATCAGCACACTTTAAAAGCCTGACAATGTCAAGAGTGGGAGAAGATGCAGAACAGTAAGAATCGTACACATTGTTGCTGAAAGTATAAACTGACAGCAATTTGGCAACACCTACCAACCTTTATGATGTTTGTACCCCAAGACCCAGTAATTCCACTTCTGCTTCTGTATCTTTGAAAAGCTCAACAAATCCACATGGAAACAAGTCCAGAGAAGGTCACAATAGAACTGTTTATAAAATGACAAACTGGAAACATCAGTTAGGGAGTGGATATATTATGATCTATTTATAGAAAGAACTTGGTTTATGTCTGAGTCTGTTCAGGATGCTATAACACAAATACCATAGACTGGGTGACTTACGTAACATTTATCTTTCAGTTCTGAAGGATGGAATCCAAGATCAAGGAGCCAGCAGACGTGGTGGTGGGGACCCACTTCCTGATTCATAGAGGACCTTCTCACTGTGCCCTCATACAGGGAGGGGGTAAGAGAGCTCCATGGGGTCTCTTTCAGAAGGGCACTAATCCCACTCATGAGGACTCTACTCTTGTGACCTAATCACCTCCAAAATCCTACCTCCTAATAGCATCATATTTGGGATTAGGATTTCAGCGTATGAATTTTGCAGGGAAAGAAACATTCAGCCTATAACAATATAACAGTTAAAGGAGCTAGCTCTACATACATTAATTGGGATAAAGCTCAGAAACATAACTTCGAGTGATAAAGCAAGTTGCAGAAAGGGGGGGTACTGATAACATTACCATTCGTTTTTTAAACCTGCAAAATGACAATAGTTATTGTTTATGACAGTGGTCCCCAACCTTTCTGGCACTCGTTTAATGGCAGACAGTTTTTCCACAGATGGGGGTGGGGGATGGTTTCAGGACAACTCAAGCACATTACATTTATCATTAGATTCTCATAAGGAGCAAGCAACCAAGATCCCTTGGGTGCACAGTTCACAATAGGGTTGTGCTCCTATGAGAATCTAATGCCGTGGTGATCTGACAGGAGGTGGGGCTCAGGTGGTCATGCTGGCTCTCCTGCAGTTCACCTCCTGTGGTGCTGCCAGGTTCCCAACAGGCCACGGACCTGTACGGGTCCATGGCCTGGGGGCTGGGGACCCCTGGTTTATGACACATAATCACATAACAAAATGCAACAGGTGTGTAACAATGCGACTTCTAAAGAGTGTTTACTGCTGGGAAAGCTGTGGAAGAATGCAGTCAGTTTGGGGTCACAAAAGAGGCTTCAACTACAACATTTTTGGTTAAAAATATTTTTTAAATGTGGTTAATGTCAATATTTATTAAATCTGAGTTGTGGGTACCTGATTGTTTGCTATATTATTCTCTGTAATTTTTTGTATTTTAAATATTAGTTCATAATTTTTTAAGTTACAGTTTAAAAGGGTATACATGATCTTTTTCTGCACATTTCCCCAACATTTTTTTTTCTTTTTAAATTTTATTTTATTTTATTATAAGTTGTGGGATACATTTGTAGGACATGCAGGTTAGTAACATAGGTAAACATGTGCCATGGTGGTTTGCTGCACCTATCAACCCATCACCTAGGTATTAAGCTCCGCATGCATTAGCTATTTATTCTGATACTCTCCCTCCTCCTGCCCCCTCCAACAGACCCCAGTGTGTGCTGTTTCCCTCCCTGCATCCATGTGTTTTCGTTGTTCAGCTCCTACTTGTAAGTGAGAACATGCGGTATTTGGTTTTCTGTTCCCGTGTTAGTTTGCTGAGGGTAATGGCTTCCAGTTCCATCCATGTCCCTGCAAAGGACATGATCTCATTCCTTTTAATGGCTGCATAGTATTCCATGGTGTATATGTATCACATTTCCTTTATCTAGTCTATCACTGATCATTTCCCCAACATTGCAATCTAAGTATACAGTTGTGTCAGCAGTCTGGGACTGGAGGAACAGTCCTTGTTCCAACACTACCACACTGTGTGACTCTGAGCAAATCACTGAACCTCTCTGGAACTCAGCGTGCACATCTGTAAAATGGGGATGCATGGGCTCTGGAATTAGATCTGGACTTGATCCTCAGCCTACTACTTACCAGCTGTGAGACTTTAGTCAATTTACGTAAACTTTCTAAGATGCACTATCCTCATCTAAAAATGCGAACAGAGATAGCATCTAGCTCACAGATCTGTTATGAGAATAAAAAAAAGGAATAATGAAAATCTCTTAGCAGATCATCATCAACAAAATAAAATTACAAAACCAAGAGAAGATATTTGCCATGTGTATAATGGACAAGGGAGTGGTGTCAAGCATACATTACATACTCCAATAAGTCAATAAAGAAACAATGGACCAATAGAAAAACGAGCCAAGGAAAGAAAGAGATAACTCATGGAGGAAACCCTGACTATTCAGTATGCAAATGAAAAGATGCTCAACATCACTGGTAATCAGGAAATTGCAATAGAAACCTGAAACAACTATCAGATTGGCAAAGGAAAAAAATTTTTAAATGACTCTAACAAGTATTGAAGAGAATACTGAGCATTAGGAATTCTCAGACCCTGCTCCTGAGAAGGGACTTGCACTTTGGAGAACAATTTGGCAACATCCAGGGAAGACGATGTGCTAATTCATCACTGTGCTACTGGCATATCCAAGAAAAACTACCAGGCATGGTGTGCAAAGAACATACCAAAAAGCTAGACACACCTGTAGCATTCTTCCAAAGGACATATTAAAAGTTAGAAATAACATAAAGTCCTTTATCTGACACACTACAACACAGCATAGAAACTGTATAGAGGTACATGTTTTGCAACAGACAAATCTTACAAATATAATGTAGAACACAAACTCCATGATATCCTTTAAAGTTTAAATGCATTTAAATGTATATATATAGTTTAAGGATACACACATGTGAAAGATAAAACCATGCATGGTGATAATGAGCATCAAATATCACATTTAAACTGATGACTGTGATATTCAGGGAAGGAAAAAGTGGGTGGAAATGGGGAAAATCTATCTCTTTTTTACAAAAAAGAACAAGGACATGACAAAATAGTGGTGAATGCAAATTTGTACACAATTTTATTCTCTGCATTTTCTGTTTGCTTGAGATCTTTCATAATAAAAAAAATACTGTGCTTTGTACATTTATAAGATGATATGATTTGGCTGTGTCTCCACCCAAATCTCGCCTTGAATTGTAGCTCCCATAATCCCCATGTATCATGGGAGAGACCTAGTGGGAGGTAACTGAATCATGGAGGTGGGTTTTTCCCGTGTTGTTCTCATGATATTGAATAAGTCTCACAAGATCTGATGGTTTTATAAAGGGGAGTTCCCCTGCACATGTTCTCTTGCCTGCCTTCATGTAAGACGTGCCTTTGCTCCTCCTTCACCTTCCACGGATTGTGAGGCCTCCCCAGCCATGTGGAACTGTGAGTCCATTAAAACTTTTTCTTTACAAATTACCCAGTGTCGGGTATTTCTTCATAGCCGTATGAAAACAGCCTAATGCATAACCTGTCAATAAATATTTGTTTTTAGGAGCCCCCTAAAGTAGGTAGGACAGTGTTAATATTATCATTTAACAGATAATAGAGGTGCAGGACAAAAAGCTGACAGAGTGGGCTCACAGTCTATCGTCCCAAGGCTCAACGCCCTACCCTTGACATTATGATGTTCATTCCACTCATTTAGTCATTTACTTAACACAGGGAACTGGAACTTGACGCAACTTAGGGCAGGCGGGTGAAGAAGACGACCTCTTCCTTTCTGGAACAAGCCACAGTTTGAGGAACGACAATGACAGAACTCGATAAAAAGGGAAGAAGCCAGACTGCTCTGGTCATCTGATGGCTCTTCAATGAATCTGTAATTCACTCATGGAGGGCCTGACCATTCACTGCGCATCTGCCGAGGAGGAGGAAGGGGCCTGAGGAAGTGAGAACGATGACCTCGGTTCCAGCATCATTTCGTCTTTCCAGCACCCTATCCAAATTAAGAACGGGGCGCTGCACTGCGTTCAGGGGCATTAGCTCTGAGATCCTGTCCGTGACAGGTCCCTTTTCTGCTCTGGGCTCTTGTTTAAAACTGAGGAGTAGGCTACCATCTCCAGGCCAGTGAAATTCTAGGCTCTCCTTTCTGTTTTTCAGGATTTTTTCTTTTCTTTTCTTTTAAAATCCGAAACGGGAGCTTCCGCATTTACTATTTGCACGTGGTTTTGAGGCTCACGCCTGGCCACATCATAGCTATGTTCTCTCGCCTCTGGTAAATACATAAAATGCCTAGCAACAGTTCCTGGTGTATGCTGGTTCCCATAAATGCCGCTGCTCGGCCCCCACCCCACCTCTGTACCACGTCCCCTCTTACAGCCTGGGGACTGTGGTATGGAGGCCGAGAGAGGGCCGTTTTAACGAAGAAGCAAGACATATGCGCCATCCCATCCAAGGAGTAAACATGCAGGGGGGAGGTGGGCGTGGCCTCGATCAATCACATCCCCTGAAGCGGCACCACGTGCACATTGTACGCTGGAAATAAGAAAGATTTCCTGGCTGTAGGAATTGTTAAATAATAGGGCGGATGACCAAGGGAGGTTCCGGAATCTCCTCTAGAGATCTTTAAAAATGCGATACGAGATCGCATGTCTGAGATGATTTTTTGCAGTCCTGGCTAGAGACAGATGGACTAGGTGACTTAACGGGCCTGACCCTCCTTCTTTTGCTTTCTCTTACCCTTAGCAATATCCTCTGTGCCTCTTTTATATGTTCATCCCCCGGTGAAGCTCACTTACTGCCATCCCTCAGGCTGGTTTTCACCCTGTCCCTAGCCTCCTCACACCTTTCCTTGTTATTTTATGGAAAGCTGGTCAAAGGTCAGAGTTGCCCAACTCCCCACACATAGTTTGGTGGTAGCATCCAATACTCAGACAAAACACGGCAAGGATTCCAATTCCTGCATATTGAAGCTTAAACACCAAATCTGGATGGAAACAGAGAATTAGCTGTTGCTAACAACCCATTGTAAATGAAAATATGATCCCGGTAATTGATTTTAAATAGTTTTTTTTTTTTTTTTTTTTTTTTTAAAGAATCCTTGGCCGCATTTCATCAAGAATACAGAGTTTCAAAAGCGTTCATTCCAGGGTTGGATTTTTTTTTTTTTTTCCTCTTTCTTCTGGCTTAAACCCCAAATGGCCAAGATCCCAGTCTGAATAAACAGTGTGGGTGGTGACTTTTCTGTGAGGCCCAGTAGAGGATGCAATCACTTTCTTATTTAGTTCAGCATTAAATCATGTGAAACTAGCCTGATTACTCCACACAACTTTTACTCCGTAATGGAGGGTAACACAACATGTATTCTTTCTCTGCTTCTCAGGGAGAAAGAAATGAATTCTCCTAACTGCGAGTGTTTAATTATGTATAAAGTTCGTTGACCTCACAGGCGGCTGTCAGATGATCTTGCTAAGGCCTGTGAACGGCATCCCAGGAATGCAGTGATGTGGGCAGAAACCAAGTGAGTTCATGCCACCGAATGCTTTAAATGGGACCGAATCAGCAGCCGTCCAGAAAGACTCCAGCGAAAACAGAACTTTTGGATAATCAGTAATTTAATTTCACCTAAGCATTTTGAGGCCTTCAAAAGTGATTGTTATAAATCAGAAACTCAGGAAAAATCCCATAGGGATAGGGCCTATAACGACGGGGTGAAGTAATTTTGTTTGCTGGTTATTGCCACAGCTGGCTGGAAATGTATGTATTTGCAATGTTCTGTCCCCGTTTTAGAGGTAATGCTTTCTGACTTCCTGCTACTGACATTAAAAGAAAATGATGAAGCAATCCCATTCATAAATACACAGTGGGGCCTGAAGGAGTGTGCAGAGTCTAGGTTTATTTACACAGTTTTGATATAATGCAGCCTTCACATGTGTATGCAGTAACTATACCTACTTGTCAGTAAATGCCCTGAAATGTGTTCTTCCTACGCAGAGGGCTGGGTTCTCTTCTTTGGGCTAAGGGAGCGGAAGAGTACCAGCAAGATGAGCTTATGGATTGCGTGTTCTCTTTTGTCTCTACCTGGAACATCCCCATCTGTTTATTGTGAAAGGACCAGGAAACGCTGGGAGATCGGCTGGCATGTGCTTCTTGGTAACGAGAGAGCAGAGCCCCTGAGAACTGTGGGATGGCTAACTGCAGGAACCCTGCTACTCCAGCCAGGGGAGAGGCAGGGTCATGTGAAATAGGTGGGCTTGGTGCTTCCCATAACATTTAAATTACCTGATTGGGAGTCCAATATTATGTTCCTTCAGTAGCTTTCTCATCAAACACACACTTTATCCATCCAAATATTATGCTTTCAGCTGGTAAAACTTCACAGGGTTGTATTCTAAAACAAAACTCTGCTGCATTCATGCTGGTACCTTTATTGTGATGAGTATAAAGAAAGGGAGGCTGGAATTTAGCCAATAACTTTGACACCCTGCTGGAAGCAAAATGGAAGGGGCCTCCCTTGAGCATCTCTTAGACTAACCTGAAAGTCTTGAATGTTTTTCCAAATCAGCCACCTAGGTTTTGAGTGCACGGTGTCTGTCTGCATCCAATTCGAGTTAATTCAATAGATATTTGGAAAACACAAATAATGGACAAGGCAATTCTGGTGACACAACAATCAGGTCAGGTGCAGTGACTCACGCCTGTAATCACAGCCCTTTGGGAGGCCGAGATGGGCGGATCACCTGAGGTCAGGAGTTCAAGACCAGGCTGGCCAACATGGTGAAATCCTATCTCTACAAAAATAAAAAATTAGCCAGGCATGGTGGCGTATACCTGTAATCCCAGCTACTTGGGAGGCTAAGGCAGGAGAATCCCTTGAACCCAAGAGGTGGAGGTTGCAGTGAGCTGAGATCATTCCATTGCACTCCAGCCTGGGAGACAGAGAGAGACTCCGTCTCAAAAAAAAAAAAAAAAATCAAAACGGCATGAACTCTTTATCAGGTCACATTAATCCCAACTGGGAGGAGCTGGGTAGTTTTCACGCATGGAATCTTCCCAGGGTTGGGGGCTAAACCCCTAAAGGGGTTCAACAGGCCAAAGGGAAACGGAAACTCACCAAAATCTCAGTTCACACTCACATGCATTCTGGAGAAGAAGGAGATAGAATATTCACTGAGTCCTGCTATTTCACAGCTAGGGTTCTATAATTTTATCTTGATGTTTTTGTTTGTTTGTTTTAAGACAGGGTCTCGCTCTGTCTCCCAGGCTGGAGTGCAGTGGCACAAACTTGGCTCACTACAATCTCTCCCTCCTGTGCTCAAGCGATCCTCCCACCTCAGACTCCCAAGTAGCTGGGACTACAGACGTGCCACCATGCTTGGTTAATTTTTGTATTTCTTGGTAGAGACGGGGTCTTGCCATCTTGCCCAGGCTGGTCTTGAACTCCTGGGCTCAAGTGATGCATCCAACTTGGCCTCCCAAAGTGCTGGGATTACTGCTGTGAGCCACTGCACCCAGCCTATCTTGTTTTTATAGTCCACTTGATATTTGAGGGTTTCCCACAAGAGCCTTTCTTTAAGACCCATAGCATTTAATACTACACTGTGAAGTGAAAAATCAGTAAAAAAGAAAAGGAATTCCTTCTGTCTTCCCACCCTGAAAAAGGAAGCCTTCCTTCAAATCTTCAAAAATTTTCTGTAAATATGATCATCCCCATAGTTACAGGGGAAGTATGCTTCTAGATAAAGGAATCTGGACACAAAGTAATATCCTAAATCACTTCCACCCTTTGGATACTACAATTTATAAAATTCCATAAAGGAAATTAGCCTGATTTCTCATGAAGTTCCCTATTGGGAAATCACTGTGTGCCACAGTTACGGAAGCAATATCTTTGTGCATTTCCCAATTGCCTGCCTTTGTCGGAGGCTCTCATCATCTCTGAACTACCACAACAATTTAGCTATTTCGCGTCTGTAGTATGTGCTGCATTCTGCCTGGTCAGATGTAAAGATGAATACATGACTTGTCTCTGTTATTTGAGTACATAACTTGTCTCTGTTACATTATAAGTTCTTGGAAATTAGAGACTGATGTACTTATCTTTACATTCCCCAGTGTCATTAACAGGGTTGGTGTCCATTAAAAGAATGAACAAATGAGTCAGTAAATAAATACCATGAAAATGTCTATAGCACGGGTTGGAAAATGTTTTCAGTGAAAAACCAGATAGTAAATATCTTAAGCCATATGGTCTCTATCATAATTACTCAACTCTGATGTTGCAGTGTGAAAGCAGACATAGACAATACATAGCAAATGGGCATGGCTATGTTCCAATAAAACTTTATTTACAAAAGCACGTGGTGAGCAAGATTTGGCCCACGGGCCATAGCTTTCTAACTCCTGATCTTTGGTGATTATCCTTGCTGTAAACCTCAGTATATTCTTTATGATTTTACATAGCACTTGTTATTTTCAATAATGAGACAAAGTACAGAAAACATAAATGTTAAAGGGTTGTTTTGGAACTCTATAGCAATAAATTCACTTAAAAACAAACCACAAAGCACGCATGGAAATTAGCTGTCCCATCAAGTATATTTCATGGTCACCTATTTTGTATATCGTATTCCTTTAAAAGGAAAAATTCTCATCCCAAGAAATAAGGGTAGTAGTTTTGCCGTTTATGTCATCATGACTGAGATAACTTGATATGATAAGATCTCAGAGTTATTGAGTGAAGGGTCTGGTGCTAGGTCATGCTGAACTTGACACTCTCCTGGGAAAGGGGAAGAAATGTTCCCCCATCCTGCTGTCCAGCAGATCATCTGGTCTCTAATTTTACTGCTAAAATCCTTCCCAAGGTTATTAATGCAGAAGATACTCCTTTTTCTTGATAACCCTCTGGAAAATATCCAGCTAGAAAGAGCACAACAGAGTCTCAAAAGCTCAGCAAACACACAGAAAAGTCAAGAGTAACTACGAGAATTTGATGAAAACAAGATGTCCCAGCCTGCCACCCTGGCCTGATTTGAGAGTGCCTTGCCCGTCATTACTCTTGCCTTGCTATCAGGTCACCTTTCATATAAAATACAATTTTAAAAAGGAGTTGGATTTGAATTGTGGTCGACACAAACAGGATGCAAAGTCCTAGGTCAATTGCTTGGTTTGGAACAAATTCAACTAGTCCTTTTCGCAGTATGAGAAAATATACAACAAACAATGTACCAATGGGCACCCCGGCTGACATTTTCTGAGATGGGTTACTCCGAGGTGTGGATGTTCAAACTACGCCAGCCATCCACAGGTTGTGATGAAACAGTTCTACAGATTTCTTCTAAGAAGGGAAAAAAAATGAAATTTGAGTCTTTCCATTATACCAAGCTTCTCCTCAATACCAGACCAAGTAATGGGACGAATTCCGTGCCTTAAGAAAATGAGAAAACTGAGGCTTGGAAATGGAAGGTGCCATGAGGCAGTCAAAAGATCTGAGCTCACATCTACCACATTCAACCCATGTGACATGAGGCAGATTATCTGACTTTAATGTCACTTGATGTCCTAATTTTCAATGCAGGGCTGGAATATACACATTATTGAGGAGAAATCAGAGAACACATAATATAGAGCCCAATTTATTGCAACAAACCCTGAGACCCTATTGTGTGCCGGTGTTGGAGAGTGGAAAACGGCTGTCAGGGATTCTAAGCATAGAGTAGGTGAGCATTCCATGGGGAGACCATAGCATATTGCTTTTCTTGCAACACTCCAGTGCCCAACTATCCTGAATTCCTCTCTTCTGTTTATTGAATTTCCTCCCCTGCCAGTTCACCACAATCCCTTATTACCAGTCCCTCCTCATTAAAACATCCCCCCTCCTCCCTGCCACAAAACAAGAAGGACATTCTCATCATTCTCCAGAACAGGGCTGTAGCAAACAACTTCATGTATGTCAAGTGGTACGATGTATACCAACTTAATTCATATTAGATAAAATTTCAAATTGCTGAAAATGCACGTGGCAATGGCACATAGGAATCTTACTGCAATCTTGGTTTGGGGTAAGATGTATAAAAATAAAGACAAGAGTTTGAAAGAGGGATCAGGTGGAGAGGATAGTGAAAGGGAACGGAGAGGCACTGGAATATTGTGAAATGCCCCAAAAGGCTGTTTATAGTAATTTAGGACAAATTCCTACACCTCAGTTACAGTAGTCTTCAAGTAACATGGATTGAGTAAGGTATGTTCTTCAAGATGAAAAGCACTGAATATGAAGTGCAAATTCATCAGCATCTGTACTATTCACAATAGCAAAGACACGGAACCAACCTCAATGCCCATCAATGATAGACTAGATAAAGAAAATTTGGTACATATACACCATGGAATGAATACTTACTATACAGCCATAAAAAAGAATGAGATCGTGTCTTTTGCAGGAACATGGAGGGAGCTGGAGGCCATTATCCTGAGTAAACTAACATCAGGAACAGAAAACCAAATACTGCATGTTCTTACTTATAAGTGGGAGCTAACTGATGAGAACATATGGACACATACAAGGGAACAACACACACTGGGATCTATCAGAGTGTGAAGGGTGGGAGGAGGGAGAGGATCAGGAAAAATAACTAATGGGTATGGGCTTAATACCTGGGTGACAAAATAATCTATGCAACAAAGCCCCAGGACACAAGTGTATCTATGTAACAAACCTGCACATGTGCCTCTGAACTTAAAATAAAAGTTAAATTTAAAAATAAAAATTAACATAAAAAAATTTGCCAGCATCCCACTGTGAAGTCTGTGTAGGGAGGAGGGGTAATGTCCCAGAGTGAGGGCTGAAACACTTTGCTCATAATCCTCTCCTGCTCCCACCCCGGAGAATCGAGCATGGCACTCTGTAGAGAACACCTGATCTCCATTTCCTTTAAAATAGCCTCTTAAGCTGTGTTTACAGAACACAAACCAATGGCTCAAGAGAAAAAATATGAGTAGGTCAAGGGACTAATATGACAAATTTCCAATTCAATCTAGCATCGAGATAGATGCTCTTAATGTCCTCTGAGGCTTCATGAGAACAGTATCTGCTCCTCTCTTCTGGCTTTCAACTTCATTATTACTGAAAACTTCTACTTGAAATACAAAATATTAGAAGAGTCACTCTCAAGATTTCTAGAAGTTTTGTGGCCGGGTGCAGTGGCTCACGCCTATAATCCCAACACTTTGAGAGACTGAGGCGGGTGGATCACTTGAGGTCAGGAGTTTGAGACCAGCCTGTCCAACATAGTGAGATCTTGTCTCTATTAAAAAATTAGGCCAGGCACGGTGGCTCACACTTGTAATCCCAACACTTTCGGAGGCTGAGGTGGGTGGATCATGAGGTGAGGAATTCAAGACCAGCCTGGCCAAGATGGTGAAACCCTGTCTCTACTAAAAATACAAAAATTAGCTGGGCATGGTGGCGGGCACCTGTAATCCCAGCTACTTGGGAAGCTGAGGCAGGAGAATCACCTGAACCTGGGAGGTGGAGGTTGCAGTGAGCCGAGATCATGCCACTGCACTCCAGCCTGGGCGACAGAGCAAGACCCCATCTCAAGAACAAGAACAACAAATATAAAAATTAGCCAGGCATGGTGACCGGCGCCTGTAATCCCTGCTACTCAGGAAGTTGAGGCAGGAGAATCACTTGAATCTAGGAGGCGGAGGTTGCAGTGAGCCAAGATCATGCGGCTTCACTCCAGCCTGGGTGACAGAGCAAGACTGTCAAAAAAAATTTTTTTTCCAGAAGTTTCGTTTGGCAGAGTAAATGGATTCCCCTTATCAGTATGTCTAGAATAATCTAGGTAAAATGTTACTGCAACCAATTGTTCTAAAGTTAACTTCTCTGGTGTGCTACTTCAGCATTGAGAAACAGGACCAGATGAGTTCATTTCATCCACCCTGGGTAGCATTCCGGGCAGAGCAAACAGAAAATCTCAAGGAAAGAAAGAAACTTTCAGAGCCTGCTTTGGGCCTCTTTGGATTCCTTTTTTAAGCATTACAAGATTGGTCCTAGGCCACAGATGCAGTTTTTGGATGTCAGATCCACCAGACAGATGTTTTCCCTTAAAGCTGTTGTCTCTCTCTCAATCTGTTTATAGCGTGTTTCCATTTCAGCCTGCACCTTACTGAAGTTCTCACTGCTAACTGCATATCCTGAAGGTTTCTTGCCTCCACACACAAAGAGCTATTTTTCTATCACGTGTTCTGTTTTCCATAAGGAATGCATCCACTCTTCAGGTAACCTGTTAACGGTGTATCTGCTTCCTGGGCTATCTCCGAGAAACGTGGCAAATGCTCCATATATATATTATTAATCTCCCAAGTTGTGTGGTGCCAGAAAGTTTTCTTCTTAGAAATAAACTATTCAGGCCACATGACCGGCCTTAGCTTCTTAAACCAATTGAGCATCCACTGATGGACTCTCAGAATGTGGTCAGGGTTACATATTCAAACCTGTGTTTTTTGGTTCTGAGCTTGTAGACGGTCTTCATACAAGTCAGACCAAGGAACTCCATTTCTATATCAATTAAGCAGATTCTCAGTGCCAATAGATTTCAATAGATTTCAAAGACTCATCCACCTTCTCTCACTATAGATTTTTCCAGAATATGATTCAGACTAAAAGCAGGACAGCATCTGCTGCCATTTCTCATACATAAAAGTACAGGGAGACAAGGGAATTTCTTGGTAAGGATGGAATACCCCTGTGTCCCGATGGCGGTGGTGGTTACAGGAATCTGGACATGGGGTGAAATACACGCACACATACAAACCAGTGAAGATAAACCATGGTGAAATCTGTGTAAGGCCTGGACTAACACTAACATCAGTTTCCTGGTATTGATAATGTAATGCTATGTACGTGATACCATTTACTATTGTTATGCAAGATGTTACCATTCAGGAAGCTGGATGAAGAGTACATGGGCCCTCTCTGTACTATTTTTACAACTTCCTGCAAGTCTATAATTATTGCAAAATAAAAGTTTTTAAAGTTCTATGAGAAAGTTACTGCCTATAAGGCAGTAGCTTGCCCAACTTAGCCTGATTGAATTTGAAGCGCTAAACTGCTTCTCTCCTCTACTCACAGCATTTTTAAGTATTTTCCACAACTTTCCTCTAAGAAATGGAGTCTGCTGACTTTCTAATCTGTGAAAGGTAGCCTCTGTCAATATCAGAGCTCTAGAGAGTGGGTGGGGTGGGATCAACAGGTTTTTGAAAGGTTCACCCTGGGTTCACCAGCGTCCTGCATTACAACGAGCATTCTAACAAAACAGCATCTTTCAGCCATTTTGTGGATGTTCCCAATTACCTAGAGATTTAAAGAGGCATTGGGTCATAGTCCCAAGTGGCAAACATATACATGAAGCCATTCAGTAAGGAACAGAAATGGGACAGGAGTCCATTTGTTCTTCCTTCTGTCTCCAAGTTTTTCCTCAGGACTTCTCAGGGCTGGCTCCTCATCTTACAGGTCTCAAGCCAAAGCAACAGGTCCCGCGAAACTCATATTTAAACTAGCCTTCCTGCTGTATTAGTCTGTGTTCACGCTGCTGGTAAAGATACACCCGAGACTGTGTAATTTACAAAGAAAATTGTAAATCACAATCATGGTGGAAGGCGAAAGACATGGCGGCAGACAAGAGAAAATAACAGAACTTGTGCGGCAAACTCCCCTTTATAAAACCATCAGGTCTCATGAGACTTATTCATTATCGCGACAACAGCACAGGAAAGACTGGCCCCCATGATTCAATTACGTCCTACCTGGTCCCTCCCATGACACATGGGAGCTACAGTTCAAGATGAAATTTGGGTGAGGACACAGCCAAACCATATCACTGCCCTCCCCAGTTACACCATACATTATCCATTGTGTCGTCTGCTACATCCTTATTTTTCGGTTTTACTTGTTTATTGCCCATGTGGCACCATGAGAAGTGTGTCCCTTTGCTCAGACTGTGTCCCCAGCACCTAGGAAAGTGTGCTATTTGTTGACTGAAAGACTGAAGAAATGAATGAAACATTCCTAAAGCCATGGCCCATTCTTAGACGATGGTGATTGTCAAACATGCAGGTCATTATTAAATGACACACAGCCTCAATTAATGATCACCTAGGCTAGTTTATGTAGGTAACGATCATTTTTATGTTTGGCTAAGAGAATAAGACAAATTTGAGTGATGTCTTCAACACTAGCAGCTGAGCTCAAGTGCTATGGGGAATCCCAGTGAAAAACCATGATTCCTGTTGAATTTTCTGACAGGGCTAGAAAGAGATCAATAGGTAAGTAGATAGATGGGGAGATATGAATGAACATATACTCAAGTATACATACACATGCACATTTTTTCCTCTTTGAAGATGCAACAGGATCTTTTTTTTTTTTTTTTTTTCTTTTTTGAGACAAAGTTTTACTCTGTTGCCCAGGCTGCAGTGCAGTGATGCGATCTTGGCTCACTGCAACCTCTGCCTTCCAGATTCAAGCAATTCTCCTGCCTAAGCCTCCCGAGTAGCTGGGATTATAGGTGCCTGCCACCATGCCCAGCTAATTCTGTATTTTCAGTAGAGACAGGATTTCGCCATGTTGGCCAGGCTGGTCTTGAACTCCTGACCTCGGGTGATCCGCCCACCTCGTCCTCCCAAAGTACTGGGATTACAAGTGTGAGCCACTGTGCCCGGCCACAATAGGATCTTGGTACTTCCTTTATCCTTGCAAGTCAACCTGCAATGAATGGAAATCCTCTACTAGGAGAAGAACCAGAAAAACATCAGGGAGATAGGTTTTCTGGGCATAGGTAGGCAGAGAACTAGGGAGAAGGAGCTCCCTGTTGTGGCTGGTGGAGAGTGTCCTGAATGGTGTCATCACCTCCACTGTCTGGACTCACAAGGTCGTGAGAGGTCAGGAGTGAGGGATACCCTGTCACCAAGCCACCATTCCAGTGCCAAACTGGCCTCCCCATCACATCACATCAATGTTTAAAAGAGGAGAAGCTTCAGATAATCTACTATGCCCAAGATGTCGTAAGAAAACTTAGAGGGTTATGTCTGTAGACATAGTGAAATATTTATTTTTAAATTACTAACCTTACATGCATCTGCTTTAGCGAGGAAAAAAAAAACTCCCCCAAAAGACTCCTTCAAAATCATGGGAATAAGAAAAAAGAGGCCAATGACCCCATAACTTTAAAAGTATACATAGTGCCAAGCAGCCCAAAAGTTAGCCTTCTGATACCAGAGTCAGCATGTGCTGACTGACTCCCCTTCATTTCACGCTTCTCTTAAAAGAAAACAGGCTGGATTGTTTCAGTAAATAACAAAAGGTCAGAGAAATGCTACTCACAACATGAGCAAAATAACTGCTCAATCTGCCAAAATGTTTCCAAAGGCCTAACAGGCAGAAAAATCCAGTGGTGAAATAATCCACGGATCTGACTGGTGAGAAAAGGTCCTTCCCAGTAAAATCTGCCATCAGGCCTCCGGCTCGTCTTTCATCAATGAGAAATAAAAACAAACTACGTCTTCAGGTTCCACCAACATTGAGATGCCATGTCCTTCACAGTAAAGCAAGGTTGTCTACTACATAGTTTTTAGACTTCTTGCCTTAGATTATATTTTGACTTTAAGGCCAAGTGTAGAAATGGTGGTCAAATAACTGTGTACTCAAAAACAAAGTCCGAAGAGTCCATTTTGTAAAATCTCCTCCTGAATGAAACTTCCTATTGGTTTAGCTCCTATGTTCATTTCATCTGCAGAATTTCTCTGTGGTGAACTGGATGCTAATACCATTATAAGAGCTTCATAGAGAGACAGAGAATAAGCACATCCAAGACAGAAGTCAGGACTCTGCACCCTGGGGATACTGCCTCAACTAAATCTGCATCAATAATTCAGTGGGATGTTGTCTCCCCCAAGGCATCCCTGCTATTGGCCATGTAGACAATGCCACCACTAACGGCTTATTGCCAGCCTTGTTGCAGAGACGGGATCTTATCCGTCTCTGCCCTCCACTGGACCTTGTGAGGTCAGCGCTCAGCACATTCATTGGGTTGAGTCAATGCCCCCATATCGTACCTCATTCTTGGTTTAAAACCACAGAGCAGCATTTCACAGAGTATTTTCCATGACATACTGGTCCTGTAAGATGCCACTTGGGTGCAACGTAATTCTGATTCCATGAAGAAATAAGCTTTAGAAATGCTTCGTACTATGACTACATTCCCTAGTTTCAGAATCATCATGCATATGGGCATATTAAAGAATCAGAGAAGTCCTGCAGGAAAGAAACCTGGTGAAGTTAGCATTTCCCAAATGCTTTTCAGAAATCTTTTTTTCAATTAACATCTATTCCCATCCTCAGCAACCAGTGTTTTGGAGACAGCATCCTGGGGAACATTACCTCGAAATAGTTTCCAATTCATGTCTAATCATATTTAATGTGTCACTAAGTCCAATTGGTTCTTCCTTCACCATATATGATTGTGGTCAGTCCTGTCCATTTAACACCCTACTGTTAAGCTCCTAGTCTTTAACTTAATGCTTCATAGTATCATAGCATCACAGAAGGATAGATCTGGAACTGCTTTAGAAATAATCATAAAGTAAAGGTCAACTGGCCAAGTGCGGTGGCTCACACCTGTAATCCCAGCACTCTGGGAGGCCAAGGCAGTTGGATCACTTGAGATCAGGAGTTCAAGACCAGCCTTGCCAACATGGTGAAACCCAGTCTCTACTAAAAATGCCAAAAACATCACCTGGGCATGGTGGTGCGTGATGTAGCCCCAGCTACTTGGGAGGCTGAGGCAGGAGAATCGCTTGAACACAGGATGCGGAGGTTGCAGTGAGCTGAGATGCACCACTGCACTCCAGCCTGGGTGATGGAGTAAGACTCCACCTCAAAAAAAAAAAAAAAAAAAAAAGTCAAGCTCTAAATTTAACAGAGGAGTTAACCAAGACCCCTAAGGTGAAGGGACATGCCTAAGATATCACAACATGACATGTTTGACTCACTGAAAACAATGGTAGTTTCAGGCACTACTCTGCCTCCCCGTCTACTCGGTGGACAGGAATTAGAGCAGCAGCCCTCCAGTGTGTAAGGAAAGGGAAGCCAGTGCTGTGGAACACCCACCGAACGCCGCACCGCACACTTGCACATACATCCTCTCACTTCAACTCAGCAACAACTCTGCAGGGTGGGTATTTTACAGACCAGGAAGCCCAAGATCACACAGTAAGCAAGTAGCTGTGCCAGGATCTGAGCCAAGAACAGTTTGACTCCAAAACATATACTCCTGCTAGTGTATTATAGTCCCTCTCGATAAGGAGGCCCTCAATAAAAACACAATGAATCACATAGTAAACTAGGAACTGCACATCTGAAGTTAGTGGCTGCAACTACTACCGCTACTGCAAAGGAGAATATATAGTGAGTCTTTGGTTTTCCATCAAAATAGAGTATCATTTGTGAATGTAGGAAACAGTGAATTTTTACCATTCATGAAAAATGAATTAAGTTAATTAAGTCATAAAAACTAATTGAGAGTATTACTGAATACCACAAATAATATACCTGCAAACTTTTACAGGACCATTTAATGTTAGGGTTTGTTGGCTTCTCCTGTCAAGTCATTTTTGATGGTTGGTTATTTTTCATGAAATCTACAATGGGCACAAGCCCAGTTAATATGATGACGATGATGATGGTTTATTGTATACACAAGAACATACACTATTCAAAGCTGTTGGAGTATTAATGGAGAATGGAAACTTTCTCCAGGGATAGTCAATTGATAAACTCTAAGAGTACCCTTTTTCATATTCATCTTTCCATAATCCATATTTAAAAATTCAAACTTCTTTATTTGCATCTTTTGAGGTACTTTGAATACTGTTAAGTGACTTTTCTTCCCACTTACTAGGAAAATAGATGTCTTATGAAGAATTTCTGAAACAAACATGTGGTCCATAAGTCCAAGTAAAATATTTTAAAAAACAACAACAAACCAATAAACAGCAAATAATAATGGTCACAAATCCATGAATAATCAAATTTAGTAAAATATTGACATGCAAGGATTTTTATTGCTTATCACAATCACTAACATGCAACCCAGCTTATGGATACCATGGAGTTCCAATATTGGTGGGTGGGGACATTTTTAATTTTAGTATTTGAAAGTTGTAGGGGAGAGAGAAATGGCTTCCCTCCACCACTCTGGGTTTCTTGGCTGGGCTATGAATTGACGTAAGACAAATTAACAGAAGGAAACCCCATATTTAATAATGTAAGTGCACATGGGAGTCCCACAAAATATGAGACTTGAAGTAGGGTCAGATGGCCTATTTGAAGCTCATTTAGCATCCTGAGCTATGGAAAGGAATAGAGACTTGGGGCTTCTGGGGGTGGTGGGGACACAAGCTGTGGGTTGATGAGGGGAGGCTCTGTATGGTGGGTCAAGGGTGTCTTGTTATGCAGAGAGTCTCTCAGGTACTAGAAATTATATTGGAACAGTACTCGGAAAAGGAGGTGATAGTCTGGCGTGGCATGTCCTGAGCCCCTACAAAGTCAACCATGACTGTGTAACCTTAAGAAAAAGAGTGACTAACACTAAGGAAGGTTTTTTTTTTCTTCTTTTTTTTTTTTTTAGACGTAGTTTATCTCTTGTTGCCCAGGCTGGAGTGCAATGGCATGATCTTGGCTCACTACAAACTCCACCTTCTGGGTTCAGGCGATTCTCCTGCCTCAGCTTCCCGAGTAGCTGGGATTACAAGTGCCTGCCACCACGCCCAGCTAATGTTTGTATTTTTAGTAGAGATGGGGTTTCACCATGTTGGCCAGGCTGGTCTCAAACTCCTGACCTCAGGTGATCTACACATGTCAGCCTCCCAAAGTGCTGGGATTACAGGCATGAGCCACTGCACCCAGCCCAAATATTATATCTGATTGCCAAGACAACATTTTTATTCAATCTTAAGTATGCAACTTTAGCATTAAAGTATGCAAAGAAGCCACAAGGATAGATTTATGTCTCTACCAATCTTTTAGTCCTCAAATATAAGTAATCCTAATATTCCTAATATCTTAAAAAAGACACTAATGATATCTTCATTCACTAAGATTATTAGATATAGTGAAGTGAATATTTACAAGAAAACAGAACCTGTTAAAACTTGAACATTCATGTCACATCTTGATAGAAAATTTGCTTTTGAAAGCCAATTAGAAACAGCACCTCTTTGAGTTTTATTTCCTCACTTTCTGCATATGTCCTCATATCTTAGTGGGAGAGCTCTTACAAAAAAATAGTATTTTACTTCTTTCCATACCTATTGATATGGTTTGGCTGTGTTCCCACCCCAATCTCATTTTGAATTGTAACTCCCACAATTCCCCATGTTGTGGGAGGAACCTGGTGGGAGCTGACTGAATTATGGGGGTGGGTCTTTCTGCACTGTTCTCATGATAATGAATGAATCTCACAAGATGTGATGGTTTTAAAAATGGGAGTTCCCTGCACAAGTTCTCTCTTTGCCTGCCACCATCCATGTAAGACGTGACTTGCTCCTCTTCTCTTGTCTGCCACCATGTGAGATGTGCCTTTCACCATCCACTGTGATTGTAAGGCCTCCCCAGCCACGTGGAACTGTATGTCCAATAAATCTCTTTCTTCTGTAAATTGTCCAGTCTCAGGTATGTCTTTATCAGCAGCGTGAAAACAGACTGACACACTATGTTAATTTGATGGGGTCAGTTCTGCATTGGTTGCACATAGGAGCAACCCTGCACAGAGAAACAGATCAGGTCTGAAACTAAAATAGAGTAGGTAGCAAGCAGAAAGTAGAAGGAAGAGTAAGCAAAATAAATAGGTTCCTAGCATCTGCTATTTCCTGATTTTAAAAAAGTGAATGCACAGACAACAGACACCAACTCTGTACACAAAAACACACTTTAATGTTAACTAGAATTATTCCTCGGATGCACACAGTTTGCTTTTGTTTGTGCATTGTACAGCTGCCGCTTACATAGTGTTTATGACATACCTGGCACTGTTCTAAGCAGTTAACTCATAAACGCATTTAAAGTTCACAGCAGCCCTATGAGAAAAATGCTGTAATACGTGGCACTTAACAGATGAGCAGAAGGAGCTCCAGAAAAGCCTGGGTAGGAAAGGGCAGAGCAGAAGTTTGAACCCAGGCAGACCAGCGCCAGTCCACACTGCTCACACCTGACACTACACTGACCGCCTATGAAGTCTGCTGTGCTTACTCTGCTGACATGCTTGGAAAAGAAACATATTCTAAGTAGTTAATAATCAATCGTTTCCCATATAAAAATATATTGCAACATTCAGAAAAGGGTTAAAATATTCTGTAATCCTACCACTATATCACATAGCTGGGGTAGCCTAATCACCAGAGAGACTTTATGAAAGAGGTTTCTGAGTCCTATTTCAAAACATCAGTGACTAGGGCAAAACCCCTCCCTAAACCTAAGCCGTTTACAGTATAAATTTGGGAAGGAAACTATTTGAGATGGCCGTTGGAGATTTCTACTAGAACAATTTGATTATTTCTTTTACAGTCTACATATGAATAATTGAATCATTTAATTGCAGGAGTTAAAAGACTTGTCTGTGTTTAGAAAAATGAGATTTTTATTTGGGATTCCCCAGTATATTAGAAAGATGATTCTCAGTAAATTGTGGGCAAGAAGGAAATAATATACATATTTGTGGCCATGAGAGCTAACCAGAAAAAAAAAAAAAAGAAAAAGAAAGAAAGAAACTCTCTGGACTCGCACAGTTCCAAAAACTGCTGAGTGTTTTCTTTTTGTTTTTTTTTTTTTTCCACCCTACTAAGCATTTCTCTCTTATCGAGGAGGATTCATTTCCCACCTGTGTCTTTTACGTTCTTGAAATACATATAAAGTTGGTGTTTATTTTCTACCCACTGAAATCTTGTTCAAGTTATTCTTTCTTTGGTCTCTACTTTCAGAAGTCACAACTTGTTTTGAAAACATTAGCATGAGAGAAGGCTTCTTCTTATGTACCACAAACTCTCAACTATTTAGAATGTTTGCTCAGGAGGTAAAGAGATGCCTGGTGGCTTTTCTGCTTTATTAACAATGGCCATGTATATAACATGACTGGACAAAACCAAAAATGTGCTTAGACAGAGTTCCTTCTTCCTGGACGGACAAGGTGGCTCACGTCTGTAATCCCAACACTTTGGGAGGCTGAGGCGGGTGGAATACTTGAGGTCACGAGTTCCAGACCAGCCTGGGCAGCATAGTGAAACCCTGTCGTTGCTAAAATACAAAAAAAAAAAAAAAAAATCTGGGGTGATGGTGCACTCCTGTGATCTCAGCTACCTGGGAGGCTGACGTGGGAGGATCACTTGAACCAGGGAGGCAGAGGTTGCAGTGAGCCAAAATCATGCCACTGCACTCAAGCCTGGGCAACAGAGCGAGACCTTGCCTTAAAAAAAAAAAAAAAAAAGAATTCCTTCTTCTTCTGATGAGTGCTTCTCATCATTAGGGTCACAATTATCAATGCCAGTTTTTTATAGCCCAATGTTATTTGAAACGTCCAAATGCTTGTGTTATAAATTAATACATGTATTTAAAATATGGGTTATAGAAAAAATACCATATGTAGTGGTCCAGACCTTTGAGTTGTACTGTCCTTGTTCTTCACATGGAGTATTAGATTTCAACTAAAATGAAGATCATATCTTCAAGTAGATTGCCAGAAGGCACCATACTGGAAGCTCACGGGTAGTGCACTCCGTTCAATGAGGGCAGAAAGACAGTGACATATGAGGTCTTCCAAAGGTGACATGGAATGCAGGCAGAGGTGAAATGTGGAGCAGAAAGAATGCAAAGTTGCAAAACACAGGCCCTGTCTGTACCTGGATCTGGTCCTGGGATTGCAGAGCCTGCTGTTGTGTGCATAGACCTGGCAAGTGTACGGTTACAAGTTTGATTCTGATGAAGGGCATTTAGAAGAATCAAAGGATGAAAGACAACAGAAGGGAGTTAACATCATGACATCCATTTTACTGATGGCATGGCTGAGGTCCAAAAGAGTTAAGTGACACAGAGCTAGAGCAGAATAAGGCCAGCACTTGTTACCTTCTGTAGTTCCATAATTCATAACTTTTCTGTAGTATGTGTTCCTGGTCACCAGTAAAATGGGATGACAGTGTGGACAGCTTGATCCAAACCATTACTTCGGATAAACACATCAAACTCAGGGACGCTGCTGGTTCAGAGCTGCTTCCTCCTCTCTGGGGACTGGCCTATGTCCCAGGGGCTCAAACGTATTACTACCTTTTTATCCTTACAATGAAACCTTGAGGGACACGACTGTCTACACTTCCAATTGGAAAGCATATCTGATTCATTCAAACGTTCAAAACCTGAAGTGGCCTAGAGTGGAATCCTAAAAGTTGAGAGTATGGACTCAGGGAGATGCCGTTCATTAGCCAGAATAAGCGATGTGGTTTGAAAGGACTGGACTTACTTTTCTCACTTTGCAATTGACCTGCTGACTAAACTTGGGCTACTCACTTCTTAACCTCGGTCTGTCTTGGATCTCCCTTGTGCAAAAAACATGGGAAGACCATATCTAACTGCCTCTCAGGGATGTTGTGAAGAGGACCTCATCGATGTTTTAAACCACGTGGTCCTAGGAATGTGCTATATATTGGCATCATTAAAATCACCTGTGGTTGGCTGCAGCCACACACACACAAACATTTCTTAACAAAAAAAAAAAAAAGGAAATTAATTTTCTTCTTATTTGAAGGGATTTCACAAAACTTCCTATTACAGCATTAACATTTTGAAAACTGAATTCAATTCAATGTGACAAGGGTATGACTGATAATGGTGATAACCCAATCTTAATCCCAATCTCTTCTTCCTTAAGGAGAGAAAGGATTTTACCTAATGGTTGATTAATCAAATATAGTTGATGGGATACATATAGTCAATAATATCCCATTTTAGACTTAGTTTAGTCAAAGAAGATTAGAAAAGTGGTGTCATTGTGCATTGGTTAAATGCTTAAGTTTTACCAGTTGTATTACCTCAAGATGGTAAAATATATATGGGCAGACAACTTTATGGAAATAAATTATTATTACTTGAGACCGAGGCTTGCTCTGTCGCCCAGGCTTGAGTACAGTGGTGTGATCTCAGCTCACTGCAACCTCCGCCTTCTGGATTCAAGCGATTCTTCTGCCACAGCTTCCTAAGTAACTGGGACTACAGGTGTGCACCATCACACCCGGCTAATTTTTGTAATTTTTAGTACAGATGGGGTTTCGCCATGTTGGCCAGGCTGGTCTCGAACTTCTGACCTTGAGTGATCCACCCACCTTGGCCTCCCAAAGTGCTGGGATTACAGGCATAAGCCACCATGCCCGGCCAACTTTATGGAAATAAATTAAGAGAATGAAAGTGTGACTTACTCACGGGCTACATATATAAAGGTGGCAGATCCATATGCATCTACTTAAATTCATGCCCAACACAGCACATGTTGAGCATGAATTTGTGAGCTAGCTCAGCTTACAAATGGCTAAGACTAGGGGCATGTAGCAAGGGGTCTGGGGGTCTATTTACAGTTTGTGGTCACAAAATAGGGCGATCCAACCCTCCCACTCCACACAAAGCCTGCCCGCTTCTCCTGCACATCTTCCATACCAGGTCCTCATGAATTAACCTAACCATCTACAGAGTAAGCAGAGTCATTAACGGTATGTTCTACTCTATTAAAACCAGATACATGGCCACTAAACAAGGTTGATCTAGGACAACCTCCATCCAGAATGTTTTCACCAGTCTATGCCAAATGGGAAAAATTAGGGAAAGTAATGAGTTCTTTGAAAGTTAAATTCATTCAAAATTTTTAAAATTGTGTAACTTATTCCAAGGTTATGTCCTTACTATTTTGTTTTTCGTATTAAATGTTCTTATTTTACCAGGGAGAGTAAATAATAGCTGATTTATTAATATCCCATTCTGGCAAAATAAAAAGTTAGCATCTCTGTATTGGTCTTTAAAAAAAAAAGAAAAGAAAAGCATTGAAATCCAAAGTTTAGCTAGCACTACCTTAGAATGACTTACCTGTTGCTAAAAACTCACAGAGACCCATGTGGCTACTGTGTCATCTGATCGAACATTTCATAAGACGCAAAGCCTCGTTCAATATGCAATGCCAAAGGACATCAAGAAAAACGAATAAACGGTTTCCCAATTCAGAGCGAGCAAAGTACGCTGCCATCTAAAATCAAATAAATGTAGATTCTAAAGTACTATACAAACAGAAATTATGCTGTCATTTTTCAAATGGTATGAAGTATTTTAATTAAAACCCAGAGGGCATGCAAAGGTATAATAATCCAGGAGTCACGATAACACGGAATGAAAACACTGTTTATTGGTTTTCAACTTTCAGATCCTATCAATAGAAGCTGTAGACAAATATCCATTCTTCATCTGAGGACAAAGGACACAGGATTTAACCATTCCGGGAACTGAAAAGAACACGGGTGGTATCAAGCTTGGCTCTAGCTGACAGAGGCTCACAGGTAGAAGACAGGAGCCGAAAGAGTGAATGCTTTCATTTTTTAAATGAGTAATTAAGTTATGCTCTTTATGGTCAACAGAATGAGAAATGAAGTTTCCAAGAATTTGTTTGAGAATTAAGCCGTGTCCTTTAAGTGGAGGGACGGAGCATGGAGAGGGAAGAGGTCTGAGAGAAGACACAGACGAGGCGCTGAATCAGGGAGAGAAACCCCATTGACTATAAAAGGCAGGCAATGGTGTCAAATGTTTATAAACTGAGAAAGTGTAGTGCTACGGGTTGAATTATGTCCCCTCAAAAGATATGTTCAAGTCCTCAGTACCTGTAAATGTGACTTAATTTGGAAACAGGGTCTTCCTAAATGTAATCAAGTTAAGAGGAGGTCATCAGGTTGGGCTCTAACCCAATAGGACTGTGTCCTTATAGGCAGAGGAAAATGCCATGTGAGGAGGGACACACAGGGACACAGAGGGCAAGCCAAGGACCGATGGCACCGCCAGGAGCTGGAAGAGGTAGGGGGGATCCTCCTGAGCCTTCAGAACGAGTGTGGCCCTGCTGGCACCTTGATTACAGACTTCCAGCCCTCAGAACTGTGAGATAATAAATTTCTGTTGTTTTAAGCCACCCAGTTTATGGCATTTTGTCATAGCAGCCCTAGAAAACTAGTACAAATGGTATGCATATATTATTTAAAGATATGACCGTAACCACCCAAAGAACTTTCAACAAAGCTGGGAGCATTCAAAGGTGTTTCCTCTGGAAAGTGGGACCAAGGAAGGTCCCAGACAGGACCCAGGCAGGGCTGTTATTTTTTATTAATAGCCTTCCGTGTTATTTTGGTTTTTTAACCACACACGTGTCACTCTGATCACTTTTTTTTAAAGTATAAAATATCTATGTGATGTTATCAGAACAAAACCTGGCCAGCTTTCTTCATAGTGGATGACAAACTCTGAGGATTGATGGTCGCCTCCTCTACTTGTTCTCTGGCATTGCCCTCTGGCCCCCCAGATCCCTAGACACGGTCTCCGGTTTCAGGGGGAGCAGAGCCGAGCTGGGAGGGCATCGGCCTGGACCTCAAAGTAGCCTAAATGTCTGGGCACGTGTATGCTCGCATGCCTACCATCTCCATCTCAAAATCAAACACAAATTATTTTTGGACTTTTTACGGGTTTGCATCATCGATGATGGTGATTTTCTCTATTGACTTGGATGATTAAGAACCGACTACAATGAAAACAGAGAACAGTGGTGAGCTTGTCACTGGCTTCCTTTGTAGATAAAAATGCAAAACAATGCCTGACAAAGATTTCAGTAATTAGGTTACACATGATCAGAAAACCTCACAATAGAGCTTCACCACAAAATTTGTTCATCACATTTTATTGAGCCCATAAAAAGAAATTCTAAGTGCTCCCCATGGCCCAGATGGAGGATCTTCGCTCTGTGGTGCAGGCTGTGACTTCCCTGGCCATCAGAAGTCCCATGCCCTTTGCTCACTCTAAGAAGAATGTTCACATTGAGCCCTGCAGCTTGTAATGTGGCAAAATGGTGCTGTCACCTCCCACATGAACAGGGCTATTGATGACTGTGGGGGCCTAGTGCAAAGGCACCAGCCCCCATCCCAGAAAGAATGCAGGGCAGCGTGTAAGCGTCCCAAGCATGGCCCTGAGAGAAAAACAGAATGCAAAAGGCAAACGCAGTCTGCATGCACGCAGGGCTTCACTGAGGTCTATTTGTACCCGGCTCCCCGTGGCAGCTGGGGAGCACCTTGCCGTTGGTTGGCACTGATGCAGTGCCAGGTGGGTGAAAACTGAATGAAATGTCTAACAGCTATCATATGGATGAACACGCAGGAAGCAGAACAAAGGAGCAGCATTTTATCAGCAGCAGAATCCTGATTGCAGTCATTGCCCAAGGGGAAACCGTTTGCTTTTATTTTCATCCTGGCCTTCAGTTTCCCTGGGTAACACCTTCCAGCCATCCCAGTGGTTACCTTACCCACCTATGTGGTTATCAGACATCTAGACTCAGCCAGGTGTTTTCCCATTCCATATTGCAGGGGGCAAGGTCACCTCGGAACGGGCTTCCAAAGGCAGGTAGGAATTACGCCAATGAGAAAGCAAGTCACAATTCAAATACTCACTGTATGTGGGAATCTATATTGAACAGAAAGAATAAAGTGACTCCATTTTTATTCCGTGAACTCTCCCTTCCAGACCCTCACACAGAAGAGAGTGTGGATCCATTTAAGGCTGACTACATTCAGTTGCACACATCTGCTTTCTAATTGTCTCAGTTACCATTCTCCACAGCTGGCCTTTTCTCCGTTTTTGCTTTTAAAACATCACCTCTCAACATATTGTGAGGAAGACCAAGCCCTTAGACTCAGATGTTCCAGAAACCTGATCTATTAGTTGTGTTTTGAACACGTCTGGCTACTTTTCATCTGCTTTTTTTTTTTTTCTTGGTCACATGAACACTGCTGTAAACAAATTCTGTAGTTTGAATTATGATAGCCATCAGAAAAGCCTAACAACACTATAGCCTTCACTACAATGCATAAGCACGAAATACCGAATTTTTCTCATTCCATACATACACACACATGCATGCACATGTACACGCATACAGAGAGCAATGCATCATTTGAAAACGGAGGCAGAGTTCCCTAGCAACATAACCAAAAACATGGCAATACCTTTTGGATCTCCAAATTCTGGATTTATTATGTAAATTGTTTGAGGCTCATGATTGAAGGCTTCAAGATCTCATTTTATCAAAAAAGATCTTAGCAGTTACTAGTCCATAGAACTTTCTCTGACAGCAGGGTACCTCTGCAAGGAGCTGCCCTGTCCATGAGCCAGGCACGCCCTGGTCAGCAGGGGCAGACGATAGCACAGACAGCAAAGGACCAACCAGGCCAGAACGGTGCCTTAATCCCTAGGAATAAACATAACCCAACTTCTTAAGGGTCAGGTTCGTTACTAATGAGGCTCTGCGTTATGAAACAAACTCACAAGAGAAAGGTGATATCTGGCCAATTGATTTTAAAAATGAAAAAAAAAAAAAAAATAGACAAAGTGGCCCATGTCTTCTCCTATTCTCCTGGCAGATAATGGGGGTAGATGAAGTGGGAGAAGTAAGAGGAACAGTAACTCCTTCAAAAAGAAGAAATAAAATGAAAAAGAAAAACAAACATGAGCTGGATCAGGAAAAAAATAGGGCAAAACAAGCCGAAATGATTTTTAGATAAGAATAGTATTACATAAAACAGCACCCACAACATGTTAAAGCCACCCTGCAGTACAAATCACTTTTCCACAAAGAATTAAAAGAAGAAGAACAAATACAAAAATCAATTAAGGTCCAGGGAAGGGCTCCATTCCTCCTCGAGGGGCTGCTTCTTAATCCAAACACTGGCTGATTCATGCAGGTACTGCCAGGCTGCCTCGGAGAGGGAATTTTTTATTTCTGCTTGACTTTGTCTGTCCATAGAGTGATTTTCCCATTTTAGTTTGCAAGGAAAGGTTAAGTAGGAAGAGTAGAATGTTATTCCACTTAGAAAAGAATCCAACCCATCCCAGGGCCCCAGGCTCAGTGCTTCCCTTTGGTGAACCAGTTTTCCAAGAGCCGAGAACTAGCTGCGTGGTTGTGAGTGACATGAAACACTGCCCTTCCTCTCCTGTAGGAAGAAACCAGTAGCATCATTCCAACTGTTTCCTCTGGGAACAAGGCAGACAGGGAGAAGACCAGCACGACGCTTGATCCATAGGGAGCATGAACTAGATATTCACTGAAGGAGTAAGGAGCAAGAAATAGATCTCTGACCCAAAGTGATAAAACACCAAAGCCAACTGCTCATTTCATTAGCTGCAAGAGAGCCGTGCAGGGCAGCCTTGCCTCCCATAAGACAACTCAGTGGAATTGCTGAATGAATAAGAAAAAGGGAGAGCTTTGAAACTCACAAAGAAATAACAACAGTCTTAGGGGATAAATCATATTTATATTATACTACCCATGCCATTTAAGGAACATGGTGATACATTTTCTGAAAAATAAAATGTCCTACCCTGTGTTAAAAAACTGAATTTGTATAATATTGGGTTTGCCTAAAGATTAAAGCGCATATACAAATTTTCTTTTTGTTGTTGTTGCTATTTTTTCTTTTTTCTTTTTTTTTTTTTTTATTTTGAGACAGAATCTCGCTCTCGAGTGCAGTGGCATGATCCCAGGTCACTGCAACCTCTACCTCTCAGGTTCAAGCAATTCTCTTGTCTCAGCTTCCCAAGTAGCTGGGACCAGAGGCTCCTGCCACCACATCCAGTTAATTTTTGTATTTTTAGTAGAGACAGGATTTCACCACGTTGGCCAGGCTGGTCTCGAACTCCTGACCTCAAGTGATCTGCCCGCTTCAGCCTCCCATAGTGCTGGGATTACAGGCATGAGCCACTGCACCCAGCCAACTTTTTTGTATTTTTAGTATAGGCGGGGTTTCACCATGCTGTCCAGGCTGGTCTTGAACTGCTGGGTTCAAGTGATCCACCTTCCTCGGCCTCCCAAAGCACTGGGATTATAGGGGTGAGCCACTGTGCCTGGCCACATATACTAATTTTCTGTGGTGTAAAGGTACAAGTACATTCATTGTATAAGTACAGAATCCAGGAAAATCATCAGAAGAGCTTTGATGTAAAGAGTATTTGTTACCCATCAGTAGTTGGTAGTGTGGCTGCTCATCTCCTTGAAATGTACAAATGCAGGTGGTAAAAAGAAAAGAATCGGAGGTAGGGAACTCATACCAGGGTCACAACTCCACCTCCTGTTAGAGTAAGTGCTGGGTTACTGACCAAATTAGGTCTTGTTGGACCTCTGGAGCAGCCCTTCTGCATTTCCAGGAAGGAGGTGGACAAGTGGCTATTTTGGTCTGTCTGCCCATCTGGCTTGTTTGTGGCTGGCTAGTTCACCACCCAGCTCATGGTCAGGCCACAGGATTGAGTACCTTTGCTCCGACCAGTGAGACATCCCACTATGACACAGGCCACTCGCTACAGACTAGAGGGACTCAACAGCAAAGTCCCACGGGGTAAGCAAATACCACCACTACCCAAAGCAAAATTCCAGGCTAGGGGTCAGTGGTGTCCTCATCATAGGAAAAGGGGAAGGTACATCAGAATTTGACAGAGTAACAAGTACCAAACTGCTGTCCCCAAATAAAGAACTTACATCAACAAGGAATATAAAAATGTTATTTAGGACTTCTGTTCTCAGATGTTTAATACAAAGGAGAGATTGTTGTGCCAGGGAACAAAGTGATCCAATATCCACAAAGCCAGAATTCTCCTACTGCACATTTTGTTTCCAAAACACTAAGGAATACAGCAAGATTTCAAGTTGGGGTAAAGAAGCTACTTCTGGAAACAAGAGAGGAGATAACTGAAGTCTTTCACAGAGGGGCTGAAATCCTGCCCAGACAACTGCGCTCCTCAGGGAACATCAGGCTAGGGGGCATCGAGGGTGGATGGTGAACTGACCTGTCCCCAAACATGTGGAATAGGTACGGGGCGGGGTGCAGAATGAAGGCTGGGAGTTGTTAAAGCTACGGAATATTCTAGCAGCATACCACGGGAACTCAGGAACCTCAAGCGTTTTTTAAAAATTAACCCCTTGGGCTCAGAGTTCCAGGCAGTCCAGTGTAGTTTTACTTCCACTGGGATTGTTGCCAGAAAGAAACAAGCAGTGCTCCTTGACTACAGATTTTTAAACCCTGTTTTGTTACATGCAGGTGTGCGAGATCGTAAGGAGACTTATTTTATTAAGGTGGGGGTGGGGGAGCTGGAGGGCTGGTGAGTGGCCCTTCTCCCTTGAATGGCTACCACATTGGACTGTATTACAGAACAAAAACCCAAAAGCCCTAACCAGAAAGAAAACTCAAGGGTGTCAATCCGTTTCTCCCGTTTCCAGTTCATTACTTTTATTCTTCACTGGAAGCAGTCACATCACTGCCTCATCACTCTCTCTCCTTTACTGGACTGGGCATTTCCAGAGGGTAATACAATAGGGCTGAGGCCCTGGGGCTGGGAAACCAGGTCCCCTGGATCTAATCTTGGCTCCACTGTACATAGGATCAATGGCAAGTTACTCCTCTTCAATTCAGTATCCTCACCCATACAACTGGAATAATGGGGCCTATCTGGGCTGCTGCAAATCTTTTTTTTTTTTTTTTGAGACGGAGTTTCACTCTCGCCACCCACGCTGGAGTGCAATGGTGTGATCTCAGCTTACTGCAACCTCTGCTTCCCAGGTTCAAGCGATTCTCATTTTTGTATTTTTAGTAGAGACTGGGATTCACCATGTTGGCCAGGCTGGTCGCGAACATCTGACCTCAGGTGATCCCCCTGCCTTGGCCTCCCAAAGTGCTGGGATTACAGGCATGAGCCACCACGCCCAGCCTGCTGCGAATCTTAAATGGAATACTGTAGGTAAAACGCTCAGCACGCAGGTGGCCCTGCCTTCGAGTCCGGGGACTGTGCCTTGCCCATCTTCATATCCTCCATCATATTTGCTGATAGTACTGCCTCATGTCAAATTTAAAAAAACAAAAAACCAAAAGAAATGTTTTCTTTCCTCTAGCTTATTTTTTTTCTGATAACGTGCCCCCTGCCTGTGCCCTAAACCTTCTCCCTGGCACTGGACTGGATGCTTCAGATTAGTTGTGATTAACATTTTACGCACCCCCTGTAAAACTCAACACTAGCACTCAAGCATTCTTTGAATTAATGGCCAGAGAGTGGCAAAATTAAATATGAGATGACCTACCTCACTGCTCCACTGCGTCTCCTACCCCTGGAATTTCAAGGGGCCTTTGTTAAAAGTGAGTGTACAAAGGAAACACAAACAGGCAAAGGAGAGCAGAAGGGAGCGGCAGAGACAGATAAAAGCCAGGAAATTACGGCCCAATTCCCAACGCTGTCTCCAAATTACTGGTGTCTTTGAACAGCTTGCATGATATTAAACATTTTTAAGAAGTTACAGTCTATGACAACAAAAACTGCAGTAAATATTAACAGGAACTGACATCGCAGAAATTTTTAAGGGGATCATCCACTAAAGAAATACATTATTTGGAATAATTCTTTCCTGTGTAATCAATGGGAATGAAGAGATAGCCAAGTGATTCATGGCTCTTCCAGTCAATATTAGACCCCAAACCTCGTACTTCTCCTAACTTTTTTGGTCAGAGATACTTACAGGGCACCTATGTGGGGAGTACTATGTTCTCAAGTCCTCTCGGGATGAGAGAGACCAAGGTAAGGCACCACCCTTCTGAGACACAGCAACGGGAGGTGACACAACTCCTGACATGACCAGAGCAGTGATGTCCACAGGGCAGATGGAACAGAGGCCTGTGTGGCAAGGGGCTGCAGGGGGCCCAAAGGAAAGAACAGGGACTCTCACCGGTGACCCATGGAAAGCAACCAAGTGCTAAGATCCAGTGAGGCGCCAGGGTCCTTAAGGGACTGGGAGAACAGCTGCATGGCAAGTGGAGAAGCACCTGTGGCACTCCAGGTGGCTCCAGCCAGAACCCCGGGCCTCTCTGTCGCCAATCAAAATAAACAGTGAAGCAATCAAAGTGAGCACTCGAGTCCCATCAGCAGAGCACCACACTAAGGTCTTGCTGGCAGCAGAGTCTGAGAAGGGGAAGGGCCACAATGGCAAGAGGAAAGCAAAAGAAAGAGAAGAAAGGGCTTTTGTTCTCGTGCAATTATTTATTAAATCTGGAGAAAATAACAAAATAAAAACAGCTATCAGTAATTTAATACAGGACACTTTCCTATATTGTGGTATTTGATCTTCACAGTCACCTGTAACCCTGGGATAGAGATATTACTAACCCATTAAACATTTCATCCAAGATTAAAGAAATAGAGATGAAACCAGGGCAGTTAGGTCAGTCTGACTCCAGAGTTGGTTTTCTCAGTGAATACACTCTATCAGTTCTTTATTTGAAACAACCTCACACACCCATGCATGCACATAGAAGAGGATTTTATAATTTAGGCGTGGGGAAGGTCAGTCTTAACCATGACTCAAACCCCAGAGGCTATAAAAAAAATCTGATAAATCTGATTTCATGAAAATAAAAATTTTCTGCATGGGGAAATAAACACCATCAACAAATGACAAACCAGGGACCTATTTGGAACAGAGATCACAGCCAAAGGATATATTTCTCTAATATATAGGAAATGCCTATAAATAAATATGAAAAGAGCCAACAAAGACTAATTCAGCGAATAAAAAAAATCAAGATAGTTCATAAACACATTAAAAGATGCATAACAACTCATAACAAGAAAAAAGCTGGTTAAAAATACTAGAAGGGTGGATATCAAAACATTTTATTATATAGGCAAGGGTTAAGCTAGGAGGGAAGAGGCACTGTCATAAATTACTAATGAGAAAATAAATGAGTCCATCCGTTATGAGGGCCAATCTGGCACTATCTATCAAAATTATAAATGCACCTGCCCTTTGACCACAAATTCCAATTCCAGGATTTTATCCTGCAGATCAACTCATAAGTGTGCAAAATGATGTCTGTAGGAAGCTAATCTCTGCAGCATTGTTTGTACTAGAAAATGTTTGAGAACAACCTAAATATCCAAAAAGGAGACTGATTAAATAAACTATGGTATATCCCTACAATGGGCTATTATGTAGACACAGAAGAGAAGAGGAAGCTCTTAACATATTGATATGGAACAAGCCCCAAGGTATACTGTTAATCAAACAAAGCAAATTAAAAATCGCAAGCAGAATAGGCTGTCACAAATATAAAAGAAAATCACATAGTGCCTACATATATATTTGTAAATATCCCTGGAAAGATACACAAGGCATGGGTGACAGGAGCTGCTTTTGGGGAGAAGTGGGAAGTAAAGTGAGGAGGGAGGCTCCTGTCACTGCATACTCTTTGTATTTTTTGAATTTTATAGTATGTGCTTCTATTGCCTATTCAAAAAATAAATTGTATATATATATATATATAATTTATTATATATTCAATATACAAATGACAAATCCGGGACCAATTTGGAACATAAATCTCTCTCTCTCCTCCCTCTCTGTCTCTCTCTCACACACACACACACACACACACACACACACACACACACACACAAATATATTTACACCACATACAAATCAAAATCAGGAGCCACAAAAAGGCAGAAGTAGCTTCTGGCCCACAAGGCTGTGTGACCTTAGGCAAGCTGCTTCACCACTCAAGCAAGGTCTCAGCTTCCTCATCCATAAAATGGGGACTGGAATCCTCCCTTCCTCCTAAAGGTTGGAGAAGTAAAGGAATGAATACATGTAAAGCCCTTAGATCAGTGCCTGGCACACAGTGCATTTATGCAAGTGTTTGCTAAATACTAAATAAGTCTACTCAGTTGGTTAAGGAAGACATCTCTGAAAAGTGTCCTCAAAGTCAGATTAGAAAGCTCGGTAGGAGTTAGGCAAGGAGGAGGGAAGCCGGGGAAACAGAGAGTGTCCCTCAGAAGGAGGGGCTCGTGCAAAGGTCAGGAGGGGAGATGCTCTGGTGCACTGAGGGAAGCCTGGGTGACTGGCATGGAGCCTGGGAGGGTAGAAAGGCTGAGAAAGTGAGAGCATGGATCAGTCATGACAGTTTCTTTGTGGGTGCTGGGCAACCCATGGAGCATTTATACAAGGGCATTGCATGCTTGGGTAGGTTTTCCTAGAAAAATTTCTCTGGCAGGAGTCAGGAGGACAGGTTGGAGAGAGGCAAAAACTGGGTGGCAGAGAGGCCAGCTGGAGATCGTTGCAGCAACTCAAGAAGGAAAAGATGAGGCTGTGAACAAAGGCAGTGGTAGCAGGCAGAGGATGGAGTGGGGAAGACACAAAGGAGGTGCAGTCAGCTGGGCTGTTTGACCTAGATGGTGGCTGGAGGTGGGACAGAAGACAATATTGAGGATAATTACCAGAGTTCTGACCTCATCAGTTTGGAGGACTGTGATGCAACTCACTGAGATAAGAAGATCAAGCAAAGGAACCGGCCGGGGCGGTGGATAAGATGATGGGTTATGTTCCAAATCTGTTGAGGTTCAAACATCTTACAGGTGATCTGTAGCTAACTATAGGTGTCCAAATTTCAGATGAAGGACCTGCAGTAAATATATATCCCTGAGAGGTATCGGATAAGTGTTTAATACTGAAAGTTCTGGACTGTGGTTAAGGGAGCTGCCACCAACGGCCCTCTGGTCCACACAGGAGACTTTGGAGAAGGTATGCTACCTGTAATGCAGGTAAATCCCTGCGCTCTCCCTCCTTCCCTCTCTCCTTCCCTCTCTCCTTCTCTTCTTCCCTCTCTCTTCCTTCCTTCCTAAAAATATAATAAAAGTCTTTACAAGAGGTTTCCTTACATGCCTCACATGAAGTAACCCATCTCTGATCAGTCCCAGATAATCAGCAGCGATGCCTTTATTTTCTCTAACATTCCTGCATTCCTTTTGCATCTCTTTTCACACAAGGCAGAAGCCACTAGAAAGTTGTCACTGTTGTGTTTGTGCATCTGCACACCACCATGAGCAGCCTAAAGACCTTTTTTTTCCAATAGGGGAGTAATTTACAGCCTACCAATGAAAAAGAGAGTGAGGGAACACCAAGTGTGTGCCTCATGGGTGCTGTCTAGATGTTTCTTAGAAAGAGCATTCTGTGGTTTTCTCTTCTGCTGAGTGTCTTCAGCAAAACCAACTCCCAATTGAGGATGACCTACCACACGGTTTTACTAAGAGACCTTAGAACTGATTTCTAAAAGGGCATACATTCTTCCACTACAAAAAAAAAAAAAAAAGTGTGTTTAGGCTATTTCTGAAACAATTTAGCCAGGTGAGGTCTGGGGCCAAGACTCAAGGATGCCAGCTTTGTAACTCACTTGTTCACTCACTTGCTAACATGTTCCTAACCTTCCCTCAGCTTCAGTTTTTTTCACTTATAAAATTGAGATGAACTGCTGGACCATCTCCAAATCTCCTTCTGGCTCTAAAATTTTATGAGTCTAGTTCTGAGCAAGGGTTTACACTGGTTTCATGACAGTGTGGAATACTTTAACAACTCAAAATTGCCATTACACACTTAAAGCAACTTCATTTTGGAGGTTTGCTGATTTCATGACTGGGCAACAGAAATATTATTAACAAATTTCGTGGCAATGACAAATATATTTATCCCAAAGGTAAATCTCTACTATTATAATTCAGTAGATGGTCAGTTTTCAAATTTCATATTTGCCAAAGAAGCTTTCTTTTTATGATCTGAAGGAAACATAGATAGTGACCCACAGGGGAGGGAAAACAGTACCCAATCCATGAAAGTATTAAATATTACTTATTATTATTATATTATAATATAATATATAATATTAAAATAAAAATTATTTTATAAATAATAATATAATAATAAAATTATTGTTATTATTATTATTCAGTCTTCTTTTTTCTTTTTCCATTTTCTTTTAAAGACAGAGTCTTTCTCTGTTGCCCAGGCTGGAGTGCAGTGATGTCATCATAGCTCACTGCAGCCTCAAATTCCCGGGCTCATATGATCCTCCTGCATCAGTCTCCCAAGTAGCTAGGACTACAGGTGCGTACATACCACCATACTCGGTAATTTTTAAAAAATGTTTATAGAGGTGGGGTCTCGCTATGCTGCCCAGGCTGGTCTCAACCTCCTGGGCTCAATTAATCTTCCCACCTTGGCCTCCCAAAATGCTGAGATTATAGGTATGAGCCACCACGCTTGGCCCATTGGTCTTTTGCTATGTAAAGTATGGGCTTACAGTTTTAAAACATAAAATAGAAAGCTCAGTGTGCCAAGAAGTGGGCAATTTATTTCCCCACTTGTAGAGACTCATGAGACTTTTGTGGGGACCCACCAAGAAATATGGACAAGGAAACCTAACACAAATAACAGACCCCTCACTTTTCTCTGTTGAGGGACATGGGATCATCTGGATGAATTCAGTTATTACATGCAAGAAATAGTCACTAAAATTTGCCACAAGGGATTTTCATCTAAATCTTCAACCCATAGAAAAATATCAAGGAGAAAGTGGCCATTTTTATGTAAAAGAACTTTGGTTTTTTTTTTATCATGTCAGTCACTCAGTGATTTCTCCATAATCTGTGTGCTTTTGGTAAAAAGCAACATGAGTCAGAGTTTAATTGACTTAAAATATTGTATCTTAAAAGATATCATGTAACGTGCCCTTATAAATCAAAACTTGATTCAATTAGTTTGAAATGTATTATTTTGAAAACTAATGTCAGTTGAAATCGGATTTCAGCAATATGTTTTTGGTAATCATGTGAAGGAGAATGTTAGGTATCTTCCAACATTTGCAGCATATTTACCATTAATAACACATCATTATGGAAATTAGCTATCTAATTTACTAGAAATGAGATATAATTTCCTACTGTTTTGAGGAGGTAGAAGGGAAAATGTACAAACAGGTTTCCACCTTTGAAATGTATATATACATACATCTAACTACAAAAATTTATCTTTGTACTTTAAAGTGCTCATTATGCTCAACATCACTCAAAATAAGTGAAAGAGCAAATTAAACCATAAGCTGGCATCATTATTTCATCTATTATTTTCACAAGTACGAAAAAAGCTGAGGAGTATTCATAGTGCTGGTAGAACTGTTAACTGTTAACTTCTATGGAGGGCAATTTGACAAAATCAATCGAAATGGTAAATGTACTTACTTTCAGCTGCAACAATTCCATTTCTAGGATCTTTTTCCTAGAGATACACAAAACAATGTGATACAGAGCTATTCACTGCGTCACTGCTTCATCCCAGGAAAATCTGGAAACAGCCCAAATGTCTATCAGTCAGGAAGTGGTCAATAAGTCATCGTACAATAGTATAATGTAGCCTTAACGAAGAAAGAAGCAGCTCTTAACCTACTGAGAGGCACTACATTCCAAAATGCATTTAAAAGGTATATGCGTAACAGCATATACGTTTGCCACCCTTTGCATAAAAAGAAGGAAAGTATTTACATATACATGTACCTATGCATATACTCATCTATACACATATGTGTATATATAAATACAAATACATACACACACAAGACCCTGACAACACAGATTCTGCGAAAAGGAAACCCTTTTCCCAGAACAGAAATCTGGGGACAATGGGAGGAGGAAAGAAATCACTGCATACCTTTTGGGACCTTTTGAATTTTGAACCATGAAAACATGTTACTTATTCAGAAATAAGCTAACAAATTTGACTAATAAATTGTTCACTGATAAGCAGCAAATACATACTCATATGTATTATCATTTAATAAGAACTTGAAGGAATTTTTTTTTTTTTTTTTTGAGACAGAGTCTGGCTCTGTCGTCCATGCTGGAGTGCAGTGGCGCGATCTCAGTTCACTTTGACCTCCGTGTCTCAGGGTTCAAGCAATTCTCGTGCCTCAGCCTCCTGAGTAGCTGGAACTACAGGCATGTGGCCACCACACCTGGCTAATTTTTGTATTTTTTAGTAGAGATGGGGTTTCGCCATGTTGGCCAGAATGGTCTCAAACTCCTGGCCTCAAGTGATCCTTCCGCCTCGGCCTTCCAAAGTGCTGAGATTACAAGCGTGAGCCAACGTGCCCAACCAAAGAACCATACTTTTAAAACACCAAAATTGGCCAAGATTGCTTTCTTTTAAAGCAAAAGAGACATACAGTTAAAACCATGAAGAATAAAAATTAGGCACTCTTCCTCATCCCCAGTCTCTTGGAATTCTTATAAAATAATAAATTAAACCTAACAGTTTGGAGGAAAACCAATTAAAGGGACATAAATCATCATTAACCCCTTCTCCAGATGAATGACAAAGAGACACGTGTTCTAATTAACACCGAGTAACATTGTGTAAAGAGCAGTTTGCAGTGGAAATGAACAGATGGCAAACAAGCAAAAGAGGTACTGGAGAGCAAGAAAGAAAACTTGATCTGATGCTGAAAACTTCAAGCAACTGAAAGAAATTATACCTCAATGAAAACAGCGCTAAAAGGATGGATGAACTCGCCTATTCAACTTTAGTTTTTAGGTACATCCAGTACCTATTCAGGCCCCACAAGGCCAACACTATTCTAATCCGCATCCCACTTTCTGTGTTTGCAAACAAACCCATACACCAGCCAACCAACCACCTCTTTACAACAGAAAGATTTTCTATCCCTAGGCAATGAATGGCTCAGTTATTTCAAATCAAGCTAGCATTTCAGTTCAACAAAAGGTTTTGGACATCATCTTGGGGTCTGATGTAACAAGAGCTGACCTGGAGGTTTATGCTTTAACAACCATCCCCTTTCTTTCCTTTGAAACAGAGATTTATGACAGGAGGCAGAGAAGGGGGCAGAGATCCCAGGGTTGATGAACCCCTGGTATGATCCACCGTGCAGGTACGAAGAAGTTCCTCCTTCTGCTTCCCCCTTGCTCAAAGGCAAACTGGAGCTAAAGTCATGGGGAAGCATAGCACCACTTCCTCTTGTTTTCAAGTTCGTCCTGTTTTTAGGCTCTTCTTGGTGGAAACAAGAGTGCCACAAGCAATCGAGTCTCATTAGCTGAACCCTCGGCAAAGAACCAGTGACTGACTCCACATGCGGGAGACTTCAACCCAGCTGACAGATGCTATTTCTCTCTGTCCCTGCTGACCCAGGCTGGGGAGACAGCATATTTCAGACAGGATGCCCTCCCAAGAGTCGTGATGCAACCCTGGAAAAAATATCTGTTCAGAATCCCAAGCCAGGATCTGGTTTCTGCCAATTCAGAGTGACAGGGATCAGCGACTAAGACACTGGCCATTACAGGAGGTATGTTGAATTTACACATATTTAACAATAGCAGACACTTAACATTCTCGTGTTTAACCTACATATAGCATTTTAAATTGTACATTCTGTAGTGCATAATGGTTGGGGAAAAAACAAGAAAACTTTGGGTAAACATCCGAGACAATTCTTGCTTTCCACATAAAAAAACAGAAATGTTTCTTGTTTGTTTGATTTTTGAACTCTAAATAACCACTCAAAGAAAAAAGGGAGACAATTGGCCAATCAGGTTATCTTTAGCTATATCAACAACATTTAAGGCTGAGAATTATAAGTACAAATGATTTGTGCAATCTGAATATTCAGACTTTGACACTTTAACTCATGTGTTTAGAGAAGAATATAGAGATACAGATCATAAATACACACACAGCGGGCTGCTGTATATATTTTATATAAAACAGACAGTTTCTACTAAATTACTTGAGGCATTAGGATTCAAACTCAATTCCCTTCTCTATCTGAGACAGCAGACTCCTCTGGTCTGAGGATATTTTTAAATATAAAAACTAATTATCCTATCTCACTGCCTATAAATTCAATTTCTATTTCTGAGGCTGCTTCTGTTGTAGATCTCTTGGTAGTCCATTCACATTATAGCTTGTTTACAACCCAGTCTAAAATCACAGCAAAGACAGAGATTGAAAAAAAACAAAGCTTTTTAACCTTTTAGGAAGATTTGATAATGCAGCAAGATTTTCATAATGATATAGATAATCAAGTCCCTTTTCTATGAAACAAGAGTTTTTAAGTGGCAGATTTTATAGACAAAATGTAGAAAGTATAAAATAGACTCCTGAGTGGAGCTAACACCAAGGTCGGAATGCTTTCTCTTGGTTAGGTCTTCAGCAAAACCAATCAACCAATACACATGGAAAATGCATCATACAAACTTTTCAGATCAGAGCCGGGGCTTTGCCTTGTGTCAGCCCACGAAGAACTCCCAAGGCCGTTCTGGATTGAATCTCAGCGTAGAGATATGTAATACGCCACCAACTCTCCTCCCTTCTACCGGCTCCTTTGAAAGAGTCCTTCACAAGCAGTTCAAGGAAAAAGCACATTAACAATGACAATTTACACTTACCAGCTGGGGTGGTGAAGGTCAAAGGCAAACCAAAGTAAACTGACAATGATAAAGAACTTAAAAGCCTATGGTTTAAAAAAAATACTGAAATCTTGTCCTTCGGTTGCTAGGTCGGCCGATTAGCTGTACAACCCTTGGCAGTCTCTTGAACTCTTTGGACCTCATTTTGCGTGTCTACGAAATGAGAGTTGAACCCAGCGACTCTGAGGTTCCTCTCAGTTCTAACTGGCCATGGTTTATGATCAAAGGCTGTGACTACACCCCTGACCACCCACCCCTCACAAAGCCTCGCGCCTGACTCCTCCCTCTTAAGGCTCTGTCTACACTGCGTTGTCTGAATTCGCAGGTGATGGTGGCAAATGAAGGTGGCATGAGATCTTTTTGTTGCTTGGTCTTTACAAGCATCTCAGATCAAATTAATATTAAAGAGGGAAACAGACAAATGAACTAAGACTACTGAGATGATATTCTTCACAAAGGAATAAAAACACATATTCCTCAAAAAGGAGGGGAAAACCACTTTTGGAAACTCTCTGGACTTTTTTTTCCAAGAAGGGACCCAGGGAGCCATTTTTACATTCTACTTCCTCAATCCTCATTCTTGAGGCTCTAAATCTTCCTGTTTTCCATCTCCCTTGAGATTAGGAAGGAGGGAAAGATATTTTTTCTCTCTATCCTCTGAGTTGGCCAAATTTGGATGGCTCCTACATGCCTCTACAGTAATTTCCTATGCTAATTTCTGAGACTTAATGGTAAACCTTAATTAGGTCCATCTACCATGGGAGTCAAGCTTTTATGAAGATATTCTTTTTTTTTTTTTTTTTTGAGATGGAATCCTGCTCTGTCACCCAGCCTGGAATGTAATGGTGCGATCTTGGCTCACCGCAACCTCCGCCTCTTGGGTTCAAGTGATTCTCCTGTGCCTCAGCCTCCTGAGTAGCTGGGATTACAGGTGCCCACTACCACGCCCAGTTAATTTTTGTATTTTTACTAGAGACAGGGTTTCACCATGTGGGCCAGGCTGGTCTCAAACTCCTGACCTCAAGTGATCTGCCCATCTCGGACTTCCAAAGTGCTGGGATTATAGGCATGAGCCACCATGTGCAGTTGCTTTTATAATGATACTCTAAATAACAGTTTTCCCACACTGAATATGTACAAAGATCAACTGGTGAACCCTTCCCACCCTTGTTTTTGAAGCAAACAGAATTGCAGGACAATAAGCTTTCCTTCCACCTGCTGCGGGGGACCTAGTAAAACCCTGGGTGTGGGGTCTGCAGGGATTTCTGCCTCCAACCCCACCTTCCCCCAAATGAAGAAACTTTCAGGCATTTGGTTGAATCCAAGTATTTGCTGACCTGATGGGTAAATATAAATAAAAGCTTAATTTTTAAAACAAAAATTCTGAATCTAGCTGTGCACACACTGCAGAGTATAGCGCTGCTATTACATTTGGGTCCTACATTCACGGACCCAAACACTTATTGACCAACACCTCTAAAGACAGAAATAGATTCTGCCTTCACAGTTTTGTGTGTGGCCCCTGCAGAAGTGTTTATTTGACCACTATGGTATACATATTCACTCTTTTGCTCTAATATCCTTTTATATTAAAAAAAAAATCGAGGCCAGGTGCAGTGGCTCACGTCTGTAATCCCTGCACTTTGGGAGGCTGAGGCAGGAGGATCGCTTGAGGTTGCAGTGAGCCAATCATGCCACTGAACCACTCCAGCCTGGGTGACAGAGTCAGACCCTGTCTCAAAAAAAAAAAAAAAAAATTGGGGAAATAATTTTCGATCATCAAGGTTTATTTAACTTGAAGACCAGTGAGTTACTGGAGATCATGTTAAATAAGGTTAGATTTCATGAAAACACACTCAGCAGTAACAATGCCTTTCACTCCTGCCACACCTTCACTCAACAATAGCAAGTTAAAGTGGCTCTCCCCTTCCTGTCCTCCCCGGGACCCCTAAACCAAACCTCTTGGTGGCCAAAGGATGGAATAGAATTTGGAATGGGCATTTCCATTCTGGTACTAAATACTACACAGCCGTGACCCTTTTCTTGAACACATTTTGAGAGTGCCCCTGAGTGTCACAAATAATGAGCTTCATCACTGTCAAAAAATAAACAATAAAAAGGACTTGCTTAAGTAGTTTCATATGTAAACTAACAGAGTAGTTTATTGTTTGTAATTTCCAGTTTAGGGTTTATCCAATTCTCTCTCTACTGTCCGGAAGGCATGAGGGATTCCAGTTACAGGAAAGGCATCTGCCATGGCCAACCCTTGCAGGCCAAGCAAACCCTGGCGCAGACTGCAGCAGATCCCACTGGGGTGCCCGCGTGGTGGAGGGGGCTACCTTCGGAGAGCAAGGTCTCCTGGCAAAATAACACTAGCGTGAGGCTTAACTTCCTAACTTCTTCTAACCACTTTGCAAGAATCTGTTATTTATTGCAGGAAAGGGAGTCCAAATGAGCTGGGAGTGTATGTATGCCAGGAAGGGAGTGATGTTGAAACGTGCTTGAGGTGACAGCCAACACCTGTTATTGTAAAGGGTTTAGGGCACAAAGGACACTATGGGGTGCCCTCAGAGAGGGAGGCCTCTGATGGGTGGTCTAGGTGGCTCTGGGGCAGAAAGACAGACTTCTGGGTGAGTCTAAGCTTGAGAGAAGACTGAGGTCAGCCTGGTACCTCTGCAGCTCACTCTTGGGGGCTGAGTTCTTGCTAAGTGACACAGAAACCTCAGCCTCCCCTTCATTCTTTTTATGGATGGCAGATCCCTTTAAAACCTACGTTGGATCATTTCACTTCCCTGATCCAAACTGTCTGCTGGCTTCTCATTACATGCAAACAAAACCCAAAATCCTTGAAAAGGCATTCTGGAAATCCATGGGGGCTGTTCTGGTAGTCACAGGACAATTGGGAGTCATTAGTGGCGTTTAGGGGGTGGGGCCAGACAGGCTGGACAACGTGCAGCACATGGGATGGTCTAGCACAAGCCACAAATGTCCTATGTCCCCCAGAACTTTCCAGCCTCCCCTGGAAGGGCTGAAAAGCCTACGCCGTTTTACCTGTCAACACAAGGGTTTCCTCCATGATTTTCATAAATGCTGGATTTCAATAGGGAATGATGTACTTTGCTTTGTTTAGAACTTTAGTAACACGTATTCGCCATTTCAGAAATATCACATCACTAGACCGATTATGTCATTTGAGTGGCCAATATAATACATCTGCAGCCATCTGGATTTATAGCTGCCACATTTGCCATGATCCTACAAGTGGGTGCAAAACATATGACCACACCATTATGTCTTCCAGTGTAGTCATGAAATACTTCTTAGTTCATGATACATTTCTCCCCTTTTGTACTTCCTTTCAATTACAGTTAAGGCATTGTATGGATGGTTTGTAATGATGTGGGTAGATAGATTATATTTTCTACAAATTTCATCATTGAAGAGTGAAAAGGGTGTTACTAAATATCTGTCATAAGAAGTGAGGTTTGGGTCTGGCCAGGGCTGCTTTCCTCCATCTCATTTCCCGCCACTTGCCCTCCCTCCCGCTGCAACACCTCTTTCTCCCCTGTTGGCACGCCCAGCCTTTTCCTGGGCCCTCCACCTGCAGCCTGTCTGAAAGACTCTTCTCTCAGAGATCCACAGGGCTCCTTCGTCACTTCCCTTCCTCTGTCCCTAACTCTCCTTTTTCTTCCTATAGAATTTATCAGAGCCCAACATTACATTTTCTATTGAATTATTTCTCAACTGTCTCTAGTACCAGAATTAAGCTCAATGAGAGTGAGGATTTGCTCTATCTTGTTCCCCAGCACCAAAAATAGTGCCTGAGGCATAAAAGGCACTTTTCGGCCAGGTGTGGCAGCTCCTGCCTGTAATCCCAATGCTTTGGGAAACCAAGGAAGGAAAATCACCCGAGGTTAGGGGTTTGAGACCAGCCTGGCGAGACCCTGTCTCTATAAAAAAAATTTGTTAATGAGCCAGTGCAGGGTCTCATGACTATAATCCCAGTGCTTTGGGAAGCTGAGGCAGGAGGGTCGCTTGCCTGGGTGACAGAAGGAGATCATGTAATTTTTTTTTTTAAGGTATTTATTAACCTTAGTAGATGACTAAAGGAAGAAACACACGTACAAAAGTCTGTTCCTACCAATAGGCTTAGCTTCCCCAGGAACCAGGAAATTTTACTCTCCCACCCCCATAACCACTGTTGCAAAATGGCTTTCTCTTCCACTGACTATGTTTCTCATGCCCACCCTTTGCTAGGTAAAGAGCAGTAAAAGGGAAAATGGCCAATGAAAAGGAGGGGGATACACTTTTTAAAAATAACTATATTTTCAGGACAGGCTCTGTGTGAGATACACTCTAATACGAGGACACGCCGTAGTCCTCAGTGGCCCCTGCCCATCCTCCCCACTCACTGTACAGAAACACACTATGGAGGCCAATATTTGATTCTAGAAGCCAGTGTCCCTCAACCCAACTTCTATAACTCCATACCCAACAAATGATGCTCAAAAACAAAAGCAGCTATTTTAAGATCACTAAACACTGGCTGGAGATGGCAAAACTGTGCCTTTCCTTATTCTTTTCTTCATTTTTGCTTTTCATCAGGCCACTGCCCCTCCTACTTCCTTAAAATGAATTTTACTCAGAAATTATCAGGAAGAAAAACTATTCAAATCAAAATCTCAGTAGCTATTTTTGTAGATCTTGATAAACTTACTCTAAAAGTCACCTGGAAGCCCAAAAGGCCAAATACAGTCCAGATACACTTGAAGAAAAGAAAATGATGGGAAGGTCGTATTCTACAGGATACTGACAAAGACTCTCCTAGACCAAACTCAGGTCAGGCTCACCGGAGCTTTCTCTTCCACTAGACCCTGACCTTGGGCTTCCTTTTTCTGTCTTGTAGAATCCAGTTTAAGAAAGAATCCTACTAGTTTTAGTGAAAATTCTCTACTTTTGGTATCTGTCCTCACCCCTAACTCCTGATACCTTATCACCCTGGCCTGCCTTCAGCAAGAATTCTATTGAGTTGGTCTAGCAAGAATCCCCGTCTTTGATGTTTCCTCTTAGTTCCTCTTCCATCCACCGACCCCACCCTGCTCCTTGACTATAAATCCCCTCTTGTCCTTGTAGAAGTTAGACTGGAGCCCAGTCTCTCTCCCCACCATAGTAAGACCCCATTGCAGTGGTCCCTCTACCTATCACAATGTTCCCCTCCTGAATGAAGTCTTCTCTGCCATTTTTAACAAAAGTTACAAATATTTTTTTCTCTAACAGTATCAAGACTTATAGAGCTATTAGTAAGACAGTGTGGCATTGGCGCAAGTGTAGGAAAACAGACCAGTGGAACGGAATAGACAGACTCATAAACAGACCCACACAGATACAGGCACCTAAGTTTTGAAAAACCTAACACTATCACGAATTAGAAAAAAAGACGTCTTCCCCCAATAAATGTGGCTGAGTTAACTGGATATCCATGTGGGAAAAAAGGGAAACACGCCTCTCCCAAATTCACAGCATTCATATAACTCAATCTGAGGTGCATTATGTAGATATAAGTAAAAAAGACAAATGATACAACTTTTAGAAGTTAACATAAGAGAAAATCTTCACAACTTTGGGATAGGCAACATTGTCAAACAAGACACAAAAAGTGCCAACCATGAAGGAAAAGAGGGATAAATGAGGTTACATAAAAATTAAGAAATTCTTTTCATCAAAAGATTCTGTTTTGAGACTAAAAAGACAAGTCACGAATTGGAAGAAGATATTTGCAACATACAAAATTAATGAAGGATGCATCGCCAGAAGCTGCAAAGAACTCTTACAAATCCATAAGAAATAGACAACACAGTTGAAAAATGGGCAAGAGATTTGCATAGGCACATTCTAAAAGAAAATAAGCATATGAAAATATTATTAGTAATAAGTAATCAGGGAAATGCAAATTAAACACACAATGTGATACTACTGTGAACCTGCCAGAATGGCTAAAATTAAAGAGACTGACAGTTCTAAGTTTGGAGAGTATACAGAACAACAGGAATTCTCATACATGGCATTACATATACAATAATTTCACTACTTGGTGTGTTCCCAACAGAAATATATGCACAAGCCACCAAAGGACAGGTACAATAATGTCCACAGCAGCATTATATATGCTAACTAAAACAACAGGATGGATAAATACAGTGGGTGAACTTTTACAATAAAATACAACAAGGAAAATGAACAAACTTTAGCTTCATGAAATCTCATAAACGTAACTATGAACAAATGAAGCCCAAAACACAAAATACACATACTATAATTTCATCTACATGAAGTTAAGTAACAAGTACAACTAATTTATATCATTGAGGGTGACATACTTAGGTGGTAAAAGTGTAAGGAAAGTAAGGAATTGGCTACCATAAAAATTAACATAATTTCTACCTTTAGTGGAAGATACAGGGCTATGATTGTCAGGGGACATGGCCTTATGGGGACTGGCAATGCCCTGTTTCTTTTAACTGGATGATGGTTAAAAAGTGTTTACTTTAAAATAGTCCAATGGGATATACGTTTATATTTTATGTACACTTTGATATATTTATTATACTTCTAAATAAAAGATTTTTTTAATGAAGGAAAGTCATAATTCAAAAAGATAGAAGACTATCCATGTCAAACTGCATGAGATCACAGGCTTTGGAGTGAGATATACCTTTGATCCAATCCTACCTCTGCCACTTACTAACTGTATGATCTTGAATGAGTTATTTAAACTCTCAAAGCCTCAGTTGCCATATCTATTAAATGAGGGTGATAATATCTATTTCTCAGGGTTATAAAATGGATTAAGATCCTATATATAAAGCACCTACTAGAACATCTGGCATACTGTAAACCTCAAGAAATGGTAGCATTTGCAAATTGTATATCTGATAATGGATTAACGTCCAGAATATGTAAAGAATGCCTACAACTCAATAACAACAAAACAACCTGATTTTTAAAAATCAACAAAGAACTTGAACAGACATTTCTCTAAAAACAAGATAAATGAATGACCAATACACACATAAAAAAGATGCTCAACATCATTAATCACTGGGGAGATCCAAATCTAAACCACAATAAGTTAACCACTTCACACCCATTAAGAGGGCTATCTTCAAAAATCAGAATATAAGAAATGCTGGTCAGGAAGTAGAGGAGCTGGAACCCTTGTACACTGCTGGTAGAAATGTAAAATGGTACAGCTTCTATGGAAAACAGTATGATGGTTTCTCAAAAAATTAAACATAGAATTACATAGGATCTAGAAATTCCACTTCTGGAAGTGGAATTTCAAAAGAATTGAAAGCAGGCAGTCAGATATGTGTATATATCGTTCATAGCAGCATTATTCACCATAGTCCAAAAGGGGAAGCAGCTCAAGTATCCATCAATAAATGAATGGAGAAACAATATGCGGTAGATCCATGCAATGGAATATTATTCAGCCTTCAAAAGGAAGGAAGCTGTGACACAGGCCAAAACATGGATAAACCTTGAAGACATCATGCTTAGTGTAACATGCCAGTCACAAGTGTGAGTCCACTTATGCGAGGTACCTAGAGTAGTCAAGTACATAGAGGCAGACAGTAGTATGGTGGTTGCCAGGGCTGCAGGCATGCGGGAACAAGGCATTACTGTTGAACAGATCCCGAGTTTCTGTCTGAGAAGAAAAAAATAATCTGGTGATAAATGGGGGTGATGGATGTACGGCATTGTGAAGAAACTTCATGCCACTAAGCTGTACACCGAAAAATGGTTAATATGATAAATTTTATGTTACATACATTTTCCCACAATTTAAAAAAATTTTTAAAATATTAATAATAGGCGCGACAGCTCACACCTGTAATCCCAGCACTTTGGCAGGCTGAGGCAGGTGGATCAATTGAGCTCAGGAGTTTGAGATCAGCCTGAGTAACACAGTGAGACCAGTGTCTCTACAAAAAAATACAAAAATTAGTTGGGCACAGTGGCATGTGCCTGTGGTCTCAGCTACCTGTGGGGCTGAGGCAGGAGGCGTCCCTGAACCCAGAAGGTGGAGGCTACAGTGAGACATGTTCGTGCCACTGCACTGCACTCTGAGTGACAAACTGAGACCTTGTCAAAAAAAAAGAAAGAAAGAAAAAAGAAAGAGAGAGAGAAAGAAAAAGAAAAAGAAAAGAAATAGTAGCAACTGTTATTGTAAGACACCTCCACACACCAGAGAAGTTAATTTTAACATGTTAAGAACAGAGAGAAGCCAACATATCCACCTTAGGCTGATGGTCTGTTTTTTTGTGTTGTTGTTGGTAGTTGGGTTTGTTATTTTTAAATTACCTTCTCCAATACTTCATTAACAATTTCACTAAGTTAGTTCATCTTTCAACATAAATACACACAAGGATTCCTTCTGGTAAAGACCAAACAAATATTAGTCCATAGTAGGAGCTAATACTATCACATTTACTAAGTATTCTATTTGCAATTTGACTACAGCCCAAAGCCTTTTGTTGGCTAAAGTGAGCCTAACGCTGATCAGGTAAATTAAAAATTATAGTCGATTAAAACGACATTAATATTACCTGACTCAATAAGTCATTTCATTTAGGGCTGTTATCACAAGTTCTTGACGTGTGATTAAGAAAGCTAAGCTACAGGTCACCCTTCGATGATGTTTAAGCTGCAGTGCAGTTCTGGTTATCTTTAAACTGCGATTCCAATCCAGGAGTTGTAACTAGTAGTTATTTCTCTCATGGACCAAAAGATCAGAATTTTCCCTGGAAGTTTATCAGAAATGCTTTCAAGTTTCAAAATACTTGCCTGTAATATCCTCCTATAGTAGCCTTGAAAACAACCTGTCCAAATACCCAGTTTAACCCATGGTTTAAGTAATAAAGGAAGTTGACTTCATTTATTTGTCTTTTTTCCTTCCTAAATGGCAGTTTGATTTGTAAAGCATGGCAATGGAATGAAAATCTCATTTTTAAGGTTAGCTTTAACATGCATTCAATATCTCAAATGCCATTACAGATTTTACTTACTCAAAACACCAAAAAGTCATCATCACGACCCTTCCAAAATCTACTAATGACTTCTGTGAAAGGCACTGAATCTTTGTAATTAGCCAAAGTGAGACCATGTATGTCAAAATACAGGCCCTGGTTCACAGAAAATGCTTAATAAATGACAGTTTAAAAAAAATATATATATATATATATATCATAATAGCACAAGTTGAATGTGCAGGGTCCATGTAAGCTAAATTTATTATCCCATTTTAGCTGAACAGATTTTAGAACATTCAGTGATTCCATTCCATTTTGTAAATTACTGAGCTGTACCAATTCAAAAATTCTTCTGAAACTCAATTCCCAGGCATTTGGCTTTTGTTCCTGGGATTTCCACTGCTTCAGAGAATTCAGCTTTAATGGGCTCCTTTCTGAGAAATTCTCCATCGGTTCTGAGAAGTACTTCTATTGAATGCTCCATTTAATTTCATTTTGCAATTAACGAAATTTTCAAGACATATTTCCCCTCTTTTGAAAAATTTCTAGTTATTTTTTTCTTGCCTTTTGGGTAATTAGGAGGAGCAAACTCCCTCCACTAAGAACTAAAGGCAATAAGTACAGCAACAAAAATACCAAATGTCAAAACAAATGTCATTTTCAGAGTTCTGAAACGCTCATCTCTCAGAATTGAAAACATTCCATGTCACCTCTATGGGTCTTTGGTTGCCAGCTCTCAAATTGATTCAGTAAATTCAACCAATAGTAAAGCTTTTAAGGTTTTTAATCTTCCTTGACAAAAATACTTAACCTTCTCCAGCCTGGGAGGTACAGTCTTTTCCTGCCTGTGAATCTCTACCAGTTTGGTAATAAAACAAACCACTAATTTAGTTGTTTATTATTCTTAGCCTAAAGATGTTTGCGTGGCTAGCTGAGGACAAATGTACTGTATCTGCTCTTCTTCTTTTTAAAGTTTTAAACAAATAATCACTGAACAAAATCAGCCAGGAATGATCTTCTGCTCATGGGAACCGTATCCCAACTCAGAACCACACGCAGAAGACTGCAGGGCCTCGAGGTCTGTTATCTCACCAAATCACTATGTGGCAAAAATACTGGTTAAATCACTTTCCCAGTGACCCCAGAATTTTCAGTTCAATTCTATCCCTCCTAAGTCACCAGGGCATCTTTGGTAATGGATGAAACCATAAAGTTTGGTTCAGAGGAAGCAAAGATACATTCAAATGTGAGAATCAACTGCTCCCCAAGGATTCTTCCTGCTTCCTAGTTTTAGGTAGATCAAGAGCACTTTTAAAATAAACTTGGCATTTGTTTCCTGTTCCAGTGGAAAATCTGACTGCAGACTCCACAGCGACAGCAAAGAACCCTTACTTTTCTGGGCAATCAAAATCCGACTTTTGTCACCCTTAACTGCAGCAGGTCAGCACACAGGGTACCAGTGTGTCGCTGAGCGCGCTGACGAATGACTGTGGTGCTGGCAGCCTTGACCTGGGGGCACTTCTGAGGAGCTTTAAAAAATACTAATTCCTGGGTTCCACTCTCCAGCCCAGATATTTGTATTAAACTGGTCTGAGATGTGGCCCAGGCGGCAGGATTTATAACCATTGCCTCGACGATGTTAATGGAAGCCCTTTGAGGTAGAAGAAGGTAGACAGGACTGACTCGGAGCGCATCATCAACCACCTCTTCCTCCCCACTAAGAAGCCTAAGAATCCCCAAAATGGGGGTGCAGTGGTTGAGGAGAAAAGAGAGGAAGTCATGTATACTTTTGCAGACTTTCACACAAGGACCCATGTGTGCTAAGCACAGTCCCCAAACAGGGGACCCCAGAAGTCCTATTCCTAAGATCCGAATTGCACCGAAGGTAGACAGACTCTTCTCGGGGTTATTCACAGCAAGGCAGGCTTTGCCTGGCATGTACGCGCCAGACCCAGCCTCTGCAGTGCCCATGTGGCAATGCTTAAGCAGTTCCCAGCACCCGACACGGTACTTTAAACCAGTTCATTAGTTTGAAATTTTAAATCCAAAGAAAGCTACCTTCAAATCTGACTCAAGAGCATAAAATTTCAAAGCAGAGAACACCACCAGGCTAGTGGGTGAAGCTTCTTATTTTTAAATGGCATGGGGGAACCTTGAGTAAATATTTGGTTGCAATGTATTCCAGGGGTGGGGGGTTTGGATGGAGAGGAACTGCTGGTTTTTATTCAAAATCCTCCTCCTGCTGGGTCCAGGTCAGGCCTACGCAGCTCTGGCTGCAGGCTGTGAGAATCCTGGAAGGCTCCAGGGGCTGGCTCCCACCATGCTCCACTCCAGCAAGGGCAGACGCCAGGAAAAAATGGAAAGGGGGAGTCAGACATGGAAGATTTCAGACTTGCTGCTGGCAAAAGGCTGCAGAGCATCCCCAGAGAGCAGAGGCCTCACAACCAGGCTCTCTACCTCGCTGTCCTTCAGGACCGCCCACAGCTCGCTCACCTGCAGCTGCGCCACCCAAGAGACAGAGACAGGCTCACACGCAGCAGCTGGAGAGAAGAGGCTGGAACGAGGATTCTTTCTAAATGGAAAAATAAAGATCACTGGGGGAACTTCTCGCCCGTCCAGCAGTTGTGTGTACTCAGCTCCCCTGGCAGGGAATGAGGGCCCGTTGTTCCCTGCTGAAGACCATTGCCCTGGAGATGGGATGGGTGGGAAGAAAAATGTCAGTAGGGGCTCTGTCCTTGCCACCTTCTCTTTCTGGCTGACCTCTGGAATTCTCTCTCTGGCTGACCTCTGAGTTCCAGGAACGGAAGGGGCCCTTGTGATGCTCCCAACATCTTTCCAAGAATGCATGCCCTTAAGTGGAGCTGTAGCTAGGTAAGGAGGCAGCTGCAGCCTGCATCCTCCCCACAATCTTGTGACAGGGGAACATATGCAAATATGAGATGGGTCACTGCCGGGGAGGTACTGGATGGGGGACGTGTTCAGGAGGCTTGTGCCAGCCATGGACTGAACATATGTCAGCCATGTGGTATGGCTCTTACACAAAAACAGAACCCTGAGCTTGGTTTCACAAATAGGCTCATCTCCTCTCATATCTGAGTGTGTAGGGGGAGAGGGTGCATCGTTTCCATGCAGGGCAAATGTGTCTGCATGGGGGTGGGGCTCCGCATCTTGCCATGGGTTTGGAAAGTACTAGAAGTGCATCTCACTCAACTTGATTTAGCAAGCATGTCTTTGTCGTCCATGGCTTCTGTTGGCAACTTAAATTTGACAGCACACAAACTATGTGATGGTGATGGAGGGGCAGGTATAGTAACATCCAGTTTCCCAGGGAGTTTGCCACCAGGTGGTGGCATTCTTCCTGTCCTTTCTGCAACAGCAGCCTGGGAAGTTTTCAATGCCCTTATTTCTCCTGGGTATATCTGAACTATGTCCTGCTCTTATACACATAAAAGGGTCACTTGAGGAGCTTTGGCCATGTGGCAGCTGTTTGGAAACAGGTTGCCTGATGCATTGACAACCACAGGAAATCTGGAAGAGTAAAACCTGCCCCGAAGCTGGCATGCTACTTGTACATTAAAATGGGAGCATAATGTAAAACAAAAGGCTTAACACTTCCTTCACTAGGTTCAAACTTGCTGTGATGATTTAGGAATTCATTTCATTTAACCAAATATGAATTGAGCACCTTTTACACAGTTGGGGTCAGGGGTGTCAAAACAGACATGAATAATTATGATACAAAACCTATTGTACACATACACAGAAAATGAAAGTAGACACAAAATTAAATAAACATGAAATGAATGTAGACAAAGGATAGGTTAATTTTCATTGAAGGGGAGGCAGGAGGGTTCAACAAAGGAGTTGAATGTAGCTGGGACGTAAGATTAGGGCAGGAGTAGGGGCTAAGATTGGGAGCAGAAAGTAAGGAGGACAGACAGTGTTAGTGGGAGGTAGACTGGAAAGTGGGCTGGTGCCAGCCCTGAAGGTCAGCTGTACACCAAACTCTGTAGCTTGGTATACAGGGACCTGTGAGCCGACCTTCAAGGCTGGTACCCTGAAGGTCACTGAAGGGGAGGCAGGAAGATTTGGCTTGGGGCAGTTTCCAGGTGAGAGGCAAGAAGTAAGGAGAGAAGGCAGAGATGGCACAGAATGGTGGGAAGGGAGCCCTTGGTACCCAATCTCTGCCAGGCAGGGACCTTGCTATCCCATGATCCCCTCATGACAATTGCATGGAGTAGATGTCATTATCCCCATTGCAGATCTGGGTCTCCTGGGTCCGTCCTCAAAATAAGACCCATTCACAAGACACCTCCCACAACATGGGTCTAACTACAGGTCTCCCGAGGCCACTAGGGAAGGATACTAGCATATTCAACAGCAAAGCTGTCCCAAAACATCTTCCGTAGACATCTGTCCCTCTTCAGCGTTTTGCCTCTTGTGGCCGTTGTTCTCTTTTCTCCCTCTCTCACTTCTCTCTCTACTACCCCCTTCTTGGATCCCTTTTCTCACAAGAGCTCTAGGCCACCATTTCTTACTCAGAGTGACTTCCTGCTTCTCTGGTCTGCCCATCAGTCACCCCAGTTAGCAAGACGAAGAGTCCTCCTCAGGAACCAACCTCCTTAGAAAGTCTTAGAATTCTGTAGGCTCCTTATTCTATACTCTGGCTGGGTCACATTCTAACAAGGAAACTGAAGCTCAGAGAAATTAAGTGTTTCTCAAGGTGCTCAACAGAGATGTGTTTTAGGAAGATAAATGGCACTGATGAAGAGGATGGATAGGCTGGGAACAGGTGCTGAAAAAGAGGGATACCAATTTATGACATTTTGGAAAACACAAAACTCTAGGGATATATAAGAGAAGAGCAGTTGCTGGGGCTAAGGGTTGTGGGGTGGGGGTCAGTTTGAGTACAAACTCTCATGATAAAATATTTTTGGGGGGTAACTGACTTGTTCTGTATCCCGATTAGAGTAGTGGTTACTTCTCTGCGCATCTATCAAAACTCACAAAGTTACACAAAAATGATGAATTTTACTGTAGGTAAATTTAAGAATAATTTTTTAAATGACAGAGAGACTGGCTAGGAGGTTACAGCATATACAAGAAGGAATGAGAGGTCGAATGAGAGCAGCAGCAGCAGGATAAAAAAAAACTGAAAACCAGAGATCTAGGGAAGAGAGATTTTAGAAGCAGGATTCAGATATGTGGGGAGTACGAGTGAAGAACTCAGACACGCAGACTTTCAGGGCTGGAAAGGATCTTAAGAGATGATCCAGGAAAGCTCTATCTCACAGATGAGAAAACGAAGTTGAAAATGATTTAAGAGTTTGGGGCTCTGTCTGGGTGGACGGTGGTATCATTAACCAGACAGAACAGACAGATGAGCAGGCTAGAGGAGGAAGTTGATGAGTTCATTTTGGACATTTTGATTTTGGAACATTTTTGTCACCAGGATTTCTTTTTTTAGTTTTTAGGAATTTGAAAACAAAATTGTTGGGTTTTGGCATTGAGTGCAATATCTTTCCACAAATACTATTTCATTACAGCTACAATGAAAAAGAACTTTGAATGCAGATCCCTACATGAAGATGACACATTAGCTTCTTCTGAGTTGTTTTTGTTTTGTGACTTTCCTTCAGCATCACAAAGAGGGAATGATACTGACCCAATAAAGATTTTAGGCACATTCTCCATTAACGTACTTGCCATGAACACTATCATATTTTCATGTGTTTATACAACAAAGCTTTTCCTTCCTTATTAAAAACAATACAAACCAAGCTTTGAAAAGCAGTTGTTTTCCATTCTTACTGATGCTAGGCTATAATTCACTGCTGTTTTGTTTTCGTTTTAGAATATTTAGCAAGCAACCAAGGGAAGATGGGCATCGACTTGCTATTAGTCTGTAGGCGCAGCCTAGTGAAAGTTTCCATGCTGCACATAGGGCTGAAATCAAGGAGTCTTTTGTCCGTATTTCAGAGCAATTTGGAAAATGACTTGGTTTAGTAGTCAAGGAGAGAAAAGAAGTAGAGTTTTCAACACCCTCACAGCCACTGGGATATGCAACCAATTTTAAGAATCAGAACTTCAAGTTGCAAACTACCAAGAAAGCATAATGTTCTTGGCAGCAAAGTTTAATCACAGGAGAACAAAATAAATATAAAGCTAATAACATTTTAAATAACTGCCTACTGTTTCTTCAAGAGCTGAGTACAGTGAATGCAAAGATGGTGAGTCTTACGAAGAATCTAGAATGCCGGCACATTTAGGCAGGGGTCTTGTTTTGCTGGCTGATAAACCTACATGCTTAGCACAGTGCCTGGCACATAATAGGCTCTCAATATATAATTGCTGAATGAATGAATGAAGCTAGGAGAGAAGCGAACAAGTAAAGTAAGAGATAGCAAAGCCACCATACTTCATTCATCCATTTAGCAAATGTTACTGAGCTCTTACTAAAGTGAGGCCTTTTTTTAAGGGATGGTGGTGGATATACACAAGCCTAAAATAACAACTTAGAAAACAGCCCCAGGCCTCAACACATTTATAACCTGGAAGAGGAAGAAGGAAAAGTATAGCAAACATTTGTATATCAAAGTGTAATATCAAAGAACATGTGACAAGGCCTGGAAAAATGGCACAAAAAAAGGCTGAAAAGGTGGTAAAGATTTAGAAATCAGCAGCGTCACTCCCAACAGGGATACTTTCATCCTGAAGGTGAGACCAGATCTGGGCCTTAAGGGATGGAGAATTCTGATGGGAACAGAATACTCTGGGATGTAAAAACAGCAGGAAAAACATCCCCAGAGCAGAGAAGGCAGGGTGGGTTCAGAGCATAGCAATCTTGCTAAGGAGTAGCAGGGAATGATGAAGAAAATGTCACACAGGTTGAAATGAAAGGTGGAGAGAGGAACGTGAATAGCTGGATAAAAGGAAGTGAAGACTACCTAGGAGGAGAGGAGCCTTTAAAAAAAAAAAAAAAAAGTCATGGTAGCTCATGCCTATAATCCCAGCACTCTGGGAGGCCACGGCAGGTGGATCACTTGAGGTCAGGAGCTCAAGACCAGCCTGGCCAACATGGTGAAACCATGCCTCTACTAAAAATACAAAAATAGGCAGGCATGGTGGTGCATGCCTGTAATCCTAACTACTTGAGGCAGGAGAATCGCTTGAGCCTGGGAGGCGGAGGTTGCAGTGAGCCAAGATGGCGCTCAGTCTGGGTGACAGAGCGAGACTCCACCTCAAAAAGAAAAACAATCAGGGAAGAATTTTAATTAAATCATCACAAAGTATAAGATAAACTGGAGTGAGGAGAAACTAGAGCAGGTGAATGAATTCCCCTAGAGAAGAGTTAAGAAGGTGGTGCCAGCAAGACCAGTGAGGGAGAAATGGAGGGCAGAGAAGGATGCTGGGCTCAAAAACTTGAGCAGAAGCTGGAAGAATGCACCCTAGGTTTTGAGCCTGGGTGATCGGAATAGTGATGAGAGCAAGAAGAGAAACTGTTGAGTCCAAGAAAGGTTTTGGAGGGATGACGATGAGTTTAGTCCTGGATTAAATATTTTGATTATGTGTTTAATTTGAACTGCCAACAGGAAGTCCAGATAGAAAGGGTCATCAGGAAATGGTATATAAGCAGAACTGGAATTTGCAGAAATACCCATTTGAGAATCAGCTGCATACAGACGATAAGGAAGCTATGGGGATGAAAAAGGTCCCGCGCAAGAGAATTAGGACAAAAAAAAAAAATAGTGAGACAGTGAGTCAAGACAGACAGTATTAAGACAGACAGTATAAAGGAACTTCCCAACTATTTGCTCAACATAAAAATGGAAATGAGGCGAGGCTTGTTCCCTTAGAACATGTTTTTCATAGCAAAGGAGAATTCATTCCTGAAACTGGTTTTTATCTTGAGCTAAAGAAAACACCTTAACATTTCATTCATAGCAAGGACCATCACAGTAATCCTGTGTGACAAAGCTCAGGATAAACGCCATGGCAGGAATTTCACTTGAATGAAATAGCAGGATGCAAGGAGGGAAACAGGAGCCCTTGCTTTGGGGAGATCTCCTTTCATGGACTCAGTTCAGGCTTCACTCAGCAGAAAAAAAAAAACTGCAAGGCTTAAATAAGTACTTCTATTTGGTAGAAGGCAATGGAAATGAATAACCTAATTCATTTAATCTGCAGTTGCCACAGATACAAAAACAAGAGAAGATATGAGCACTGTGTGGGCCGAATGTTTCTTTCCTACTCCCACCCTCATCCCACCCGGCCCTTTTTCCCAGGTCATTATCAACATATTTCAAAAGCCTCCGAGATGTTGATAAAGCAGCTCACCATCTGCGAACTCCTCCTCCACAGAAGAGTGATAGGTCTCAAGAACAAACCTTCCTACCTTAGCATGGAACAAAAGCCTGACTTCGACACCCGGCACCCACAGCTGTTTTCCACGAATAGAAAGAACACAGCCAACCCAACTGGCTCTTTGAAGGTACGCCATCCTTTTCCTGTGGCCTAATTTATGCTGTAGATTGAAAAGTGCCAAAAAGCAAAAAATGGATAAGGTTTTCACAAGTTACTTAGTAGATGCTGATTTTCTTCCTATATCAAATGCTTGAGGCGCATATGATTGGTTTGCATTTCTCTGTATTTGTCAAAAGAATCTCTAAATTGTTCCCCAAATGAATTATTATTTTGACTGGGGACACTGAAGTTCATGGTTATTTTTAAAAACTACATTTTGTCAAAAGTTATCACTCTTCTTACCAAGGATTCACAATACAGTGTTGATGAGAATGCGACCTAGTTGGACAGCTACCTTCAGATATGCCTCATGCCCTTCAACAGGTCATCATTTGCACTAGAAACCAGTACTCATCAAGTGTCAACAGGTCCACAGCCCCATCCTGGGGATCATTCAGAGGAAGTTAAACACAAGAGTTTGCAATTTAAACCAAAGCATACCATCCCAATCTGTAAAAGACTCAGGAACACATGAAAGAGTACAAAGATAAAGCAAACAGCCTTGAATTACTTAGTTTAGTTGGAACTATTTTTGTCACACTATCAACCAAGGCCCTGGAGTACTCATGAGTATTTCTTTTTTTTTTTCTCAATAAAGTGGGAAAAAATGCTGAAAGAATTTTTTAGATATATTCCTTTCTCATGTTGGAAAGATAATCTTACTGAAACAGGCATGGAATCTAGCTTATGTCTCCTTTCCTATTCTTAGAATCCTAAACAAAGAAATGAATGTCTAGAAGGTGGTTTGGGTAAACAGTTAGAAGATTCCCATGGGAAGTAAGTTAAATTAGAGTCCAAGAAAGCTAGAACCCACTTTATATCTCCTGGGCTCACAGGAGAGCTCACAGGTGATATGAGAAAGGGCCAGTGATGTGGACAGATCATGAAAGTGACAGCAAAGAGAGTCCAGGTAAGACCGGGTGAATGACTTACTAGATCAACTGGAGTGGTTTTAGTGGGTAGGTTTGCATGTTTCTAACGACACAGAAACCTACAAAATAGTTCATTGGCTTTCAGAAAAATACTGGAAGGATTGATCACAAACTCCTAGCCCCAGCCAACCCCAGTGCAAAAAAAAAAAAGTCATGCCCAATCCTTCAAAAGATTCATATGTGCAGGGTTATTACTCTAGGCATCCGCTTGCCTGGGACCATCCTGGCCTACCCTATTGTCCCAGTATAATGATTAATAACAAGTGTCTCAGCTTGGATGAGACATTTTATGGTCATCCTAGATATGAAAGAATGGCAATCTAATAGGTTAATGAATATCAAGACAAAACACCTTTAGAAAGGCTTTCCTTTCTAATTGTGGTTCCAGACTACGCAGCACACTCACCCATACCATACTAGCTGGGACTTGCACTCTAGTAATAGAAAGGGAGGCTTGCACACAGAAGGAAATGGGTTCATATGTGGCACCACCCAGGTGCTCAGCAAATGGACAGCAAATAAACGGTCTTCGAAGAAAGGCAAAGAAAAAACCCTCTTCACCAATGTCTTGAATGAATGGTTCTTCAGCCATGACACATCGTACTGAGGAATGGCTTAACAGTTCTCTTTGATTCTGGGGGTGAAATAAGTATGGGGGTAAAGAGCATCAGGAAGGCTCCTGCTGCAGGAAACCCTGCGAAGAAAGTGCTGAAGAAAGCGCTCTCCCACCACGCATTAGGGAAGGAGCTCAGGAGCTGTCTGCCAACTGCAGCAGGCACAGGCCCAGAGACAGAAGATTTCTGTGGTCTGGGTACCCTTCCTCCCACTGCAGGTTATGAGTAATAATAGCGACGGCTCTCATGTCACAACCTGGTGGCCGCTGGACCCTCACTTTGGTTGGAGGGTGCGTCCCCACAGGGGAAGTTCAGAAGAGCCAAGCTGGGCTCTGCGCTTCATGCAACGTGCAAGATGTGCACCAAGACGACCTCACCCCTGGCTGGACTCAGCCCCAGGACAACACTCCCACCCTGCAGAGCCCAGCCAGGTTCTCAGTGGCCCCAAGATAGCACACAAGCAGCTGGGATGGGAAAACAAGGTTTAGTAATATGAAACCAAAATACTCCTCCAGCCTGACTGCACTGCCCAGGATGAAATTCTCTCTAATTCCACTGAACATCTTAAACCAAAACATATTCAAACCCTGAACATCAGCAGCGCTCGTACTTCTCTTTTTTGGGGCTGTGAAGGGAGGGTGGAGTGCTGCAACAGAATAACAATTTTCAGCATAGGAAAATCCCCAATATGCAGGTTGTCACCTGCTTGATCTATTTTCCTCCCAACCAAGTTAAACAATCACCAACAGTTCTCTATGAGATATCTTCCACTGAGATCAAAGGAATGACCAGCAAGAAACTGCGTATGTGTTGAGGTAGCGTGAGTGTGGGTTTTCAAATGGGTACATTCCTGGAAGACGGGACAGCAGGCTCTGAGGAGGCAGCTTTGGGAAAGAGACTGGGGTGTCCAGAGGACCTTGGATATCTGTAATACTCACATATGAGTGCTTGTTTAGGGGCTGGGGGGAGACAAGTACACATACAAATATCGTAACCAGTTTTCTCCAGTAAATACACCAAAACAAAGGAAAATGGGATCAAAGTATAGCCAGCAACGTGAAAAGTCTCATTTCAAAATCTAAAGTAAGATTTCAAAATAGAACATGGTTTAATAGAGTATGTAAATTTATGGAAACGCTTCCTCACCCGGCTCCTGATCTTTCATGGGTACCTATCATGCAACCGTTCAGCTTTAAATCTTTTTTAGGAACCAGCTGGCTACCAGAGATCTTCACTCCTGTGCTTCTCTCTCTCTCTCTCTGTTTTTTTTTTTTTTAATTTTTTTGCAAACCTAGCATCTCCTTTCCATGTGATGCACTATGCTTGGAGCTGGCAGAGCAAAAACCTGTCATTCTTAAAACATGAAGAGAATAATTCAGCGCCTTATTTTGTGATCACAGAGAATGCAATTAATACTTTGGCTGCCTTGGTATGTAGACCAAACCTTCTGCCACAGTGTTTTACAGTGCTGTTGTCCAGGGCAGCTCTGCCAATCTTTTCATTCCAACAGAAACGACGCCAGACTTCTCGGTGCTAAGCAAAGTATAATGAGGCGGAAGAGGTGGCTGGAACCCTCAGTGAGGGAATGTGCTCCTGGGGTGATTCTCTACAAAATACAAAGCTATGCCAAGATCCAACAGCTTTTGTCTCCCTGCATTTACGAAACCCAATTAAAATAAATTCTTTAAAAAGAAAAAGTAGTTAGGCTGGGCGGGTGGCTCACACCTGTAATCCCTGCACTTTGGGAGGTCAAGGCCGGTGGATCATTTGAGGTAAGGAATTCAAGACTAGCCTGGCCAACATGGTGAAATCCTGTCTCTACTAAAAACACAAAAAATTAGCTGGGCATGGTGGCACACACCTGTAGTTCCATCTACTCAGGAGGTTGAGGCAGGAGAATCACTTGAACCTGGGAGGCTGAGGTTGCAGTGAGCCGAGATCACACCACTGCACTCCAGCCTGGGTGACAGAGTGAGACGCAAAAGAAAAAAAAAAAAAAAGGTAGTTAAATTCTTATGTCATTCATCCATGGTCCAAAAGCTTTTTAATTCATAGAAGGTATAAGACAGGGAAAATGTAGTTCTAAACCGAGAACACGCAGTGATTTACTAAATCATATGAGCAATGTGGGAGAATTACTATCTGTGTAACACTAGACTCTGAAGACAGGAGATAAGAAATAATTATAATTCGGCTGGATGCGGTGGCTCACACCTGTAATCCCAGAACCTTGGGAGGCCGAGGTGGGTGGATCACGAGGTCAAGACCAGCCTGGCCAAGATGGTAAAACTGCCGTCTCTACTAAAAATAAAAATAATAATAATAATAAGCCGGGCATGGTGGTGAGTGCCTATAGTCCCAGCTACTCAGGAGGCTGGGGCAGAGAACTGCTTGAACCTGAGAGGTGGAGATTACAGTGACCAGAGATTGCGCCACTGCACTCCAGCCTGGGTGACACAGCGAGACTCTGTCTCAAAAATAAAAAATAAAAAAATTATAATTCATAGAAAGTGTAGGGACAAGGAGAACAGAGAGAACCAAGAAAGACAAGTAGGTATAAACGTTTTTACATATTATACTACAATATGTACGTATTGGCTGTAGTTGCAAAGAAATCCTAGACCCCACCTGTGTCTGTCAAGGGCCAAGTGAATGGTCCAGGCCAATGATCTCATTTACCATAGACCCCAGAGTCCCCAGCACATCAGACAGCAGAAAGAGCAGCAGTGAGAAGCAAAACTTTTATACCATCATTGATAGCTTATTAATACGATCCTTGCTGATTCTCTGGCCTTCGAAACTCATAGAATCACAAAATGTTAGTGAAGGAACCTCTAACTCAACTCCCCTATTTGCAGATGAAGAAATGAAAGCTCAGAAGAGTAGGACATGCCCAAACAGCAAGTGCCTGGTGGGTCAGAAGAATACAACGCAAGGCCCCTTGCCCTAAATGCCCTACACAGCTCTCCCCCATATCCACCTCCTCTTTTTGATCATTTCTCTCTTCTTCCTTAGAACTGCACCTCCCCATCCTTTTTCCTAAGCCATCCCCAACGCTGGCTGACTCCCTGGGTCGGATCCCTTGCCACTTTGGTCCAGGGTACCTGCCTTGTCCTTCCATCCCTCAAGGACTAAAGCCCCGTCTCAGGATTTTCTGACAGGTGGGATCCACCAACTTTGCTTCATGCTGCAAGGAATTTGCCCTAACAGTAGTTGACTCCCAACAGAAGAAAATGCCCCCTGGTTGTGACCCTGACCTTCCCCATTGGGCCTCAAAATTCAGCAAGTCTTACCTTTACACTGAATATCTGCTACAGGCTTCGATTACTTTTATTAGCCAGCTGCAGGACATGTTTGTGTGTATTTACGTACACATGCACACAGAAATACTTCTAAGTGGGCTGTGTTCTATCATCTTTGGTACAGAAATAAAAGTAAATATTTCTGTGCATAAATTTTAGTATATTTCTAATAGGCACTGGAATAGAAGTCAAAAGTTCTATTTACAACCTTCCCAACCCAGCTGTAATGGTCCAGGCTGGCAAGAGTTAGAAACTACTGAAGTCCTTTTTTTGAGACAAGGTCTCACTCTGTCACCCAGGCTGGAATGGAAAGGAGTGGCACAATCATGGCTCACTGCAGCCTCAACCTCCCATCTCACCCTCAAGGGATCCTCCCATCTCAGACTCCCAAGCAGCTGAAACTACAGGCACACACCACCATGACTGGCTTAATAGTTTTGTGTTTTGCAGAGGCAGGGTTTTGCCAAGTTGCTCAAGCTAGTCTTGAACACCTGGGCTCAAGTGATCCTCCCGTCTCGGCCTCCGACAGTGGCCGATTACAGTGCTGGGATTACAGGCATGAACCACCACGTCCACCCAGAAACTACTAAAATTTTATTCCTGGTTTAAATCTTAGGGCAGGCTGGCAACAGTGACCTCTTACACTTCACTATGCTCACCTGTAAAAGTATGGCGAGGCCTTCCCCGCCCAGCTCAGCAGACTGACAATGGGAGCCACAAGAACGTGAATATGAATGGACTTTAAAAAGGGTTACACAACTGTAGCTCATCTGCGGAAAAAAGGAAAGGTCTTTCTATCCTCCTATACAGTAGTATCCAACTATGGAAATAAAAAGGTGACCACATTGTGCAATAAATGGTTACCAATCTAGACCAGTGCTGTACAAAAGAAATATAATGGAAATCGGCCAGGCGCGGTGGCTCACGCCTGTGATCCCAGCACTTTGGGAGGCTGAGTCGGGTGGATCATGAGGTCAGGAGATGGAGACCATCCTGGCTAACACAGTGAAACCCCGTCTCTACTAAAAATACAAAAAAATAGCTCGGCGTGGTGGCGGGCGCCTGTAGTCCCGGCTACTCAGGAGGCTGAGGCGGGAGAATGGTGTGAACCCGGGAGGTGGAGGATGCAGTGGGCCGAGATCGCACCACTGCACTCCAGCCTGGGCGACAGAGCAAGACTCTGTCTCAAAAAAAAAAAAGAAATATAATAGGAACCACATATGTAACTTTAAATTTTCTGGTGGTCATATTTAATATATTTCATTAAATTAATACAACCAAAATATTATCACTTCAACACAAAATTCATATAAAAATTACTGATAAAATATTGTGCATTCATTTATTCATCATACTACATCTTTGAAATCCAGTAAACCTGGTGTGTATTTTATACTCCAATCGCATCTCAATTTAGATTAGCCACATTACATGAGCCTGGCAGCCACAGGTGGCCAGTGGCTGCCACAGCCACGGCACTGGAGAGGGCGGGAGTAGATTTTAGACACAATGTTATGGTGTCACACCTTGGTGGCACAGAGCAGCCTTTTCTCAGTGCCTAGCACAGTGCCTTTCAGTGACTAAATGACCAATCAATATGTGTGGGATGAGTAAATGTTTGGATATATACTGTGATCACAGAAAATCTGTGAGATAAGAGGAAGAATAAAGGACTTTTTGAAAAAGCATTAGTCTGTGTTGACCTTTTCCTGTTCCCAAAACACAGAAGTCTTGGCTCGCGGACTGCCAAAGGGAAAGCCGCTGCTCCTAATGAAATTCCAGGCGTGGCATCAGCTGATGGGGTGAGCCATTCCTTTGCAAGCCACCTTGAACCTGCCTCTCTGTGGACTTGCCTGGCCTCTCAAGCGGCTGCTTCTAAAAGCCCAGGAACCCTGCTGAAAACAGATGAGCACGTGTCCCTGGGATCTGTATTCCTGTGAAATCATTTGCATTTTGTTAGGCAAATTTGCATAAAATTGAAGCCAAGAGAGCCTGGCTGGGTTTCCAGGCCGGCTCTCTCTCTCCGTGCTGCTATGGCCACCAGTATTTATCACCATTTACCAGGGTGGTCGAGCAAGACAGACCCCCAATTAGAATCGGCACACAAATGGAATCTCTTCCCTATGCTGACATGAAAATCAGCGTCCTCTGGGGTAAACGAGTGAAGGAACTCTGAGCTGTAATCTGGCTGCCGCATCCTTTGTTATGACAAGAGTTTATTTTACACGACTCTGACCTATGGCTTGAAAACACAGCTTCAGTTGTGGATGTAATGATCCAGAACAGCACACACACCTGAATGCCAAGGAGCTCAGATTCTGGCCCATGGGCCATCTGGGAAACCAAACTCACCACCCTTCATTCCAGAAAGCCAAGGGCTTCGACTCCTAAAGCAAGGTTTACCCTTAAGGGCCTCTCCTCCTTTCAGCTAGCTATTTTGAGGGCAAACTCCAGGCAAGGTGCAAACAGCTACCCCTAAATGCACACACTCATCCCTTCCTTCGGGCCACGGGACAAAAGTCAAATCACAGTGACACCCAACCTACCCATGGCCAAGGGAACAAGGTAAATTACACAACAGAGAAGGACAAAGGTGGAAGGAAAAATACACAGAAAACAATGCAATGCTATTTTATATTTTGTTATTTTTATCTCAACTGCCTATCTCTTTCTAGGACTATTCCCCAGAGAAATTCCATTTTCATTACAAAACTAGATTCTTATGCCAGGGAAAAGGCTGCGGAGCTGTTATCATTGCCATTGTTATTTCTACTAAGGTCATCTCAGATGGCATGTCTACGTGAGATAAATGGTTTCCTAAACAGGCTTCTCTGCATCCTGCCAACACTTAGGTTTGCCCCGAGTCATCACTTCTGAGGCCTTGAAAGCAGCAGCTTCCTGGAAGGCTCAAAAGCTGGGCGGCAGCAGAGCATCAGAATTAAGGGCACCAAGTACTCCGAAACTGCCTGGGTTCAAATTCCAGCCCAGCCACCCAAACAGCTGTAATGAGGCGCCTCTGCAAGCCTCAGTGTTCTCATTTGCAAGACAAGGATAAAAACACCACCACCTCCCAGTACTGTTGTAAGAAAGAAATACACGAATAGCGATAGAACGTTTAGAAAGCATTGGGCAAAGTACAGGCCATGTGAACCTCTGCTTTATCACTGTCATGAGTATAGCTGGGGTGTCACTTTAACACTTGCTAGTACTCTCGTCATGTGTGCCCAGCTGCCCGTCCATTCATTCACTCAATCAATGTTATTGAGCATCTACTATGTGCTTGCCTTGTGCTAAGCACTGAGTATTCAGCGATGATCAACTGTGCACAATCTTGTTGATTCTACCTTAGAACACCTTTTCAGGTAGTCCCTTGCTGGCAGTTCCTACTGCCCATGCCTCGGGGCAGCTGCCCAGCACCTTCACTTGGGCACCTGACCCCACCTTCCCATCTGGCCTCCTTGCTGCCCTCACTGCCACCAACACACTGCTGCCAGCAGTGTTCTCATCAACAAAAACATCCGGCCATGTCACTTACTATCCTACTAGAAACCTGCAGGAAAGATCTAATCAAACTCCTTAGTGGGGCACACAGAACCTTGGAGAGCAAGCCTCCACTATCTTCCCGCTTCATCCCCTTCCATTCCATCCGCAACTGCCCCTCTTCTGGTCACTCTGGCCTCTTTGCCATTCCCAAGCTTGGCAGGCCCTTCAAATACTCTACTTATTTGCATATGGTACCCTTTCACATTCTCCAGAGAGTAAGATCTCTTTCTTTTTTTTTTTGAACAAACTCTTACGTATCCTTCAAGCCCAGGCCAAATGGCACCTTCTCTGTGAAATCATCCTTAACTTTCCCAGGAAAAAACTCACTGGACTGTAATAAATCTGTTTGTGTGTCTGTTTCCCCAGGAGACTGTCCCCACTAAGGCCAGAGATCATGTCCAGAAACCCAGTAGGCACAAAGAATGTGGAACAAACAAATGACCACGTTTCGTTGTACAGTGGTTTCAAAATGAAGTCAGGAGGCAGAGTTGAGGCTGCAAAGCAGCTCCTCACAAAAACCATTCTATGCATCCTGCAGCGGGGGAGGTGGCTCTTCTAAATATGTGTGTACAACTTAATTTATGCACAGACAGAATAATTTAGATGCAGTAAGGCAGCAAAAACTCCCCCCAGAAATTACATCCCTATCCACTTGAGTCAAGTTCCTACTAATTCGCTACTCTAGAAAGGGAGGTAGGAGATGAACAAGAATGAAAGAAGTCAGCAAACGCCCCGAAGGTCTCTTTGCCTATTTCATACACACACACACACACACACACACACACATATGTATATATTCACAGAGAAGGTGCCATTTGGCCTGGGCTTGAAGGATATGTAAACGTTTGTTTAAAAAAGAAAAAAGAAAAAGAAAAGAAAAAACAAAAAAGAAGGAGATCTTGTGCACGCGCTCTCTCTCTCCATATATATATGGAGAGAGAGAGAGAGAATCATTTCACATAAGTAAATTTTTCAGATGACTGAAGCCTAAACTTTTAAAAAATTTTAACCATTTGGAATGGAGATATTTCTGCAACTTACTACCCACTTTCCCTGAACTCTTTGACTCTCCCTACAGAAAATAACTCTGTCTTGATGACTCAGTGGCATCATTAGGAATCACTAAGATCGTCCTGTGCTACCATCCAGTGAGAACTCCGGGAGCCACAGCGATCTTTGTGACTGCCCCACACAGAAGAGCCTCAGAGACTCCTGAGCTGGTTTTAAAAGCATTTTTGTCTTCTTCCTTGCTGTCAGACTCTAAAATAATTCTTTGAATAATTTACAGGCCTCCATTACCTCCTCTGTCGGGTCAATTCTAATGTAATATATTTGCTGTTTCTATTGGCTGGCGGGGCCAGGGGGTGGTAAATGATAACCAATTTTGTGAGAAAATGGACTTTTAAAAAAGCAAATGGTATGGAATATTATTCAGCCTTAAAAAGGAATGAAATTCTGACGCATGCCACGACATGGATGAACTCTGAAAATATGTTAGCTAAAACAAGCTAGACACAAAAGGACAAATATTGTCTGATTCCACTTATGGGAAGAAGCAAATTCTTCCTCGAAGAGTCAAATTTATAGAGACAGAGAATAGAATAGTGGCTACCCAGGACTGGGGAGAAAAAGAAACAGGGAGCTAATAGTTTAATGGGTAGAGTTTCCATTTGGAATGATGAACAAGTGCTGGAAACGGATGGCAGTCGTGGATTACATACCAATGGTTTATGTAACCAAGTAAATGTGCTGAAGGGCACTGAACTAGACATTTAAAATGGGGTGAAATGGCAAATTTTATGTATATTTTAACTCACACACACACCACATACATACATACATATGCATATTTATACAGATAGATTTTTACATGAACTGGTTGAGAAGGGTGGCTGAGCCCTTATGAGCAATGGGTATGAACTTTAGCATACGAACTTCGTGACATCCGTCTGCACAGAAGGCGCTGAAATGACATCCTAGTTCCTAGTTGTGATTCGCACCATCATCAAGAAACAATAATCTCTGAAGGTGCTAATGTTATTTTGCAGTCATAGGGATCTTTTACTCACGAATTACAATACTGGTGACAAACAGGCACTCCAAGCTTCTTGGAGAACATTAGGAATAATCCCAAAGAGAACTGAGCTCCAGAAGGGGCGGGGCTTTGTCCTTTTCACACGGGAAACCAGTGCGCCTGTCCAGGGCACAGAATCCAAATCTGCTCTTCGCTTCTCCTGAGATCAAACTCTAGAACTAAGAGGCCACATGTAAAGCTGTTAAAATAACAAAAATACTTATTATCTGAATTCATTAGGATCTTAAGGGTATGTAAAAACTACATAAAGCAGTCTTTTACATATTACAATGTTGGGTTATGGCTTATCAATGAAACATTTTAGGTGACATTGGACCAATATTTTTAAAGCAGTCTGGTCTATTACAGAGAGGAGGCCAGGTGCGGTGGCTCGCGCCTGTAATCCCAGCAGTCTGCGGGGGGAGGCCGAGGCGGGTGTATCATCTGAGGTCAGGAGTTCGAGACCAGCCTGGCCAACATGATGAAATCCAGTCTCTACTAAAAAAAAAAAAAAAATACAAAAAAATTAGCCGGTGTGGTGGCAAGCGCCTGTAATCCCAGCTACTCGGGAGGCCGAGGCAGGAGAATCGCTTGAACTCGGGAGGCAGAGGTTGCAGTGAGCCTGGACTGCACCACTACACTCCAGCCTGGGCAACAAGAGCGAAACTCCGTCTCAAAGAAAAAGACAGAGAAAGAGAGAGAGGAAATAGTTGGTGGCTTGTTCAGTTCAACTAACACAGAGCCCGGGGTTTGGGGAGCCTGGTGGTGAACTCTGTCTTGCTTAATGAAAGGTCACTATTGTCCCTCTGCCCGAATAATAATTTCCCTTCCTTTTTGGCTTCCTTATGAAATACCATGAAGCTCTACTCTAAAAAGTCATAACATATTGTACCCAGGGAAGATGCTGAATTGAAATTTTTTAATATGTGCTTTATTAAACAAACCACTTAAAACATTATCTTTGTCCTTCTGAAGAGTGACTTATTCTGCACATGAATTCAGAGTGAGTTAAATATTCAACCTATATGTGTTTCAAAACACAAGAGATATATAAATAAATGAGAAAGTGGGGGGGGTGGGTAGAGGTTTAGCAAGGATGCAATAAGAGTTTCCTATCTTGTCAGAATTTCGCGTTCAAGTTTCTTTTAAGAAAGTAGTTTCCTGGCCCATGCTGAAACTCCCTTAGCCCTGCAAATAACACAAGGGCATCCTGTTCAAATGTTATTATGGAAACAGTGTGCTGTTCTGGGCCAAATGTATCCAAATTAAACTGAGGGGGATGGAAATAACTCTCCCCTGATACGCCCTGGCTGCTGAAGGTGGGTTTGTTTTTAAGTAGAATAAAATTTACAGCTGAATATAAAAACAGATACATCCTCATCTTGTAAACCTGAGTGACATGTCATTCCACCTCCGGACTCTAGAAGAAAAAAAACACTAAGGTCATGCCTAAAATAAAAAGAGTGAAGGGATAAGGATCATACCAGAGGTAAAACCACAGACTTTCCCCACCTTTTTATTAAGGTATTAGGCAGGTTACAATTTGACAGTGAGATCATTTCTCTGGAACCAGGAAGGCACTGTGGGTTTGTTTTTCCAACGCACACTCTGACCCCGGTGAGAGCTTCTGAATCAGGTGTCTGGTCTTGGTAGGAAGCAATGATTAGTACTTATTTTTCAAAGGCTATTTAAACAGACTCTAGGAGTCGAAAGGGAGACAGAAAAAAGAGTTGTTTCATTTATTTTTTAACTACGAAAGAACTTAAAATTCCATGTTGTAGGAAAGATTTCACCTGCTAGTTATTAAACTAAAGATGACTAACTGGCTTCCTAAAGAACCCAAAAAGTCACATGTATAAAGTTGTTCTTTTGTAATATGTTTCTGTTTAAATTTTTGTTTTAAAAATTTAAGTTCCAGAGGACATGAACATCACTTGGATTGCCTAAATAAAGGATGCTGGTTTTGCCTCTTACCAGGCAACGTCACTTGACTTTGCAGAACCTCTGTTTCCGCATCTATAAATCCACTTCCTGCCCTCAGGAAGAGGTTATTAAGGTTAAATAATCTCCTATCCCTAAAAGTGTTAAATCCAGGGTCTGGCACATATCGGGGTTCAATAAATATTCATTTCCTTCCTTCCTCCTGACTTTCAGTGACTGAGGCCAAGGACCAATGTTGTGATAAACGGAAATGGGGAAAATGAGGATGAGTACGTAAGGAAATGATCGCTCTAAACATTGTAGCCAAAAACAGTAAAAGTCTCTTTAAGTTTATATTGTTCGTGGTAACTCATTTTAAACTGATGTAAGGGCTATATTATACTAATACCTCTATTATTTTTAAGGTACAACACTGTTTTCAACTATTAATGAAGAAAAACCCATTAAATCTCCTCTGTGTAAACTGTAGTACTGCTAGAAAAATCTCAAAGACCCAGGAGGAAGTTAATATTGTCCCATCAGCACCCTTACCTTGCATTGGCCTGTTTTCTCTACTTTGTGGCCCTTATGTTATATTGTTAATTTTTAAGTTGTTTACTTTTCTGACTTCCTCACAATGTGGGATTCACAAGAGATAGGAGAGTTCCTACCTGTCATGTTTTCTGTTATAGCTCCAGCCCCTAGAACAATGATTGGCACAGAGTAGGCTCTTTATAAATATTTGTTGATTGAATGAACTTGCAGTAACATGCCCTTTACCACTGTGGAAACCCTACTGATGGAGGCTCCACCATTTTTAACATTCAAGAAACATATACCAAATATTTTTGGTCACCTAAAAAGAGGAGCCCAATTTTATTTTTTAGATTGTATTTAGTCACTAAAGGAGATAGTGTCTTAGTCAATGCTCTGTGAGCAAATTTAAAGACTCTGAAGGACTTTTTCATATTTATTAGTGTTTGTTCTATTTTTTTGTTTTACATCCTTTTTTAAACTTTTATTTTAAGTTCAGGGGTACATGTACAGGTTTGTTACATAGGTAAACTTGTTGGGTTTTATTGTACAGATGATTTCATCCACCCAGGTATCAAGCCTAGTACCCATGAGTTATTTTTCCTGATGGTCCAATGTGGCATTTTCTTGGGAAAAGAAAAAAGAAAGATGGAAGAGCAACATTTACAGGCCTATGCCTATGGGCACTTCTGATTAAAGCTAATTACAACCTTTGAAAATAGTAAATAAGGACTCTAAGGGATTCAAAGAAATAAAGGCAGCAAACAGCATGCCAATGTAACACCACTGCTAGTCAGGTGTCAACAAGCAAAAACAATCACACGTGTTCATCTAATTCCATTTGGCCCCTGTTGAAAGGGGTTGTTTTGACAGGGCTGTCTCTTCAAGTGTTAGAGACCTCGCACATCAGTCCTACTACTGTCCCTTCAGCTCATGTCCAAGCCCGCCTGGCTCACAAGCACATTGTCACAGGGTCTTGAGCTGATATGTAGGCACCAAATGGAAGCAGCTAGATCCCCCTCTGCTGCAAGCATGAGAAACGCTGCAAAGGCTGAATCAAAGGAGGGAAAGTAACTAGAAACAAAAGATTGCATTCCAATTTCCCGAACATTTTTGAGACAGAAAGCAGTAGAGTATACTAGTGTTCAAAATGCAATATATTTCAGTCTCCACTAAGCAATCTTGTGTCCTTATGAACACATATCCAGAGAAGCAGCACAGGATAAAGAAATATTTACTGGATTCCCAAGCCAGGGAACAAGTATCAGCTCCTCCTTTGCTTATTGGCTCTTACACACCTTTGTTGGCCAAACTTTCTTCTTTACATGGGAATAAACAAATAACTAACAGTGTGTGTGGGGAGGAAAGTAGGGAGAAGTTGGAATACCGTACCTGCCTTGCTTAGGGTTGTTGTGAAGATCAAATAGGCCAACAGATATGGAATTTTTTTTTTTTTTTTTTTTTTGGAAACTTTAAAATCCTACGTAAAGGCAAGATACCACTGTCATTTTTTTTCACCTGGAAAAAAATTCTACAAAAACTGCCTTTCATAATTGAATTATTTCCTCAAATATACTTTTATTAACTGATAGTTAATAAAGATGTATTACACGATGAATTCTAACAAAAATAGAGTTTTTAACCAGACAATATTTTTTAATGTGAAATTAAAAAAAACACATATTTGTATAAGATCAGGTGAGGTGACTCATGCCTGTAATCTCAGTACTTTGGGAGGCTGAGGCAGGAGGACTGCTTGAAGCCAGGAGTTTGTGACCAGCCTGGGCAACAAAGTGAGATCCTGTCTCAACAAAAGATAAGACAAATATTGTTTAGGTGTGGTGGCATGCACCGGTAGTCCCGGCTACTCAGGACACTGAGGTGGGAGGATCACTTGAGCCCAGGAGTTCGAGGCAGCAGTGAGCCGATATGGTGCCACTGCACTCCAGCCTGGGCAACAGAGCAAGACCTCATCTCCAAAAACAAACAAATAAACAACAAACAAACAAAAAAAAAGAAAAAAGCATTTGTATATAACCAGAACAATGACCACATTCTTCTCAAATTATACAGAAAGACCAGCAAAGCTGAGGAAGAAATGAGCCACGTTCTGAAGCACTCAGTCAATCATTACCTCTTCCAAAAAATCTCTCCACTCTAGTCCTAATCATTGCGCAAAGCTAGCAATTTCTTGCTGTTCCCACTACCATTCCTCTAGGTCAGGCACTTGATCTCTTGCCCGTTTGCTGAAAGAGCCTCCTATCTGGTCACTGATTTCTCCCCCGTCTCATTAACGGTCTGGAGTGGAGTCAGGGTGATATATCTGAAACAAACTCTTCCAGGGTGGGCCACCTCTAGCATCATCTTTCTGACCCATCCACTTGCACTCTCCACTCCAGCCAGGCTGAAAACTCTTCAGTTCCTGCAGTCCACCATGTGGCCGCTTGCCTCTGGCCTTTGTTCCCGAAGTTCTGCCTGGGGCCATACTTGGTTCCTCCCACCCACTTCACTACATTGATTCCTGCTCACGCTTCAGGCTTCAGTCCCCTTCCTGGGAAGACTTCCTCGACTCCAATAAATTTTAGAAAATTTAATTCCCATGCTGTGTATAATGGAAATGAAAAAAGTTATTTCTTGACATGTTAAAACATAACCATTCTGAATTGGATCATCATGCTTAATGAAGAAATTATTGAAGCATTTTAATTAAATTTAGTAAAATAAAAAATAAAACCAAACCAAAATATAAACATAGTTACTCATAACTAAATCATTAGTAAATATTTTTCTGATAATACTAGCCTAAACAAAAAATAAGAAAAAGAAAGAAAAAGGTATACATTTTGGAATGAGTGAAAGGAATTCATGAGTAAAAGCTTTTATCTTGTATCAAAGGAATGTATCCCTCACTCCACAATTGCACCCCTTGAAAACCTATTTCATGGCATAATTTTTGTTCTATTACTAGAATGAAATAAAATCACGGAAATAAAAACAAAACAAAAAAAAAACAAAAAACAAAAAAAAACGCCCGCACTATTGCTGCATCTCTTCTCATAGCTTTCAACATGCTCTCCTGCGGTTGCTGTTGAACAGTCTTCACTCCCCCAGACCAAGCTTGTCCAACCCATGGCGGGCAGATGGCTTTGAATACAGCCCAACACAAATCTGTAAACTTTCTTAAAATATTATGATTTTGTGTGTGTATTTTTTTTTTTTTTTAGCTCATCAGCTATCATTCGCGTTAGTGTATTTTACATGTGACCCAAGACAGTTCTTCTTCTTCTTCCAATGTGGCCCAGGGAAGCCAAAAGATTGGACACCCCTGCCCCTAGACTATCAGCCATCCCCCTCTTGCTCTCACTTCCCACTTCTCCAGGCCCTGGCTTGATTTTTTTTAAAGTATGGTATAAATGAATAACTGATCTCTTGTTCTGTCTGCTTTAATCATGTGACTAGGTGCAAAAACACAATTACCCACTTAAAAACACAGAGATGCAAGCGGATCCTTCGCCATAACAATGAGCCCACTCTATCAATGTCCTGTCATGCCAAACAGGTAGAGAGGTTTTAAAGAAGAGTCAAGTATCCCAACTCCTATGAAATCTCCCCATATTCTCCATATTTTAAAATCACTGGCTTAGTCACGGGTCATGCCCTTTAAGTATTCCGTACAAAAGGTATTTTCAAATTCCAATGACATGTACTTTCATCGGTTAACTTTTAATTGAGCCAAATATTAAATGTTCACATTAACCAGACAAAGCATTTTTAGCTACTGATTTGCAGTGACAGCTTGTGTTATTCTCACACACAGGCCAAGCATGAAATAGAAAACTAATAACCCCTTAACTGTATTCTCAAAGTATCATTTATGGGAAAGAAAACTACATTCAAAGGAAACTTGTGCAATGGCTGTCATTTTTTTTCCCTGAGCCACAAGCTGTTACAAAGCAGGGGAGCTCATTTTCTCACAGATACGGACAAGCTCAAGAATCCCACTGTCACTGGATGTATTCATTAAGAAGGAATCTGGCAGCAGCACAGGGGACAGATACTTTGGAGAACAGGCCAATTATCTGGGTGTCCTTTATAATTTGAAGTTTCTGAATTCACTCATAGATAAGCCGCTTGAAGAGGGCCTGGCAATGGGAACATAATGCGCAGATGGCCACTGAAGAAACAAGAGGGAGGAAGGGAGGCTGGAAGAGAGAAGAGAATTTGCTTGTGGTTTCATTCATGGGGACAAATCTACAAGCTGACACATTCATCTTTTTTAAAAGCCCCTGGAGAAGTCTGGTCAAGCTTCATTACCAGTAAACATATCAAAATCTTTCTCAAACAGATGACAACTGATGAGCAACAATGCTTTGAGTTTGCTTCATGCCAAGGGATGAGGGTTCTCAAAATACAAATTCCATCAGTTGTTAAAACCACAGATAGGCTGTGATGCTGGCTTGAACCAGAATAGAGAACTTAGCCAAAAGCTGCCAGGCCAGTCGTTTTATGTGAGACATCCCAGGTGGTCTTCTTGTTGAGCAGCGTCCTTAGAAATGAGATCTTAGGTTCTCTCGCCTCTGGGAATGCTGAACTGTACTGACTTCCACCTTCAATTGGCTGCTTGTTTTTATGGGAGAAGAACGAGGGGACCATTTATCCTTGTGACTTTTATGCTGCACTTCTTTTTGTATTTGAGCTATAACACTGACCAGAGTTAAAATCCACCTTGCTCCCACTGTGAGAACCTTGGGCCAGCCCTGCTTTCTATAATGATAGGGTGATGAATAATCTCAGCCTTCAAAACCTTTCAGTCTGGGTTAGGCTTGAGATATGAAACAAAAGGAATGAGAGCAACTAGGCATATGTACATAGACTGTGTTTCTACAACCTTTGTATAAACAGATAGAATGTGACAACCAACAGGCTGGTATCTATATTAGCCTTAAGGACCAATACATGTCAAATGTTTAATATAAAGCAAAATCTAGATTTCTCTTTAAGAATAAATGATATGCTTTTTCAATTCAATGAAAAGGATGAAATCAAAACACTTAATAGTTATTTTTCTTCTTTCATTTCCCTTAAATATTAATGAACCTGTAGGATGGGACATTTCAGACACACACACAAACATACACTATAATAAAAGAAATAAGAGAAAATTAGCTGCTTAGGATGAATTGCTCAAAATGCCTCTAACATAATCATTTTATTCATTCATTCATTCAATAAACAATCATTGTGTGTGCCTATTACCTACTGTGCCTGGTGCCAGGTTGAATTTAATAGAAGAAATATTTTATTAATAAGGAAGTCCCAGTGAGAAAGGACACCTTGATTTTGTAAGACCTAGAGTCACACATAGAGGATACTGTTAGAACATTTGGAACAATACTAATTTGATTAAAGTTGAAGGATTCATTAAGTTGGCAAACTGGTAGGGGGAAGCCAAGCTTTGAACAGTAAAGCTTCAAGTTAACCACCTTAACCCAATCCATGCAAGTGCAAGTCCACCGATTATCTTTGGGAAAAGGTGGGGTGCAAACAGCAGTTGCAAACGAAGACAGCATCAGCAGTAGCAGTTAGGACCACTTTGGGCAACGAAAGAAGGCAAAAGAGAAACCTACATGATTCGAGGGAAAGACGTATTATGGTTCAGCCTCAGTTTCTCTCTTGAGTGCCAGATCCTTATGTCTAAACCTTACTGGGCATTTCCACTTGGATATCCTACTGGGAATGTCCAAAATGAAATTCATCACATGTACCCCACAAAGTAGTAACTGTTGTTATCTTTCCTTTCTCTCTGGAAGACTGTATCATTTTTTGAGCCAGTCAGAATGGCACTTGAGTCTTTATTCTTTCCCTCGATTATTCCTCATATTCGACCTGCTGTCTGTCCTTTGATTCTACCTGCAGTAGGCCCACATCTGTCCTGTCCTTTCCATTCCAGGTGCTTCAGACCTCGCACCTGGTCTCCCCATCCAGCTTTAGTCACTGTCAATCTTCCTCAAACCCACACATCCTGCCTTGTCTCAGAACCTTTGCAACATCCTTTCAACATCCCTGGTACAGTTAAACACAGCCATCCATCGGTAACCTCAGGGGGTTGGCTCTGGGAACCCCCATTGGATACTAAAATCTGAAGATGCTCAAGTCCCTGATATTAAATGAGTAGTACTTCCATATGCACATCCTCCTACATACTTTATTTATTTATTTATTTATTTATTTATTTATTTATTTATTGAGACAGAGTCTTGCTCTGTCCCCCAGGCTGGAGTACAATGGCAAGATCTCGGCTCACTGCAACCTCTGCCTCCCAGGTTCAAGCAATCATCCTGCCTCAGCCTCCCAAGTAGCTGGGATTACAGGCACCCACCACCACACCTGGCTGATTTTTTTTTATTTTTAGTAAAGGTGGGGTTTCACCATGTTGGCCAGGCTGGACTTGAACTCCTGACTTCAAGTGATCCACCCACCTTGGCCTCCCAAATTGCTGGGATTAAAGGCCTAAGCCACTGTGCCTGCCCTACCCCATATATTTCTGATCCACAGTTGGTTGAATCCATGGATGTGGAACCCAAAGATAGGGAGGGCTATCTGTACGAGTTTCACAGCTTAGTATGTAGTGGTAAGTTCTCAAGACTATGGAGTTATCTAAGGAGAGTTCTCCATGTCCCAGTCAAATCAGACTCTCCACAATTCCCCAAACACATCTCACACATTCATGCCTGCTTTGACACCTCCAATTGCCACTACCCGGAAGACCCTCTCCCCATATAGCCAGCCTGTTCGCTAAAACTTGTCTCAAAATTATCTCCGGCATGAAACTCTTCAGATCTCACTGTAGCTGGGTTGGGCCTCTCTGTCTACTACACATTGTCCAGGATTACAGTGATTTGCATCCTTGTCTTGGTCCCCTACTGATTGGTAAGTTCCTTGAAGGCAAAAGTTATCTTAGACATTTTTTCGCTTCACTAAAGCACCCAGCATAGAGCTCTGCATGGAGTAGGGTCTCAATAAATGTTTTTTCAATGAAAAAAGTTCGTGTCCATGTTTTCCTAAATAACCAGATCCTGAAAACCCTCTCCATGACCATCCCTATCCTGGTTCCTGGGAACCCAGGGTTAAGTTTTGTGGACAATTGCTCATTTCCCTCAATTAGGACTTCTTCAAATCATTTTCTTCTTATATTATCACTTTAATATTTAGTAAGTGGCTTTGTCTCCCTGTTCTTATAATTTTGTTATAAAATACCTCAAAACTTCTCTGTGTGTCTTCAGCGTGTGTATGTGTGTGTGTGTGTTTAAAGCTGCTGGCAGGAATCCAGGTAGGAAATGGCTAGGAGATAGACCTGAAATTTTACATCCAAAAATGCCAGTGCTGCCATCGTTTATGGACTCGCTTTTTTTTTTTCAAAAAGATAAATCTATATTTAAAGCTGATGAAATAATTTGTACTTAATTTTATTCCTATTTTAATTATAAATCAGATATCAATATATCTGAGATATAGCATTGAACTAAGAGGACTAAGTATGTGTCTCATGTTCTCTTAGAAAATTCTAATGCAGCTGAGAGGAATATTTGGCTGCAATTCAATTTCAGAGTTAATATAGAGATATAGCATTCATCATGTTGTAAAGCAGAAAAAAAAAATCATCCTAGTTATCTGCTAAGGAGAGCTGGAAAAATTCAAGAAAAGACAGCCTGCAACACTGATCCTTTGTTTGGTGCTCCAAGTATTAAAATTGGTAAACTCACCATATTCTGTTGCAGCTTAACTGTGTTTTCGACAGTTAAAAATAAAGAAATATAGTAACTGGATCTGTCACAAGAAAAGATGTATTGGTCTCAATGGAAAAAACCTCCCCTGAAAAATTAAAGCTTCACTTGACGCAGTGGGTTCTCGGGTTGTTTTTGGGAGACATGATAAAGGGCAGAGTGGAGTCAGTCATAAGTTTCTGACTCATTACATGGAAGCCCCAGAGAGCTGATTATTAACTAAAAATGGAATACGGTTCTATCCCTGAAGTTGTGAAGGCAAAACAAGAAGCAGAATGGAAACACAAATTTCCCCACTGACGCATGTGGCCCAAACGCGATGCTCAAGGGCAGGTGTCTTCCATGGTTAACCTGCTCATGGAATGTGGTTGATCGCCCGAGAAAATCACCCAAGTCACTCTCAGTATATTGCTACGAATGGTCATACCAGTATGTCAGGGAGATTCCCTTTCTCACATATTTAAAAGGGCGTTTGGGGAAGTAATCCTTACCCTAAGCTATTTTAGTGTAGTTAGTCAAACATTTATTGAAGGCTCACGTATAACCCCACTATAATCTTGCACTAGAGGAATCAAAGCAAGTACAAATTTTGCCAGCAGATACTATCTTTTCTCTGCACAAGTTAAAGTTTATAATCTCTGGAGGTAAAGGACAGTATCTGGTCACAGAATTTTGACCTGCCCAGCTGCCTGCAGCAAGTTTGGGGTTAGGGTTATCCTCTCACTTTGATTATACTCCCCACTTCTGCTCCTTTTTGCTAGTATCTAAGCGCATTATGGTTTTCTTCAGGTAAATCCTACCCTTCACTAATTGGAAGTTAACAAGGAGCTAACACCTGAGAGGTCCCTCTCCGGTGGAATGATGAGGCAGGCAGGGGATGGTCACGGGGGTGGTGGTGCCTATAAGGAAGTCCCATGGTTTGAAAGAGAGAGGAATAATCATTCCTTATTCACACCAAAGGACAGATGGGTGCATCTTTTGTCTGGCAAATGGAGGGCAGAGAAATAATGCTATGGAATATATAGAATTGGGCAATATATCAGAACAACAAGTAACAATCTATAAAAAGTATGTTTTTAAGTGAAAACATACATTTTCATTTTGTATGTTTTGAAAGTTTTACAGTCTCCATTTAAATGAACAGGATCACAAGCCCAAAAAGTCGGAAAGCAAATGCCAGTGTTACAATGGACTGTGAATTTCTGTAACTAGCATCATAGAAGTGTCTAGATAAATAAAACAGTAATATAACCTCAAACCAAAGGAAAACAGAAGCTTGTTTTTCCCCTCCTCAAAGGAAGAGCCCCTGTTCTGGTTCAAAACCTACTTGTATTTTTCGGCATACAAGAGTTATTTAAGAAAGATAGTTCTTCAAATTACCCTGTTTCAGTCAGTCTAATCAGAGCCTTGATTGTCTTTTACTTAAAAAGAATTAATGAAATGCTTTAGAAATTGTAGACTGGTGTTTATTAAGTCTTCTTAGTATGCATAAATAGTGCTTAGTGGGTTAATATTTAACAAGGCAACTCCCCCTGCCTTTCAGTTCTCTTAAGCATATGTCTATGTTATACAGTATTTCTAAAAGTATCTACATTTGGCCCTATTTCAATTAGGCCTAATGCACACATGGACAGTCATATAGTCAGAAATAACATTCTTAGACCAAGATTGAAGTACATGCAAAATAAGTTACAGTTATTTGTTTTTTCCCTCTAAGTCTCTGAGTCTAGGATCATGCTTATCAGGCTGTACAGTAACTACGAGTTTATTAAGACGCCTGCAACACTAGCCTGTGAGTTTATCCAGGGCAGAGGCAAAGCTCTTTTGCCCGTGCCTCCAACCTAACCCAGGACAGGACTCATGTAAGACTGGCAATCATATCTGTGGAATAACTGTCTCAGTCCTTGGATGATTTTCATCATTAATCCTGCTTAGACATCAAACATTAAGGTTGCTTAAGCCAAACCAAGAGGCATGAAAGAGAAACTTCATAGTGGGGTAAATTCACTGAGTAGTCTCCTATATGTAGTTGACAGAAAGGATGACCAGATTGAGGAGTTACTGTTATACCTGAATAAGGTGATATTAGATTACCTTAAAAAGGTTGAACAGAACCTTTGAATCTCAAATACAATATATCTCTGGGGGAAAAAGAAAACTTTCTACTTGTACACTACAAAGACATTGTTGTTTTCTGGCACAAATGCACTTCTGCTGAGAAACTGCTTTGCTAAACTATTGCTGAGACATAATGAGTGACCTTAGAAAAGGGTGCGGAGGTATGTTGGGTGGGAAGCACCACGGTTAACATGCAGCACCCACACACTCGCTCAAGAGTGGGCTCATCATCCCTCCAAACAGCGCAATAGGACTGGGAACAGAGATAAGAAAAAGCTACAAGAATTTTGCTTGCTTTTTTTTTTTTTTTTTTAATTTATGGCTTTCTGTTACCTGGTATGCTGTGTGGCCTGATGACATTTAAGTAATCTGAAATGTACCAGTTCAATCAAAGATTGCTAAAAAGGGCAATCCATTCTCATTAGAAAGTACGCCTGAAAGTAACAGAATGCACAAAAGAAAGCCATGTTTTCAATGGACATTAAATAGCAACAAAGGCCCCAAAACAGAAAAGAGAACTCAGTTAACTATAAAATTTTATGAAGGTCCAGAAACAATCACACCACAGCACATGACTGAAAACTCTACGAGAAATAATGTGTTTTTTTCTACTAAATAAATTATTGAAAGGGTCATGTGATTCTTGCAGGCAGAAAGATGCACTTTCCCAGGAAAGTTCATCATGAAATATATTATTTAAGACTAGATCATCTTCAAGCTATTTTTAATCCTATCGTTTTGCTGCCAAAATTGGCCATAAGCAGCCAATCCTCAGACACTAGAAAAATGATGCTCTTCCGTGTAATTTGTACACTGGCATGAGAATGGTATTGCTTTCCAGTTAATCAAATGTTTTGCTGGATGTAGACTGCATTGAGAAAGGAAAAACTGCGTGCTGACTAATCAAAAGGCAGCTGAACTCTACCAGGTGTGGAGAAGTTGCTATCTTCCTAAACCACCAACACCAACCAAAAAATAAGTCGGATTACCACCTCGTCAATAGAATAAAGCCAATCTCCTACAATCTCTTGTCTGAATCATCTCATTCTTCTGGTGGTCCACATCTCACTCTCTCCTAAGACACGAAGCTGAATGTCACCAAAGTTCTCAGTTTAGAGGGCCACTCACCATCACTTACCCAAAACTCAACCCCTTGCCTGCAAGAGTCTCTTTGTCTTAAAGAAGTTGCAAGGTCACTAAAGTCATTTACAGAATTTAAACTGTGTTATGAGGGGATAAAATAATAACTAACAGCTATTAAAAGAGCTAATTCTCTTGCCTTTAATTGAAGAAGAAAAGCTATCTTACTTTTTAATGGGACCAGGGATGCCAATATAAATTGTATAACTACTATGAAAAATATTCATGAGAAGACTGGGCTTATAGTTAATCTACCTGCTTGCTATCTCTCCTTCATCCCAATTTATGTCTTCCTAAAGTCAGATCACAATAGGGGACATCTGGGAAATATTCAGTATTCCAAGTAACACTGTAGATCTTTAAGGTCGCTGGAAGGGGACAATGCAGAATCCATCTCAGGTAGCAACTCTTCCTAAAAGACGCCACCAGGAACCAAGGATAGTAGCCAGCATCGCTAACTTTAATGTGCACACAAACCACATATTCTGACTCAGTAGCTCTGGGGTGGGAGCTGAGCTTTTGCATCTCTAAGAAGCTCCCGGGGATGCATGTGCTAGTCTCTATAAGCCACACTGAGCAGCAAGGTATCCACATTTTCTAGAATTGCTGCTCTCTCACTGCTTCCTCTGTCCTGCCTCTCTCTGGATGCCACACAATGCCTTATTCAGACCTAGGAATACAGTCACACTCCACTCTACAGCCAATTACTTCTTTAGTCTTTATTTAATTTGTAGTCTTCTGGGACAATCTGTCAGAGGCTGATCATTCCAAGGACCTGATTTCTCCATGTTACGGAACACAAAAGTCAAACAGATTGCCTCAGCCTCACAAGGTTCTAATCTTCTAGGAGCAGCAGCAAAGCAAAATAAATGACTTAAAGTCTAAAGCCAGGAGTATTCAGTGTAGTATTCAGGAGATGGGCTGATCCACTGAGCCTTGGGGACAGTGCAGATTATTGTCACATGTCAAGAAAATATGTTAGCTCTCTTCTGAAGCTTTGCCATTAAGACTACTTTACACTATAAAATACAACATATTATTAGAGATGTAACCCCAATTGGTGTAAATTTGAAGAAAATCTGTCTGTATGCCAAATGCCTTAAATGACTTTTAGATTAATAATCACATTTGAAATGATAGGCAAATCATTTATCATTCTCAAACACTACCACTTTTATTCCAGAGTGTCCTATGAGTGCATTTCCTGGTATATATGTATTTTTTTCTCTAAATTCCGTCGTTTTCCTATATAGTCACCATCTATGCGTTGTTCTGAAAGCTATTACATATTTTACCATCAACCATCTGTGCTTCTACATGATTTATTTTTACTAGAAGCAGTTTTGTCAAAAAATTTTTATCATGTTCTATGGTGTGTCCTTGTGATCTGGCATCATAAAATGTAGCCTCTACATTTATCAACCTCAGATACCTGTTGACCACAAAGATAGGTCTACTATGAAAACTCTGTTTCAAAAAAAGAAAACAGTGAGCCTTTACTTACAAAGAAACTTCAGTTACATGAGATGGTAACACACTGAAATTCAGCAACAAATATCAAGGTTGTATCTTAATTTCTACCATAAACATGTGTCTCTGTTTCCCAGGTTTTTATTAACTTACTTGATAGACAGATACCAGTTACCACGTTGGATTTATTTCAACTAGAAAGAAATTTTTTAAATGTGAATTTTTCATAAAAATATGAAATAGCAAAACTATGAAATCAGTTTTACTTTGGTTTAAAAGGATCCTTTTGGAGTCCGGAAGTCCCAACCTTTTTGGTTATAGTGATTAAAAATCAAATCACCTACTTCACCAAATATTTAACAAAAATATTCTTTTCACCCTTTAGTAAATTCTTCCAGAATTACTAAACATCTGATAATGTGAGATCTCAACAAACAATTCGAGAAGAGCATTTAAATTTTAGAAATTTAAATTGGGGCATTTTGATTAATCTTACTTTTAAACACCAAACAGTGGCATCAATATTTTGTCAACTTTGGTCAAATAAGATCAGATGTTCACATCAATCATCTACTTTTCTTGGCCTTTTCTCTATTTGGCTTCTTAATATGAGCACACTTTGTAAAATGTAATAAAAACATGTAGTGTGCTTCTTGACATCTAATCCACCTGCAGTCATTTCTAGGCTTTTTGCTCCTGTTAGGTCCTATAAAATAATGACATTAGTAAGTCTCCCAAGAGGCTATAAAAGGAAGCACTGAATTGCATCCTGTTTTTCAAAGATAACTCTTCAGATTAAAACAAAAAGTGTAAAACAAAAAAAAAAAAAAAAACTTCAGACAAGAATACTTTTTCCTAAATTCATCATTTTAGATATGAGATATAGATCTCCATTACAATCCTTGACTCTTAGGAACTGCACCACCACCCCCCGCAAAGAATCTCAGAAAAGTACAATTGTATGGCATAATGACAAAAGCTCTATCTAGCACAGTACCAGAAAAAGATCATCTCACAAATGTTCTTCAAAGCCACAGGTATCAGTCACTTCAACTAAAGTCAGGGCATGAGAATCCACAGCTAAGAATCAATTCTTCTACATTTTACATAGATACCTACATGCAAATTTTTTCAGGAGATCACAAAATTAGGTCGATTCTAGGTTGTGAAAAACAAAAGATTCTAGCATTCTAGCAAATTGGTAAATCATACACAAATTATAGAACACAAAGAATGCAGCCGATGCAAATTCTGTCACTGACGAGGTAGCAAAGCCATAGCCTAATACTCCTCAAGACACCTCATCACGCCCACTGGGAATACAGCACACACTGGAGATTCCAGTCCAAGGACTCTGGAATGTCAACTTAGCTCTTTACAAACACAACTAAGTTTTCCAGGGAAAAAGACTTACATTGGTTTTCCTCTTTCGGAAAATTTTACCGAGTGACGATGCCCTTGGTTTTCTGTGGAGTCTATTCTTCTAATTAGGTTGCTCTCAAATTTTAGTGTACAAGGGGCTTGTTTCAGAGGCGCTCGTTTGGGATGCAGACTATCAAGACCCAACCTGGTATCTGGTTCATAAGCAGTCCCTGAAACCTCCCTCTGATTCCAACAAGCTGCTCAAGCCAGGAAACGGTGGTCCTGGGGACTCCTGGACCTCCAGCTTGAGAAACACCGAAGGGGGTACCATTTACCACCACATCCCACTGGATTACAAACGCTGGATCTTTGGATCTCCACGACTAGCAAGCAAGTTAAAGACTTAGATGGCAGGCGTTATCGGTCAGGTGCGGAGGGAACGCTTTGTCCAGAGGAAGAGGTAGGGACGCCGGGAAGCAACCACCCTGATTTTATTTCGCGGGCTCCACAACCTCCCCTTGCCCCAGGAGCCCACCCGCACTCCAACCCCCGCACCTCGAACCTGTGGCCTCAGCCCAGACTCACATCACCAAGTGCACCTACCCAGCCTCCGTTATCCTGGATCCAGGTGTGCAGGTGCCGGTTCAGGTACTCAGTCATCCACAGGGCGATGTTGTCCACCAGGGGCGACATCTCCCGGTTGACGCTCTCCACACACATGACCCCACCGAACTCAAAGAAGGCCACAATCCTCCCCCAGTTCACCCCGTCCCTGAAGAGCTCCTCCACCACCGTGGCAAAGCGCCCCCGCGCGGTGAAGGGCGTCAGGTGCAGCTGGCTGGACATCTCGGCGAAGTCGCGGCGGTAGCGGCGGGAGAAGTCGTCACCGGCCTGGCGGAGGGTCAGGTGGACCACAGGTGGCACCGGGCTGAGCGCAGGCCCCGCGGCGGCGGCGGGGGCAGCCGGGGTCGGCAGCGGCGAGGTCCTGGCGACCGGGTCCCGGGACGCGGCGGGATGGGGCGTGTGCCCGGGCTGGGAGGAGAAGATGCCCGGTGCGGGGGCGGCCCCAGGGGTCGCGGCGCCCACATCCCCGGCATCCCACTCGTAGCCCCTCTGCGACAGCTTATAGTGGATGTACTTCATCACTATCTCCCGGTTATCGTACCCTGTTCTCCCAGCGTGCGCCATCCTTCCCAGAGGAAATGCAGCGGGGGCCAACGGCACCTCTCGCCCCAGCTCCCACCCCACGGCCCCCCCAAAAAGGAGTTATAATCCAGCTATTTTATTGGATGTGCTTTGCATTCTTGGACGAGGGGGTGTCTTCAGTCACGCGGAACACTTGATTCTGGTGTTTCCCCCTTGGCATGAGATGCAGGAAATTTTTATTTCAATTCCTTTCGGGTCTTTATTTCATGAGGCACGTTATTATTAGTAAGTATTGTTAATATCAGTCTACTTCCTCCGTGATGCTGAAAGGTTAAAGAAAAAACAAACTAATAAGTAAAAAATCAGGTGCATTTCCCTGTATACACAGAGTGAAAGCAGGACATACACACTACAAGTAACACGGCTAAAAAGAATGTATTAAACTGCCTGGAAATTAAATTTACTCGAATGCACTTTAAGTAAAAAATCTCAAATGTTTCCATTGAAAGTTACATTAAACCAATTTCCTGTGCAGATAACTTACTTGTATTTTTTAAGAACAGCATGATCCTCTGTCAAGTTTCCTTTTTTGTAAAACCAAAACAAATGCATAAGGCAACGATCCCATCAATCCTCAGCACTCTTCGGTTATAGCTGCTTTGAAACTTCCCAATGAATCAGGAGTCGAGGGGGAGAGGGAGTAAAAATTAGGAGGATTTCCAGATCGATTCCCAGACTTCTGCTTCACAGAAATGTCAATCCGCAGGAATCCCAACCGGAGATCTCAAGAGCTCGAGAAAAAAAGGCAGCGGCGGCGGCAGATGAATTACAATTTTCAGTCCAGTATTCGCAGAAGTCCTGTGATGTTTTCCCCTTCTCGGCAATTTACACGCGCGCACACACGCGCGGGCACAGGCATGAATCTCTATCCACGGACCGCTTCACGTCTCCCCAGGAGAGAGACAGGGGAGGGGGAACGCTGAAGGAGCCGGGAACGGGGGCAGGAATCCTCTTCTGATTAAACTCCGAACAGCAAATGCGTTTTCCGAAAAGCTGCTGGATAAATGAAGGCAGGACTCGCCTGGCCCGCCGGTGCCGAGCGCTAGAAGCCCGCGCTGTGTGTGGTGCTGCGAGGGGTGGGGAGAAGGAGGTGGTGGGGGAGGGTTTTATTTTTTCCCTCTTTTCCTAAAAAGGATGACTGCTACGAAGTTCTCCCCCCTGGACCCCCTCTTCCGCTGCACCCCACCGGCGCACCCCGCCTCCGGGCTGCGCACCCTTTCTCCTCCTCCTGCTCCTGCGCGGCGGCGCTGGCGGCGGCCGCCTCCTGGAGCTCCCGCCGCGCAGCCCGCTCCGAGCGCTGACGGCCGCGGGCGGGGAGGGCCCGGCGCCCCTGCACCTTCGCTGGCAGCGGCGGTGGCGGCAGCGCGGCGGGGCCACGGAGAGCGGCGGGCGGGAGCGCGGCGGGCGGGCGGGCGGGCGGCGCGGAGGGGCGGGCGCGGGAGGAAGGGGGCGGGCGCGGGGCGGGGGTGCCTGTCCTCTTACTTCATTCTCTGCACAGCCCGACCGGTTTCCTGTGCGTAACGTCACACGGTTCATTCAAAAAAAGAAGAAAGAAAGAGCCCTCCTCTGAGCCACCCGACCGCCCCCTCCGCCCCGCTCCCTGGCCCGGGTTA